>NC_087064.1:66513577-66534703 GCF_963678635.1 Symsagittifera roscoffensis
TGTTGGTTGCTTGATAAAGGGGAATGGATATGAGTAGCGTCGGTATATGCTGAAGGGGATTGAGGGGTTTCATTGGGGTGGTGTGGAGTAATGAGTTGGAACGGTGGTTGTAAAAATTTTCTTGGGCTGGCTTATGAGTCAAGGAGCTCATCAGGGGTCCCTAAATTTGAGTTAATATAGTCAGAATTGTTGTTAAAAACTTTTTGGGTCTAGTTGTCTGAGTCCAAACGTGGTCGTCCATGAGTTAGAAAAGAACTACTCAGGGGAGAAGAGGTGAGGTCTGAGACTAAAATGCGTGAGGATTGGCGTTGGAGCTTGGATGAATAGGAAAAGGAACGGGAGAGGGATCCAATCTGTCGGCTCAACATGTGCTAAAAAGATGGTTGCTTTGAGAAAGAAAATTTATTGTGTGTGGATTTTCTACAATTTGCTCACATTTGTCTTTAATGTTTCGTTTTTGGAGTGTTATTTGAGATATTGGACTTCGTGGTAAGCTACTACCCTGAGGGGTTTGTTCAGTGATTTCAAGTGTGTTTCTATAATTTTGGGGGACTAAAGATAATGGGTGATTATTTTGAAGACTGTGTAAATGTGGTCGTGCTGTAGGTGCTGAATTTGTTTTGTCGTGTGGAGTGTCAGATGCATTTGGTGTTGTAAATAGTTCTTGTTGTATTCGCTAATTTGAGCGTCAAAAAGTGTTTTAATAATTGAGGTGGAATATATTCCAAAAAATCTGCAAATAAAATGCGTGCTACGTTTGCTTCTTTTTTTTGTGTGTATTGCACCTGTTTTAATGATTACTTTTAGTTGTGAAAAAAAAATTAAACGTCACATATAATATAATCAATCTTTCTAATATGGAATAGGGCCATCATAGGAAAACTAGAAGTTGATTTTTAAGATTGACAAAAATGAAAATGTTTATTGGCCAAAAACATTCTGGACGGAATTTTCAAAGTTAAGATATATATATATATATATATATATATATATATATATATATATATATATATATATATATATATAGTCATTAATATCTGTTAAGTATCCGCTGCAGTCTTGTGAATAAAATCGGAGAACACGTGCCTGCTGTTTAAGCGGGTTTTCGTAAGTTTTGGCGATTGACTGTCTTTGTATTATATCTAATAAAGTATAAAGTTCTTGAAATTGCTGTGTTTAAGTTTGATTTTGTATGTCTGATATAGAATAATTACAAAATTATTACAAATCTAAGTTAGGGTTACGAGCTATTGCACGTATGCTTTCATGTGAAAATTTCTTCAATGGTGGCATGATGTAGGGTATGGGTTGAGCAGATAATATTCATCTTCGTTTGGGTTTAGCTGCACTATATTGTGACTATTTTACCATGGGACAGCTGAACCTCAAAAATATGTACGTCGTGATAGTGTATCTACAAAACATACTATTTTTAAAGAATAAAGGAATTCGTTTGTAACATCTTTGTCTTCAAAAACAGGGCCTTAAACTGAATTGCATTGGGACCTTTCCTTAGTGGATCCGCATCAATATAGTGGTTTCTTCCTGATTCGAAAAACAAAAGAGTGATTTTCTTAAAATTAACTTCAGGTAAGGCGATTTAGAGAAGTGCGAATCAACCTTAAAGCCAAACCTATTGTGCCAAAACTCAACCCAAATTAGTGAAAAAATAATTAAGCTTAAAATTGGCAACGATGAAAAAACAAAATCAACCAGTTTAATTGCAACCACACGTTGATCAAACAAAAAATCCTACGCGCGGTGTTGTAATTTTGCTTAATAAATAAAAAAAAACTAAGCAATTGTTATCGCATTGGCTCCTAAATTTAACCAATATGTAAAAAAAATGCGCTGATGAACTCAGTTTCAATTTTGATTTTTTTTTTGTAGGTCAATGCTGTTGTATTCATTTTTTCAATTTGTTATCAAAAAAGAAAAAACGGAAAGCAAAAACTTTGCGTTTGCTACAGATTGCTCTAATTTAAAATCCATGAGAAAAAAGTTTCAATGGAAGAAATGGGTGCCGGACATCAAGCCGACGGGACTTCAAGCCGAATCGTAAAATTAAGGACTTCAAGCCGAATAGTTTTTTATAAACTTGTGAAATATGATTAATTTAAAAACTTTTTTGAAGAATTTCTCATGTTCTTGATCTTTCTTCACAAGTTATTGGCGTTTTCATAAAATTTAAGCCTCCAAATGATGTTTCGGAGAGTTGAAAAATAAAACATGGGTGAATGCATTTTTCATGTTTATAATTTATGAATTTCAAAAACCGGCTGATGTTATTAACGGATGCCAATCACAAGTGGTGCATTGTCATGAATAACGTTTATCATGGACTAAACTTGCCAAAATTTTTGAAAAATAACGTTTTACAGATGATAAAATAGTGTTTTGAGGTGCTTGTATAGTTTTAATTTCGGCTTGAAGTCCCTTCGGCTTGAAGTCCCGTCGGCTTGATGTCCTAGACCCGGAAGAAATATAGCAAAATACATTAAGATTCCACCAGCTAAAATCAAAATATAATATATATAGGCCACAGGGGTTATGGTTAAAAACTACATAACTTCTGCACATTTTGAGCCGAAGGCCGAATTTTTTTAAATTAACAAGAAAAACATTCTGCTCCAACTAGCTTAGGTTTTTCATCTTTTTTAAAATCAAAAGGTTTGTGTATCCGCATTGCAGACTGCAATTAAAGACGATGCGCAGTGCGATTCAAGGGAAATTTGCTGTGAAAAATAAAATGATATCTATAGAAAAACCTTCAAAAAACTTCAAAGTGAAATAGTTTTGATGGTGATGGTTGTTCTTACTCAGCGTTTTGAATTCTTATCAGATTATTATCACACAAAGTCTGCAGGTATGAACTAGTTATGATTATGTGCTCGTGTTTTTCATTGTCATCCACTGAAAAAACATTTTGAACACAATTTGAGAGCATATATTTTTTCGTGTTTGAACAACCGAAGTCTTTCAAATCATAACGCTTCTTTTTGTTCACTTTGTCGTCCTTATATAGAAACTGAAGTCAGTTTATGGATCAAAAAATCTATCACACGAACTCTGCAAGTAAGACCTGACTAGATTTTTTATTTTTCATTTTTGTCCCGCCAGGTTTCCAACGGTTACCATGGATTCTCAAATTAGCTATAACTACGCAGCAGTTTTGCAAAAAAATGACAAAAAACTGGCTAGGTGTCATTTTTTGCTTAATAACATTTAAATACCAAGAAAATGTTATGGCTTTTGTTTTTTTCAGGGAAGTTAACGAAGAGATACAAATGGAATGCCCGATATGTCTAGAAAACATCAGCAACATTCATGCTCTTATGTGTGGGCATTCGTATTGCGGACCTCCGAAGTCATGTTTGAACACTTTGGAGCATAACAAAGGAAAAGCGACAAAATGTGCAGTTTGCAACACTGTAATGAAAATCAAAGTATCTGATGTGAAACCACTGTACGGAATACGGGAAGTTCTGAGTGAAATCGGAGGGGTTGCTCAACATTACCGAGAAACGGCGGAAAAATTAATGCCTCTGCTAGATGATATCGACAGCATTTTATCCGAAACTAATCGCGAGCTTCAGATGCTGGAAGACAAGAAGTTTAAATTTGAGCAACTTAAGAAATACAAAACATCAGTTGCGCAATTTGTGAATGGACAAAAAAAATTGTCAAACGAATTGCGAGAGCTATTCGACACTGACTGGATCCAGGGGACTGGCACAGACAGGAATTCCCTGAAAAACATCAAATTTACACTAAGAATCCCTGACGCCAAAAAAGTTGAAAACATAGTTCTACGCTCAGATAAATATCATTTTCGTGGTTTTCTGTTCCATATAGGAATTGAAAAAGTTTCGGCAGACGGAGAAGATTGGATGAAAAGCCATTTTTTTTACGATCTGGCGAAAACATTAACTAGTGATGCTGAGGGACAGCTACAGTTTCAAATGGTTCTTCTTAGTTCTGATCCCACTAAAAATGTTAAACTTCGAACCATTCTATGCAAAGGTAGACAGAGAAGTTGGTACTATACCAAGTTTGTTCGTTGGAAATTTCTGCAAGACCCTCTGAATGGATTCATATCAGAAGATGATTCCGTTGTCTTTGAAATCTGCCTCGAAACTCTCCGCATTATTGGAAATGCCACTCTACAGTCTGATGCGTGTTTGGAATTCTCCCAAGTAGAAGAGGAACTAAATTGTAAACGTACAATTTCATATAATGTATGGCTATAAGTTTCTGGTTTGAGAGTAAAGTTATTATAATTATCATAAAGTTATTGTTATGATTAATAAAAACCTCCATGTCTATATTTAATGCCCCAAGTTGACTTTTGAATTGATTGTTTTTTTTCATTTTAGCACGAAAAAACAGAGTCAAAAAATCTAGTTAAGAGAATTGCTTTTTATTGGTCAAGGCCACCGCTTTTCCCAACAACTTGGCTTTAACTATAAAGCAACTAACACTTCATCAATGGAGATTCTCCTTCTAGATTTTCGACATGGCGCGTAATTATTACACTGATAGAAAATAAATTAAGTCAGCCAAAAATAAAGAAAATTACGAAACTCAAAAAGACACCATTTCTTAGTATTGAATTTTTCTTGCCTTGCTTTTTTGATGTTTAAGAAGTTAGATAAAGTGGTTTTGGTCTTAGCCTTTCCTTGATGAAACGACGAATAATTTTTTTCAGCTCCTTAAGTTTTAGTATAAACTATACAGACTTCGAAAACTAGGCTCCCACAATTGAAGACCATTGTCATTTCGCTTAGTTGTCTAAATGCAGGGTTACAAACTGCTATCTTTCAACAGTAGTATAGCGAATGAATTCTCACAAAAATATTATTGGCAAAGGTCGAGAGCAGGTGCCAACCTTGACATTTTTTCACCCAATGAAATCACAACCACAAAAGATAAAGTACCACCGTACCGTATACAAAAGTATCAATCTTTTTTACTGACTTTTTCTGCATTTCAACCCATATGCATTCGCAAAATTGTAACTTTTTTTTTAAATAAGGTCAACCTGTCATTCAAATGTTCGATTCAGCTACAAATAATAGGCTGTAAAATCAGCCAATTTTGAGAAGGGCTATAATCACCCCGAGGAGAAAAAACACTAGATTATTTTCCATTTTTTAAATAATTTCACTTTAACTGTTTACTCAATTCCCCTAGTTTTTCTGTAGTTTTAAGTACCATCTTCAAAATTTTATTGATGCTACAGAATGACGCACAGCTAAACTTTCGACCCAAGCATCTTAAACTATCTGCCCCAAAGCTTTCAATAAAACTTTTCTCACAATTATTTCAAGTTCGTTTCAATTTCTTCTTTTTTGGTACTTTTCGTTTTTTGTTTAAATTTTGAAAGTAGTTTCATTGTTGCTTGGTGTCCTCCGGTGTCATTGTTGTTTCAAAGGGTTTCGAAGGGCGAGTTTTCGATTTACAGAGACGGGCAGATCGGAGATCGAATTTCGTGCATTCTACCTGGAAAAAATTATATGAATAGGGGAGATTGATCAATAATTGATTGTAAGTTTCACACTTGTGTCCGGATAGTTTTAGATTGTTTTTTTTCTCAGGCTCATTTTTGGCTTGTTGTTACCATTTTTTTCTCCTACCACCCTTCAATAACCAACTATATATTTGTATAATTTTTTTGCTAGTTTTTTAGTGGTTCGCTTTGCTAATTTTTTGTCACACGCAAACTGGTCAGCCTATTCGGACGACCCGTTAGCGATATCTCTACACTAAATATGTCCACAAGTTATACATTCGGGTCGACCCATTCACACTATGCAACCCCCTACCACTGGAAACTCACTCAACTACTCAGCACACTGTTATATGCTTTCAAATACAGTGCATAAGGTCATGATCTAAAATAACCAGAGCATATGATTCAGTTGCAAATCGGACAAACTAAAAAAATTTTAAAAAGCAATATGTCAGCGTGAACAAACTTTAACTCAATTGTTCAAGCGAAATATAGAACTCTGTTTTGCCTGAAAAATTAGCGTTACCAAGCAAAATTTTTTTAAAAGAAAAATAATGGCTTGTTTTCATATACTTCTTTTTTCCAACTTATTAGATACTTTACAGTTCTATCCAGGCTTATGCTCTGAAAGCTCGGGTATAAAAAGCTTGATGTGACAAAAATATGTTATTTTTAACTCTATAGAATCTATTGGCCAAAGAAAAAGGTTCTTCTTTATATTTTGGTTTGCACCTTGTTGAGTTTTTAAGAAAAAGTTTTTTGAATTCAGCTTGATTTTATAACAACAATCAATAATGCACTGCAAGCAAAGTTCCAAGCAGTTTCTCTCACATTACATTGAAAAGGGAGACCTCTGATAAGATGTTGATCCAGTAATTTTTACTAGTTTAACAACCCACAATTACAATTAAAATTTGTCGCTTAAAAGTATGTCATTATAATCGATTCCCAAGCCGCTCTGATGAAAAAATTGAAATGAGAATCGTTGGTAATTAATTATTTTTGTCAAGCTCAGAAATAGCCCCCATAGAACCAAATGATATGGCTTTTTGTTTCTTTATTTTTGTTTTGCGTCATCCAGAATCTGCATTCATAACACAAGTTATGCAAAAATTTCACAAAAGCATATGCTATGCGCCCTATTCAATTTTTAAACCTACATATATAAAAACTGCAAAACAATTTCAGTCACCAACCCCAGTCGCCCCCCCCCCCTGTTTGCTCCTTGTTCTTCCTCTCTCCCATTGGGTGCACGTAGAGGCGAACCTTGGAAGGGGGTTACCCTTTAGGGGCATTTTTAACAGTAAAAAGAGGAACCCATTCGAGCTTTACTCCTTCCCCTGATGTTTCTAAGTAACATGATTTTAATGTTTCAAAAACAGTTCAAGAAATGAGTTTAAATCATGCTTTCAAATTAAATTTTTATAATAACTTGTGTGAGGGATACCAATATGAGTTATCAGAACATAAGGTAGCAATATTTTAGTTTTGTGCAAAAGCGTAACAATGGAAATCAAAATTTAACAACCTTCTCAAATATTAACTAAACCGATGTTTTGACAGCCACCTACTTAGATGAACAAAATTTACTGGTAATGAAGTTGGATCACTCGACTTTGAATTCGTGCATTAAGAGCTACAGCTTAGGCAAAAGCAAAATTGCCCCCTTTTTGTTTGCAGTTGTTTTTAAGCACATATTTTTAGCTTTAGTACAGAGTTATTCAAGCTTCCTAATCTTTTGAAAATTCATAGCGCAACCAGAAAACGGTTGCAAAACTAATTTTTTAAACCTCTTGTTGATTTATGCAACGGTGTAACTTCCACCGTTTTAATTTTGAAAAAGAAATCAATTTTCCAGGACATGTATCATTCTTGAAGGTTTCAACTGCCCTTAAATGTCCGACAAAAAAATTTGCAATTGAAAAACAAAAAATTTCAGCGGTAAAAAAATTTCCATTTAAATAAAAATTTTTCCTTACAGTTTTTAAATTTGAAAATTGGCATTGTGGTCAGTTTTAGTTAATTAACGCGCAGTTTTTTTCTGTTAGAAGCCAACGACGAGCTGATCAGCCGTAGAAATGGTTTTAAGTTGTGCCTAAATGGCATGTTAATGGATAAAGATGAGAAGAATTTTCATCTTCATTTCATCGACTGAGTAGCGGTGAACTGTTTTGCGATTTCAATGCGTTTTTGATGGCCAGAAGTTCACAATGGTCTATAAAAGAAGCTTTTTCTAATATTTTTGGAAAATTTCATATTTGAAAAACAAATCAGGTACCAGATTCATTCATGAGAATATATCAAACGGTCATCTATATTATGGTGAATGGCCAAATCAATTTTTCAAAATTGGAAAGAATAAAGTTCTTTAGAGCCCTCAAAATGTTCTCCAAATCAAATTTTTTTTCACAAGACCAACAAGATAAAAAAAGCTGGGTTATGACGGAGGCTATTCTCATGCGCGAAAGACCGAATGAGCGAAAAAACTCGTGAGTAAAGGACCGAAAACAAAAATAGCCGAAAGTCAATTTTTAAGAAGAAGCAATTGCCATTCAAGTAAATGAAGCAATAATTTGCTTCTTCCTTAAGAAACTCTTGAAATACAAAACTTTTTTTTCCAATTCGGCGGCAGTCAGTGACAATTTGACTGCCGTTTTTATACTCGGCCAATATCAATATTCAGTTCCTGCAATTGTTTACTTCTCCTTCCAAATTTTAGATTACTGAAATCTGATTGATTGGTTTTTATTTTCGAGCATTCGGTCTTTCGCGCTTTAAATTAGTTCAAAATTTGACCGGTGTTTCATAATAAGGCACTATTAAGTGTTTGAACTGTTTAATGAAACGAACCACATACTTATCAAATATAATATAAATAGGACAATTTTTTAAAATATCATAAGAGAATTTATTAGAAATCTGAGATTATCGTGAAAAAAATAAAAAATTATTTATCATCCGTGCCATTCATGACTGATTTAAGAACCCGGACAACAAAAACCCTTGTCTTACAGTATCATGCATAAAATCTATGGAGAAAATGCTGGTCATATAATTTTCATACATTTTCAAAATCAATTGAAATTTGAAAATGAATTCTGCGGCGTTTTGAGCACAGTTGAACAGACTCCTGACGGAAAGAACTGGCTTTAAACTTTTTTTAAATATGGTTACCATACAGTTTATATATCAGAAAATTGTATGACAAGCATTTTCGCCACAAGGAAAAATTTTTTCGGAACTTTTTCAAAAACCGGTTGTAGCAAAGATCACATAAAATGGAAGCAGTTTCTCCTGCAGAAAATTAAGAAACTGAAATGGCAGTTTTTCTGAAAAAATTTTTTTTCAAGTTTTCTTTTCTGTTCACACATTGAACGGCTTAATAGATGGGTTATAATTTAATGTGTGCCTCGTTTGAAAAAAAATTCCGAAAACTGTTTGTCATACAATTTTCATATATGTCAGATTTTTAGTCACACAAATTCCATTTATGACAAAATGTTAGTCATGCAATTTCGATTTATGAGAAAATGAAAGTTTCATACAATTTTCTGTACGTATGGAACTGTATGGAAATGTATGACAAGATATTTCCCTTTTATGAGACTTGTATGATAAGCATTTTTTGTCAACCAGAGAAAAAATTGCAAAAATTAATTCAGAATTCCACCGAGTTTTTTTCAACTCCAGTTTTTTCTTAGAAAAACATCAAACAGGAGTCATCAATCATAACACCCCATGCTTTTGTTCAATTCGTTTCTTGTTATGTCTTCATAAATAATGACTTTTTCCTGGGGTTTTTCTATTGTTATTTTGTTTGGTTAAAAATGACTAGTTTTTTCCCCATCAAACTCAAGCAAGACACGAGAAGTAATCGAAAAGACGCCGGCCGAATACCAACTATTTCATCTTGAAAAAAAAACAATCTTTTTTGCTTGATAGTTTTTCTAACTCATATGTACACTCTCAGAACTATCTTTAGACATTTGAATGATTTCAGGTAATTGGACATTTCTAAATAAACGAACTGCTCAAAATAACAATTCATTGGTTTATACAGTTAACATCGAAGTAAATTTTTTTTGTCTAGAAGAGAAATTATTCACATAAGTTTCTAGTACAATATGTTTTCGAATCGATCTGTCAAAACATCGCTTTGTCTCCCGTGAGTAATGCGTGCTGAAATTAGCTAGCTCAAAAGTTAGAAAAAAGTTAGCTGAAAAGTTAAATTCATATTGCGGGCAGTAAATTCAAAGTTTCTTCATGGCAGGTTTTTTTCAGCATCAATTTCAACTTAAAAAATCCCCAACCGCAAATCATCAGCCTCAATGCCATCGGCCCCAATGGTTTCTTCTTTCCGTCTGTTCTTATGGTCTTAGAATGATTTCTCATTTTCCTGGGTTTTTGATTTGCTTTTATGTCTCTTGGTGGTTTCATTGTCATCCGTTGTCGTTGTATTCAAGTTATAAAGGAGTTTTTTGAAAGAGCTCGAGGATCAAATCTCGTTCATTATTCCCAAAAAAGCCAAGCTCCGACAATTTTTTGCGAAATGATTGTGTGTGGCAAAAATGAGTCCTGCTAGACAAAAGTTACTCTGTTTTCTGAGATGCATCGGGATTCGACCGCCTGCCGACCCAAAGGGTCCCCCGTTTGGTACTTTTTAAGAAATCAATTTTTGGCCGACTGACCCTAAAATGTTTCTAAAGGTGCCTTCGGCGCCAATATATAGTAATTTTGAGGGGGGAGCGCGCGCCGAGAAATGCGATTTTTTGGTCAAATTTTTCGAAAAAGTCCTTAAAAACGCCTTTTTCGGCTGTTTTTTCAAAACTTTGCCTGCGGCTCAGAAAATTTGGCTGCCCCATTTTTCACTTCTTTCAATAATTTGCAGAAGTAAAAAATTATCCATCTTTGCAATAATTAGCTGATCTACATCTAAAACAAAGAAATAGATAGTTTAATACTGTAATTTAGATTGAAAAAAACTAAAGTTATTGATTTACGCGCTTTTAGGCTTTTAGGTATTGAATCAACAAAGTCCCATACACAAAACTTGTGAACTAGACAAAGGTTATTGAACACTGGTTTACAGTCTAGGTTGGATAAGTTTTTTAGGTTTTTAAATAAACAGCATTCAATATCTGATTTTTCTGGAGATTTAGATCTGAAGAAAACAAATAGATAGTAGAGAGACAATACCAATGAAAAGTCACAAAAAGTTGCAACATTTTATAGGAACTTGAGAACTCAAAAAAACTAAACAATCTTAGCGACTGTTCCGAATTTGTCATTTGGTCATTTGATGGTCTTTCTTCCAAGACTATCACTTCCGTTACTTGCTCCAAGGGAAACTGGAAAAACATTTCTAACCTCAAGCTTTCTCCACTAAGTTTTGGATAATGCAACTGTTCAGCTGCATCCTGCAGTGAAGTCAAGTCAAAAATTAGAAAATAGTGATTTTGAAAAACTTCCATAAGAAGAGCTGGGAAACCTTCGTTAAACTGCATTGCTTTTATTGTTGTAACATAAGGACGACAAGGAGAAGTTGAATCTATTGAAACAATTGCTCTTCAACCCCGAATAATTCTAAGCTCTCTTAAATAAAATAGCTGATAGCTGAAATGGTTTTCATGAAAAAATCATGCAACAGCTGAATTTCTTTTCATTGCAACAGCTATTCTTCTTACTGGGGCGTTATTGAATAAATTTTCTTGTATGATTTGGTTTTCATGAGATGGAATGATTAAGGTTCTTGCTATAGTTTTCATCAAAATGTATTGAGCAGGTTCTTTTTCCAGACTCCATTGCAAGTATTGATGATTATGTTCAGCAACTAAAATTTTTCTAGTAAACAGCGAACAATCAACAATTTTCAGACTGATATTGGATTATCAGATTGCACGTAAAAATTATTTCTAGCTCGAAGTAGTTTAATTCGAACTTTGGTATTTGGTACTGGCAAATTTTCGCAAAAACCAAATCAATTGCAGGTCTCCCATAGAGTGAATAAATTATCCCTATTTCCGAGGAATTTGCTCTATCAATGAACGGATGAATATCAATTGCATCAGGAAATTCTTCAAAACTGTATCCATGACAAGCAAGTATTCCTTTATTACTCACTGCTGACGAGTTGAACTCATTCGCTATTTGTGCCTAATGAGGATAGAACCCATTGGCATTGTAGACCATTTGTATTGTTAAATTAAACTTCACAGTTGGAAAATAGAGAATGTAGTGGATTGTTTACATAAGTTAAATGAATTTGTGGTTCATCATCTAAATCTTCCTTCGTATTTGCTTTATATTTTTCTTTTTTTCTTTTTGAGAGCATCAAACATTCTTCTTTTGAATAATCGAAGCTTCAAACTAAGATGGGTATTACACATTTCCAAGTAGAGATTACGATCCGTTTCAAATTCAAACTCAATAATGCTTTCATCCAGAGAAGTACTGGGGAATAATTTTTGTGTATAAGATGACATAATTAATTCCAAAACTGGAACTTTATCAAAAATCTCCAATGAAAAAATTGTAAAAGCCCTGTACCAAAAAAGACTTTGGTTTACACTCATTTCTTATCGTCAAAAAAAGTCTTTGCGAGAGCGACTGTTTTTCGATCCAATTTTTCGAGAATTGGATATAGTTCTATCAGCTCTACGCTTGTATTTTTTCCCATCTCCCAATTGTATCCAAACTGTTTTTGTTCCCACATCGTTTGCAATTGGTTTGAATTTTTTTTACGTCGACTAACAATTTCCCCAATCTTTGGAGCAGCGATTTCAAACAAATCTGCCCCAATTCTTTTTGCAGCTGGGATTATATATTTTTTAAATAAAAGAGAGTGCAGTTCTCTCAAGAGTTTGTGCAAGAGCACCAAAACCTCGTCCACGTTGTCTTGCATGTCCTCGAAAATAGAGAAATCAGCTGAATTTTGAGCAACCATTTCCTATGAAGTTCAAATCAAAAATGATTATTTGAAATCTCCCAGAACAATTCCTACGGACACAAAAGGAAGTTTTTTGCCGGTACTATCTCTTAGTTCTATCTTGAAACTAGGAAAGTTTTTTTCGATAGTTTTTTTATCTCTAAATTTGTAAAAGACTGATAATTCATGTACTATCCTGTAGAAATTATATCTCTACTTTTTATTTTGGAGATGAATTGAATCTAACCCAATAGGGGAGGTTTTGTATCACCGACTATGTTATATTCTATGATATCACTATATGTCATCGAGGAAAGTATTCTTATAATGCCGTAAGAATACTGAGGATAGTAAGGTCCTTTTTTTAATTATAACCCTGTTTGATTTTGCTCAAAAGCACAATCAAAAATGTCACTCAAGTCAGAGCTTTGAATAATTAACACTGATTGGTTCTCAGGTAAATGAACGGCAACCTTTTGAGTAATTTTATCTACTGATACATAGATTCCGTTATATTCAAAAACTTGAGCACATAGACGTTCTCAAATTTTGCTGTTCACGGCTACAATTAAATCGACAATACTTAGACACAATCTTGATTCAATGTGCATCGGTACAATCTTTCTGTTCTCCTCAGAACTTTCTCTACTATCTACGAAAGTAAATTTTCCCTCTGTAACAATTTGGTACAAAGAAGTATATGATATTTCTAAAGTTGCAACCTCCCATTCACCTTTCAATTGTATTTGTTCGGGTAGAAAATTTGTAAAATAGATAAGACTATGATTCAGATAACAATTAACAGAAGCGTTGGAAACTTACTCAATAGTAAAAGAATCCACGACAACTGATCGATTAAAAATTTAGTTTAAAAAAAGATTTACCTTCAATCTGAACATTTTCTCAGCACTTTTTCATAAAATTATCCCTGAATCTTTTCTTTTTTGAGATCTTTGATGATGTATGTAGGAGGTTTTTTAGTTGATATTGCCAAATTTGCGAAAATTTTATCTGTTAATTGTGGTTTGTAACCTTTTGGAACGGAATATCATTCTTTGAAATTCTCTCTCTGTCTCCAACTTTGAATTTTAGTTTCTTATACCTTCAGTATCCTTGACATCTCTAGGTGATTTCCCAATAGATCTATTTACGCGAGAATTCATTGTAGACACAAATTGCGGCAACTTGTGATTGAATTTTCAACATGATCTTCTATGTAGCGGTAAATTATGTGTTTTAATGATTGAATGCCTCTCTCTGCAAATGCAGCTTTTGTTTCACTCATTGTCGAGTAAACTTCAATGTTTTTTTTTTCCTTGCAAAAGTTTTGAAAATTCCACCATATTTTGTTACTTTATCAACCCAAAGCTTGTCAGGAATGTTTTTCCGAGAAATCATTTTTTTTGAAAGCTTGCAAAGTGTCTTTGGCATTTTTAGTTTTCATTATTTGAACTCTGACAAATCGCAAAAAAACATCAACAGCAACCAATAAATATTTGACTCCATTGTTTTGACTCGCTAGTTGTCCACAAATAACAAATCCATACACCAAATTAATATATTTTGAAAAAACTTGAAGCCTTCGGAAAAGTCTGATGGGGAGACCAAAACTTGTAAACGATGTCTTGGTTTGTAGAAATTGTTCTACTTTCTTTTTTGACAATCCGCTTGCTTTACTCAAGTTTCGCACAGAACCGTACGCAGCTCTACCCCTAAAATACAATCTGTTCAGACTTACCTTTTCAGATTTTGAAAGAGATTCAAATTCCTCAGTCTTTCGCTTTGGCATTCATGTTGAAAATAGGTTTAGGTGGAATTTGAGTTGCTTCCAAAATGGTTAAGGAAATGATCGGAAAGTTGGTATTTTTTCGCTTTAAAGCACAGACAAAGTCTACAATTGATTTTTTTTGTGTCTGGATTATCTAATATGTTTTTTTTGACCGATTCAACCTATTTCTAGGAGAATTCAAAATTAAATCAATAAAGAGCTTATTGTTACTCGTTTTCAACTTCGCAACTTCAACAGCACTGTAAATAGAATCAAAATATTTTGGTACAATCTCCTTTTTCTACTGATTTTGTTCCAGTTTTTTTGGATGTGTACTTTGTGTTTGATAAATTGAGTAAAGAATTAGAACAAACTGATTCATAGTGTGTCAATCATTCAATGACAACAAGAGTGTTAACAGATATTAATTGTAAGCCTTTTACCTAGCTTAAATTAGTTCTCCTTTCATGCAGTGGAATTCTTCCTCGTGTGAGTTCTGATATTTCTCTTCGATATTTTACTACTTCTACTATTTGGAGATCATTTAGCTCGCCTCGTAACAAGTTTACTAGATATGCGCTGAGGAATTGAATTAAAATTTTGGACAATTGACAATGGACGATGAATTGTTTTTGAAGTTTTGGGAAAATTTTTGAAAAGTTGGGAGTATACAGACGTATTGTATGCTCATTGCCCGAAAATTTTGATAATACTGAACCGCTGTTTGTGCAATATCTTAGGGAATCAACTTTTTTTCGTTTTAAACCAATGAGTAAATGACCATAAGGAGTAGATGTTGCATCTTGATACCACTCTTTCAATTGTGATCCTAGACTTACGGGCTTTGCGTGCGAGCTGGGATTGTTCCAGTGGAAGAGGATGCCGTTCGGATTGTGCAACGCGACAGCTACATTATTCCAGCGACTGATGGCCCAGGCACTCACGAGCGTAACAAAGAAATACGGGAACCTAATCATGTATTATGTCGATGATGTCGTGATCGCAACACCAACCCTGGAGGATCATATTGAGGTTGGATGAGGTGTTTTCTTGCATGAAACAGGCGGGCCTGAAGTGCAAACCCTCGAAGTTTAAAATCCTTAGCGACTCGATAAAGAATCTGGGCCGCCTTGTGGATAAGCATGGTGTGAGACCGGATCCCGATGCGGCCGAGGCGGTTTTGACCTGGAAGGCACCTAAAACAGACACAACTGATGAGTTTTTTTGGGGTTTGCTAACTATTATCGAGAGTTCATCAAGGGATACGCCGATAAGATACACCCCATGCAACAGTTGATGAGAAACAAGGGCAAAAAATTCACTTGGACTGATGAGGCACAAGTTTCATTTGAAAACATTAAACATGAACTTTGCGAGGCACCGGTCCTCGGCATGCCAACAGAGAAGGGGATGTTTGTGTTAGACACGGATGCATCAGTGGTTGCGATATCGGGCATACTTCACTAGGAGCCTATGGAAGTAAGGTCCTGAGCGATACTGAGATGAAGTACGGCGCACCAAAAGCGGAAATGTTCACGTTAATCACTGTCGTGGAAAAATACAGGGCCTACTTGGGGAGTGCTCTTTTCAAGTTGCGTGTGGATAATCGTGCCCTTGCCTGGCTGAAAACTTATTCGATGGACCAAACTTATTTTGGTATTTGGATCGTGCGCCTGGATGGATACCACATGAGCACCGTACCCGTGACAAGCACCAGAATGCTGATAGCCTCAGTAAATAGTTAGAATTCTATGAGCGCCTAGAGGAGAAGCAGGCCAATCAAGCAGAAATCAAAGACGGATTTTCATTTCTAGATAAGGAGCCTTACGATAAACTACCACTCACCAGGTGGCTAGAAAATTCAGGGCACCCCATACCAGGACACCCTGAACTTCCGGTGGAGACGGCCGCTGAAATAAAAGTATTAGCCAGGGGCGATCTTGTCCCGCTTGATCTGCTAGTCCGATCCAATCTGGTGCAGCAAGAGCTTACCAGGCGGGGTATAAACAGAATATCCCTGCTAATTAGGACAGTGAACGTGGCGCCGGACGTCAAGGGAAAGCTTCGTGACTTGCTGATTAGAGAAATGGATAAGCATGATCGTGAGTGGATGGAAACCATCCAATGGTTGACCGTCACTGAGAGAACAGAGAAGAGGCAAGTGGCCATTCGCAGTCGAGATGTTGAACACGATTGCCTGTCGATAGTGAACCAGTTGGTGAACTCAATGACGAAGGATGTCTTGTTGAGCACTTCGTTCACAGAACATGGGATATCGACCCAGGTCCAAGCCACTGAAGATGTCAGGGTCAAGTCGAAATTCAGCTTCACGACAAAAGTACAAATTACGGATGCAAGGGACGTGTATTTCAATAGTGTTGCCACAGTTTTACCAGACCGAATTGCTCTTTCGTTCACATGATCAGATGGGCCATCAAGGCGTGGACAAAGTGTACAGCAGGATACAGAAACAATTCGAATGGCTTGATTTGAAGAAGGCTTGTGAAAAGTGGATCTCTGCATGCTTGTCGTGTCAGCAGGCGAAGGACCCCAGGAAACTAAGGTTCTCCCAGCAGTCAATAGAGTCATCGGGATTCAACGAAGTAGTGCAAATTGATCATCAGAAGATATGCATAACAACCACGGGCTAAAATCAGGTGCTTGTAATGATCGATCATTTCACGAAATATGCAGAGGCAGCCCCCTGCTTGACAGCCTCAGCGGAAGAGACGTGCGATCATTTGATAAATGTGTGGATAGCGAGGCACAGCTGCCCAATCACATTCCATTCGGACAATGGTAAAGCATTCGTGGGTGATCTCACAGAGGAGTTAATGAAGAGGTCGCAGGTGGCACAGGCCCACTCGACCACTTATCACCCACAAACGAATGGCCTAGTTCAAAGGCAAAATCGCACGCTGGTATCCATGTTGAGAGTTTTTTGCTCACGCTACATGGATGACTCGGATAGACACTTGCCGCAAGTTATGGGAGCTTACAACAGCACAGAGCATTCAACCACGGGAATAAGTCCGCATATGATGCTAACTGGTCATGAAAAAGCTCTTCCGTTCACGTTCTTCTACTCTGAGTATGAGGGGAAGAAAACAGCACCACAAACGTACGTGCGTGATGTTTTTAGAAGGCAGCAGGATCTCAATGACTTATGCAGAAGGAACACGCAACAGGAGCAAATTAGACAAAAAGGAGATTTGATAAAAGGACTGCAGATGCAAAAGCCTGGCCCATTTCAAATAACAGAAGTGCACCAAGGAGGTCATTTTTATCGATTGAGAACCGGAAGAGCAGCTCATTACGAAAACATCAAACCGCACAATGCCTCATCAGAGGACTGGTGCATTCCAGCGGACATGCAGGAGGGAGACTATTTGATAGTGGATCCTCTGTCATTACTGAGTTCATTCAAGTTACTCATCCTAAACGTCGCTGCTACGGCTTGATTTGGCTTCAATCTAACTTTTCGATCCAGAAAAATTGGCACCTATGCCTGGTTAATTAAAATCTTATTAAGAGGTTTCTTTTCATACTTCCTCTCAGGATCCTTGATCCTGATTAACCCGTCATTGTGGTCGATCGTGACATCAAAGTTGCGTACGAAGTCCCTTCCGAAGATGAATTGGTCGGATTTGTCCAAATTTTTCCCCACCGAGAAGCTCATCCAAAGATGTCTTCCTCAAAGCTACAGTGATATAATCGGGGTCCGTCCGGTCACATAGGTTGCCCCCTGATTGGCAGCTGTCAGTCTGATGTTTGTCGGTATCAGATCCCACCTGTCGAAACCCATATCAGTCCAGGTGCTGACTGGCATGACGCTAACCACTGCTCCCGTGTCTAACAGTACTTTTACTGAAAGTTGTCTGCCCTGCACATCTAGCACATGTGCTGCCAGATCGGCTTCGCAATCTATGTGAACCGCATTCTGTTCCAGCATGGCATTATTTCCGATTTGTCGCACCTTCAGCTCTTCTCGACCAATGTATATCTGGCCTACTTGATCACTCGCATCATTGACGTGAGCCTTCGTGTAGATATTAATGCCGTCCACATTCACCAGAATCGGATATGGGTCATGGACTTCAATGTAATGTCCATCTACTCTCATTAGCCTTGGACCTCCTGTCATGAGCAGCGCTCGCACTGCCCTGGAGTCCAACTTGGGATCCTTCTCCCTCAGGTAGTCCGCATAAATGTCCTGGTGTACCAGCGTGATCTCGGACGGTTCACTCAAGTTCTTGACCACCTGGTGTCCTGCGACCGAAATGATGGACGTTATCTTCGTTCCATCTTTCGTCATGCCAAAGGTTTTACCCGATATAACATTGAGCTTTGGTCCCGGTTTTCTGGCATCCTGTTTGTCCTCTTCTTTCGTTGTTTTCCCCAGAATTTCCATTTTTCCCGAATATCTGTGCTTTCCAGTTCCGACCTTACCCATTGCTTAACTTCCTTCGTGGCTAGTCCTGCTGGACATTCTGTAATGCATCCGTGCCGCTAAGCCTTAATCCACCTTGAGCGGGCCAGCCGACTCTGCCTCCAGGATCGAGGCTATCGCCTCATCAGGCAAGGTCTTCACCTTCTTAGTGCTCGGTGTCGTCTCTTTTCTCCGAGATTCAGCCTCGTTCATCAGACGTGCTCGATTAGCTCTGACACCCAAAAGCGCTTCTTCATGGCGGAGATGTTTCGCGCCTGCCACCGCATCGCAAAATTGAGTGCAATCCGACTTGCAATCCTTCCAAATTACAGAAGAAGCACCTTGGTCCTGAATTCATTATGAGTCCTCTAACGTACTCTTCGTGGTCCTCGTCGGTCGCATAAACATCATCGAGGAAGTAACCTATTGCTTTCATGTTCTGTTTGTAAGCAGAACAGGCGGAAACCTGGTGGTCCATTGAGCCAAAATTCGCACATGACCTCCTCTTATCCATGTCCTCACGAGGTCTCTACCAACTGGAGTTCGCGCCAGTGTTTGTTCCGCTGTAGTTGCCTTAATTGCTGTAACGGTTTTGAGCCCTTGGTTTTATGAGCAAGTACTCACGCGACTTCATACGCAAATCATCGGGCGTGGGTACCTGGTCAAGCGACAGGGTGAAGTGTGTGGCTAGCATGGTTTTCAGCTCATCACTCTTTACTCCATCCATGAACTTCGAAGCAATCGCTAAGTTTAGCTCCGATACTCTCTTAAGAATTGCTTCTCCTTCTGAGTAATTCAAAGTCGCTCAAAAAATTGTCTATGGATTCGTCCTCTCTTTGACGCCTCTTTTCGAACTTCACCATAGCCTGATGCCCTTGTAATCCAGAGCCGAAACGATTCAGCAGTATGTCGAATATCTTGCGAGCGCTGTCTCGTTTATTGGCCCTTTTCGCCATTACACAATTTAGGGCGGTACCCTCCAGGTTGCTTGTCAATGCGCTGCATTTATGTTTCTTTGGGAGATTCTCTTCTTCAAAGTGCAACTTCATCACCTCTTTCCAAGTATCGATGCAGCCATCTGACTCGTCCTTGTATGACTTCGGCTTCTTAAGTGTGCTTCTTGACCTCTCTCCTCTCTCGGTTGATTTCGAGAGCTTGGTGATGAACGTTTCAAGTGATCTATTCAGAGACTCAAACATCGAAGCATACATCATTGTGTCTTGCGAGACCGCAGTCAGATTTGGCAATGATCTGACTTGTGGCACAGTGGGCAATCTTGTCTCCGGGGTGGCATCCGCCTCCGGTGGGACCTGGTTTGTCCAACCTGGTTTCGATGTGGCTGCCCTGAGCCGTTCCCTATGCTTAGACTCATAACTCGTTCTCGATCTTTGCTGGGCCCCGGCATAGCTGCGTGCTCCATCTCCATCATTTGCCCGGCGTGAGCGCTCCCCTGGGGCGGAACGCTCCTCCCGATTCCTCCCGTTTAAGATCTCGTCAAGCTTCCGCATCATCAGGTCAGATTTGACATCCAACCTCTTCTCCAGGCTAGTCATCGTATGAGCATAGGTATTGTCGTGATTGTTCAATAATCGCTCGATCTCTCTTGTCATCTCAACCTCTCTTTATTTTGATTCCTTGGTTGCTTGAGCCAAGCTCTCCACCAGGCATTGATTGGTGTTGCAAATCAATTGTGCCTGATCGACTCTTGCCTGCGACTTCACGTTTGTTAGCTCATACGGCAATTTCTCTTGACCCGTCCTAGTCATGTCCCGTCGCAGTTCTTCAAGGCCTGTCATTACGCCAGCGAACATGTCACTTATATCGCCAGCCGCCCCCGATGCCGGGGTTAGACCCAGTGATGATGAGGTCAACTGCGGTTGCAACCTAGTACTCGATGAAGCTCCACCCTTTTGCTTGCCCATCGACATCATCAACCTGTTGAACGTCGAGGATACTCCTACGGTTATCCTATCAGACATGGGCTCAGTCGGCGAGGTGGACAACGCCTTCCTGCTCATGTCATTCCTTGGGCACGGCGTGAAATCCACATCCGGATGCGCTATCTTCAGATGGTCATAACTGGAAGATACACCTTCAGTTTGTAGTGACGCCATGCGCTCATCGTACAAAGACTTCCAGCTTTTCTTGGCTTTTGAACTTCTTTGTTCTTCACTCGGACTTATGGTTGACATCATCGCATTCTTGCTCTGCTTGACTAGAGATGATTGTTCTTTTCTCCACTTGTTACTCTTAGTCCCTGATTAAGACATTCCTCTGAACAATAGTTCTTCTCGCGGTTCGACCTCGGAACGCTCCGAGGCCTCATCCGTTCTTTCAACTTCCTCCCGTTCAAAGTCCTCGCCTGGTTCTTCCAGATTCGCGCGATGATGGTAATCGGGTCGGATCAGCGTTTGCCCCCCTTCCTCGAAGGGGTCCGCAAGCGTCTCGCTCGCTTGTCCGGTCTAACCACTTCGCCTTTGATCGCCATCGAT
>NC_087064.1:66534903-66871124 GCF_963678635.1 Symsagittifera roscoffensis
AGTGTGCCATTCTGCCAGATTGGCACAGCGCAACCTTCCAGCACGACACGAAGTTAGAAATAGGGGCCTTAGCGATAAAAAAAACTGTTGCGAAGGAGGGTCAGAATACTCTGGAATTTTAATTTTCAAAAATTCGATTCGTGAGGTCACATTTCTCAGAAATGCAAAAACGGTCATTTTGAGCCAAAAAGTGACAAAAAGCGGAACAACAGCTGAAATAGTGAAAAACAGTCGTACGGGAACGATAGAAGAAACAAATCCCTTTATCGTGACCATCACGCACGATAAGACAGCTAATCAGAGAAAACAGGTGGAAAGGAGGCTTCAGTGGGGAAGGAGTAAAGAGCAGTACGCTCCCGTGCCACGAATTGGGAGTAATAACGACGTTGTTACGGTGAAAACACGGAAGCAGAGCCTTGGCCCCCCAGAGACAGTATATGGTGAAGGACTATAAAAAACTGACTTTTTAGCTACTCTGATGCCATAAACAGTTTAAATAAATACCGGTACTATTTGATATTTTAGAATATGAGTAGCTAGAAAGAGGAAAGGGTTAATCCATCTCCAATGGATTTAATATAGAACTGTCACCAAAAACATAGAAGTTTGAGTTATTCGAGCCGTGTTTTTAATAGCAATCACGTAGTCTGAGGATCCGAGACCCAGCTATCTGGTTGTGTTCGCATGTAAACGAAAGCTGATTAAAAGTCGTTTGACTGATGGCCTAAAAATAGTAAATTTTTACTTAGCCCTAAAATGAACAAAAAATAACTGGCTAGGTCGAGACGGTGGAAAACGAGTAGAATTTAGGTAACTGACGCCGGCCAATTGTTAATAGGTACTTTTTCTACGCTTCGTCACTGTGTAGTATTTAGGGGAATGTTACATAGACGTTTTTATGGCGCTCTTAGGTGGGCCTGTTAAAGGCATAAGACCATCATAATCAGCAAACGTTTCAGCGACGAACCCTCCGCTCCGGGCGTATGCCCGAGTTAGAGGCCTTAATGACTTTTGTTGTACTATGGGGAAGGTGCGGACCCTCCGCCTAGTACTATTTAGCTTTTTAACCTAGTTAACACCGAAAATTCCGGGGGCCGGAGGGTTAGGTGGGAAGTCATGAGCCCTCTTATCCCAACGTCCCGGGACCAAAAACAATTAAAGAGAAAGGGTAAAACCGAGCAAAAAAAGTGTATAACCAAGAAAAAGCCAAAAACGAATTTATCTGAAAAGAAAAAATTACAATAAAATTAATACAATAGAAACATCAAAGTTTCATTAAAAAACTTAAGCAAAATGCAGAACTGTTTTCACAGTTCTGTGTAACGGAACTTTTAGCAACTCTTTTTATATATAATTACGAGGCGAATGTGTGTGCCTTACTCAACTGTGAGTGGATTACTTTTAGCAACTCTTTTTATATATAATTAGGAGGCGAATGTGTGTGCCTTACTCAACTGTGAGTGAATTGTGAGTGGATTACTCAACAAGCCAGCTCTTTGTTATTCTTCTGTTCTTTCGTTTTCTTAGAACGTTCCGACAAAAAGTTAGTTACCAAGTTTAAAAACTTGCCTTTTAAATCCAGGAACCTACAGACACACAATTTTGTTGCGACTTTCCAGTTTGGTATTGACAAACACAAATTTGGCGGCGTAATGATACGTAAATTTAAAAAATTGTCTTTTGAATCCAGGAACATACAGAATGAGAAACAGTTGCAAAAAGTTGGGATGGACAAAATTAATTAAAAAGAGCAATTGAGTAATATTGGAAAAAAAAGCATGCGAAACCTAAAATATCAGACCGAACTTGTGTCGTCTCAAGGTTGACGGAAAAATCTAAATAGCATGCAAAAATTCTTCAAAAAGTGGAGCGGTTGCTCTCATCAACTTTTCACTACAATCTTAAAAAATAATAGTACGAGGAGTCCCGTATTGAGGAGCTTTGTCAATTTGTCCAGTTGACTAAAAACAATTGCGTACAGAGTTTTTCATCACTAGTATAGCCGTACCATAAACCTAAAACCTCAAAATGTTTTACTGACTATTTCTGCGGTTCATTCCGTATGTATTCGCATACCTATCGCGGATAATAATCGATCTTAATTGATATTCGAGGTTCAATACTTGTCATTATAGTCAATTATAATTACACTTTGGGACCACACAATCAATTATAATCCATTGTAGTGTTTTTCCAAGAAGTAGGTTTTACTCCATTTGAAGTCCATAAAAAAGAAAGATAGAGGATTTTAATTTGATTTCAATCTCTGAGTTTATATGCTACTTTTCGGTCAGGAGGAAGCATCCTTTATTCATTTTTATATATTCTCTTTCTCAATATTTTTAGGTCGCTTTCCTTATCAAGGCTTAGCTGCTATCGGTTTTAACTATACTACAAATTCAAATCAGCAGACCGCATAAAATCACCTGTTTCAGCAAATGAAACTGCTCTCAAAGAGAAATACAAGCGTACGTTTCTTGCAAAAAACTAACAGGAAACAAAATCACTAATAATGGGAAAATTTATCGCCCTCAATAGAGAGAAGACAATAATTTTTTGCAGATAGATATTCTGCCAACACAAATATCACAGTGTTCTAGTTGGAAAATAACCACATAGCGTATTTATCCGCAGCGGTAAGAGTTTTGCTGAATTATTTCTCATTACAGTACCTATAGTACTTTTGTCTGCACAAAAACACTCCTTTAACAAGCTCCTTCTACTTTATTTGGATTTTGAGTTTTGGTGCATTGCATTACGTTTTTGATCAGAAACTCTGCAGGTGAGAAATAGCTGAGTGCTTAAAGTTTTTCTGTTGTTGATTTTTGTCTATTCAGTATCTTTAAGGTTACCATGGATCCTCAAATAAGGATCCCTTATCCATGAAGTCTGCAACAAAGCTCTCCGCATTCTGCAAACTATCTTCAAATTTATAGCTAATGCCGAAATGTTGGCATTAATTTTTTTGGTCATTGAACCTGAAAACAATTAAGTAAGACGAATTAAAACACACTTAAGCATCAATGTTTCCAATAGTTTGTCATCAATTATAAAAAAAACAATCATCATGGCATGCAGTGAACAATGTTATATCACTAGGTTTTTAATATGGCATGTGTATTTGTTAGAAAGATAAGAGCTAGATTAATTAAGTCATAAACAAAAAAATGGAAGACTCGGTTACAATTACCATCTTTTCAGTGAATTGAAAATTGCCTGCACGTTAGATGGGTTAGATTTTGTGTAAAAATTTTTTTGGTAATCTTCTTTCTTGGTGAAGCCATGATTAATTTTGTTATCTGATCTAAGATGTGGAGCAAACAAAATATTAGTACGAGACGCCGCACATTGAGGTGCATTGTCAATTTGTTCAGTTGACTTAATACGAAATTACATACAGCAATTTATAATCAGTAGTATAGCGCGTGACTTCTCATACAATGGTGAGAGTGTTAAAATACGTTTGGCGGGGTCAAATTTTAGTCTCAGGGGCGGATTTAGGTGGGGGGCGAACGCCCCCCCTTAGGGATTCTACTCCCTTCCCTCCTTTGTACTATTTTGATATATTCATTTTTGGTGACGGACCATAAAACTTTTTTAGAGGCGCCTCTGGCACTTATATACACTAAGCGCGCGCCAAAAGAAGCAATTTTTTGGTCAAAAAATTCCCAAAAGTGCTTAAAAACGCCTTTTTTAGCCAAACTTTTTAAAAGTTTTGGCTGCCGCGCAGAAAATTAGGCCAAATCAGGGATTTTTTAGTGCTTTGGGAGAGCTGAAAAAAATCAATTTGGTTGACCCAAGAAAACCAAAATTGACAAATTACACTGATAATCACTTAACCAAATCACAAACACAAATGCAACAGTACTACTATACCTATAACCTATAACCTCAAACTGTTTTTACTGACATTTTCTGCGTTTTCATTCCTTATTTATTCGCACGAAACTTGTCCGCTGTGAGGTTTCATAGATCATAATCGATTACAACCTAAGTTCGTGGTCAAAAATGTTGCTTTTGTAATCAGTTATAGTTACCCCTTGGGATCACGCAATCGGTTACAATCCATTATTTTGCTAATTTTTCAGCGAAATTAAATCAATTGCAGAATGGATTATCGACTACCGAACTTAATCAAATGTAATTGATTATTTTGGATTGCTCTATAGATTTTTATTTTAAAAAAATATTTATTTTGAAATTGTTTTTCGATGTTTCAAAATATCCAAACTCCTACACATAAAAATCTCTAAAAAATCGAAAATGGAAAATAATGGATTATAAAAGATTATAGTCTTTTTAATTTTCTTGCATACTTTCAAACTTTCTGCAAAATTAGCAGCTTTTCTGCAATGCTTGCAGTTTACTCAATTTCTAATTCTACTCACATTTTGTTATTTTTTGAAACATCATATCCCTCACACTTTAAATCCAGTTTTTCTCAATTTTAACAACTAAGTTGAACTCGCCCATCTCCTTTGATACGCACACCTACCCTAATCTCACATAGACTACAAAACTACCCCACCCACCTACCATCACCCCCACATATCCCTTCCCCCACCTATCCTACCTCACAAACACACACACACACACACACACACACACACACACACCTACCCCCATTAATTTATTAGGGTGGCGCAAATTTCTGCAGGGGGGAAGGGTTAAAGTTGCGTGTGTGTGTGCGGGGGGGGGGGTGGTGTGGTGGTGGGGAGAGGGTGTTACGCGTTAGCGCTTTTTTCATGTAATTTTAGAGTAATTTTAAATAAGGGTTAAATGGTTGGGGAGGGAAGGTGGTGGTAACTGAAGTAAATAAGAATAATGGAAGGTAGTTTGAAGTATTTAGGGGGAGGGCAGACAAAAAAAATGGAAAACAATGCAACTTTTTGCTATAACCAAAAAATGAAACACATTTAGGCAATTGCAACGTTCAAGTTTTGAAAATTTACTTTCGAGGTTTTAGTAATTTATTATGATCCATTATAAACCAAGATAGTCCATTATAATCGAGTATAATGGAGAGATTACCATTTTATAATCAGTTTGTATGCCGTAAAGGTCAATTAACATAACGTGTTAAGTAGAAAAACCATTACAATCCATGATAGTCGATAATTATCCATTGAACATCATTGTGCGTGTCTACGATTATTAAAAAACTTTTGCTTAAGTTTTCAGCAAAATTTTGCTTCCTTTAAAAATGCTGTAAATTCGGTCAATTTTGAGAGGCGACTATAAGCACAAAGATTCTTTTCTTGGTCTACGAAGCTCTGAAGAACCATATAGTTATTGAAAAACCATTTGAAAAAACTTGAAGTTCATAAATTAATGTATTGACACATACCTACCCTTCCCCCTCCAACAACTACTTAACTACTTGACACCCTCCGTGAGTTTGGCGGTGAGGCATAAAGGTCTGTAGGAGGATTAAAGGTGTATGTGTTTTTGGGGAGTAGGGGCCCGCGTTTACGGTAATTCCTACAGTTTCACGTATTCTTATGGTTAATTTAACTAAAGGTTTAAGTGGCGATGAGGAGAGGCGGTAGTTAAATAAGAAAGTAAGAATGGTAAAGTTAGTGTAAAGATTTAGTAGGAGGGCGAGACAAGTCAAAAATAGTAGAAAAATACAAATTTTTGCTGTGACAAATGTAAAACAGAATTTAGCGATTGCACTTTTCATTTTGAAAAACTCATTTTAGGGTTTTTGCAAATCTAAGCTCTTACTCATGAAAAACTTAAAAAAATCTAAAAATCCTTATAATGGATTATAATTGATTATAATCTCCAGAATTTGCTTCCAAAATTTTTGCAGAAAATGCAGCTTTTTCTGCGTTGCTCGCAATTTAATCAATTTCTATATCTAAACAAATTTAGTAAGTTTTTGAAAAAACCATATTCGTGACATTTTAAACCCAATTTTTCTGAATTTGAAAAACCAAGTTGAACACGCCGATCTCCCATCCCCCCACCTACCCTGCTCCCACGTAGACCATAAAACTACCTCACTCGCCTACCCTCACCCCATCCTTCCCCTCCCCCACCTATCCTACCCCACACACACACACAAACCTACGACAATAAGTTCTTTAGGGGGGGGGCGCAAAGGCCTGCTGGGGGAAAGTTTAAAATTGTATGTAACCGACTTCACACTAACCTTACCATTCTTATTTTCTTATTTAACCACCGGGTAATACGCGTTAGCGTTTTTTTAAGGTATTTTTAACGTAAATTTAACGAAAGATTAGTATTTGGGGAGGGGAGGTGTTGATAACAGAAGTAAATAAGTATGGTGGAAGTTAGCGTGAAGTATTTATGGGGAGGCGAGACAAAAAGAAAAAAGTGCAAAACAAGGCAACTTTTCGCTGAAGCCAAAATTAAAACTCAATTTAGCGATTGCAACGTTCGAGTTTTGAAAGTTCATTTTCAAGGTTTTAGAAAAAAAATTATAATCTATTATAATCCAAGATAGTCAATTATAATCAATTTTATTGGATTGAAGTTATCTTCATTTTATAATCAATTAGTAATCCATTATAGTCAATTAAACTAGCTTTTTAAGGAGACAAACCATGAAACTCAATGATAACGATAATTATCCATGAAACCCGATACAAGCAGTCTTGTTACACTTTGGGACCACACAATTCATTATCATCCATTGAGTTCCACTTTTTCTCAGAAATTGGTTTTACTCCATTTCAAATCCATAGAAAAGATTTATAATGAAGTTTAGTGGATTATGAGTTTATCTGTTAGTTTTCGGTCAGCAGGAAGCATCCTTTTTTAATTTTCAGATAATCTCTTTCTCAATATTTTTAAATAGCTTTCCTTATCAAGGCTTAGCTGCTATCGGTTTTAGTTTTACTACAAAAAGATTTGAGCAGACCGCATAAAATCACCTGTTTCAGCATATGAAACTGCTCTCAAAGAGAAAAAAAAAGCGTACGTTCCTTGCAGAAACAAACAGGAAGAAAAATCACTACTATAGGGAAATTGTATCGTCCTCAAAAGAAAAGAGAGTAGATAACAATTTTTTGTGTTTGGCTTTTCTGTCAACACAAGTATCACACTGTTCTAGTTGGAAAATAACCACATAGCGTATTTATCCGCAGCGGTAAGAGTTTTTGCAGAATTATTTCTCATTACAGTACCTATTGTACTTTTGTCTGCAAAATAATACTCCTTGAAAAACTCCCTCTACTTTATTTGGATTTTGAGTTTTGGTGCATATCATTACGTTTTTGATCAGAAGTTCTGCAGGTGAGAAATGGCTGTGTTGTTACACTTTTCTTTTCTTGATTTTTGTCTAATCAGTGTTTTAGGGGTTCCATGAATCCTCAAAGGATCCATTATCTATGAAGTCTCTAACAAAGCTCTCCTCATTCTGCAAAATGTCTTTAAATATATAGCTAATGCCGAAGCTATATCTTTAAATTTCCGGTCAATAACATTTCCGGTCAACGAACCTGAATAAAGTTACTTAACAACAATTTGCTCATTTGACGTTTCACATCAGGGTTTACTCTGATCAGGAACTAAGCACTGGTAAAACCATATCGAAAGAAATGAAACAACTAATAAAACTACTGTTTGACCAATTAAAACACTCTAAAGCACCAATGTTGCCAACAATTTGACATCAATTATGAAAAAAAAACCAATATTGGATGCAGTGACCAATGTTATATCGATAGATCTTTAATATGGCGCGTGTATTTGATAGAAAGATAAGAGCTAGTTTAAGGCAGTACAAAAGATGGAAGAATCGGTTACAATAACCATCTTTTCAGTGAACTGAAAAATAACCTGGACGTTAGATGTGTTAGAATTCGGGTATAAATTTTTTTGGTAATCTTCTTAATTGATGAAGCCCTGATTAATTTTGCTACTTGATTTAAGATGTAGAGCAAACAAAGTATTAAAACGAGACGTCGGCCAAAGAGGTGCAATGTCAATTTGTTCAGTTGACTTAATACAAAATCGCGTACATCATTTTTTAATCAGTAGTATTGCGCGTGACTTCTCACACTATGGTGAGAGTAATCAAATACGTTTGGCGGGGTCAACTTTTAGTCTCAGTGGCGGATTTAGGTGGGGGAAGGGGGCCAATGCCCTCCCTTACGGATTCTACTCCCTTGCCGACCCAAAGGGTCCCTCCTTTGTATTATTCTAGGCACTTTTTTTGAAAAGTTTGACAGAAAATCGTGTTTTTTTTTGGCGTGCGCTCCCCCCTTAAAATTAGTATAGATTAGCACCGAAGGCCAAAAATGGACATCTCAAAATAGTACAAAGTGGGGAACCTTTGTGTCGCCAGGTGTTCGAATCCTTGACGGGGGTGGGCATCCGCCCAACCGCCCCTAAGTCCACTTATAATTGTAACGATACCTTTCATTTCCATGGAAAATTCGTTGTGTTTTTTTTGAAAACTTCTTTATTTTTCAAATAGATACTTTAAAAAAATTTTGATGCAATTGTAACATTCAAGGTAATGCTCCGATACAATCAATATGTTTTATAGTGTGGATATGAATAAATGACTTTTAATTGTATTTTAAATGTCCACTTAAGCGTTCAATTTTCGTACATCTTCGTTGATGCTGAAGTGCTAAACAATCAATGCAGGATTCCAGACTCAGGTCAATTAATTTCATTAACAATTGAAATTGTTCACCAAATAACATAGCTGGAAAAATAATCATCTAAATATAAGTGCAAAAAGATGCTTACTTTGGTGTTTTCTTCTAACTTACTTGCAGTAGATCGCCCCTTTGTAACTTATGTTGCTAATAACTTAGCTTGATATCTTTAGATATCAAGTTAAATCTCAATTACTAAATTACGAAGTTCAATTTCAATTACTAAATTACTACGCCTAATGTTCCATCTCAATTTCTGTCAAACTTGCAGCTTCAGTATTTGGGATTGACAAAGTCCCAATTACTTACCTAATTTGGCGGTATGCTGTGCATTGCGTTTTCTAAACACTCTCAACCTAACGACTCCAAACTTTGAAATTATTCCATATTTATTCCATATTATTCCAATCTTTGGGATTCCAACAATCCCAAAAACTGGTCAGTATTTGGGAGCGACAAAATTTGGGATCGATGACATATTTGGCGATATGTTCTGCATGTGTGTTTCTAAACACCCTCAATCCAATTACTCCCAATAATGAATTTATTCCACATTTATTCCAGAATATTCCAGTATTTTGGATTTCATCAACCCCAAATACTGACCAATGTTTCGGTTCGATGGAATCCCAAACACTGACATAAATCGACGATATGATATGCGTTCTGTTTCTAAACATTATCCCCCCAATGACTCCAAATAATGAAATTATGCGGCGTTGAGTTTCCAAAACAATGATACCAAAAATCGTTTGCTGGGATATGTATCCAAATACTAAAAGTTGAGCTCCACCGATTAGTTAACAAATGCTTTAAGATTTCTTCGTAGATTCCACTGATAGTATTTAAGTTCTTGCTTTTAAATTCCTCATTGTTAAAGATAAGAATTCCAGTTCTAGCTTTTAATTGTTCATATGCAAGTTCAGTAATAAACAAAGCTTGGAATTCATTTACAGTATGCGGATTCCACTTACATTTGCGAGTTCCACTTACATTTTGCGGAATCCACTCACAGCAAACCACGAAGCAACAAATGTGTCGAGAAAAATTACGTTACAGTTATTTGTACGCTAAAATTTTGTTAGTAAAGTCCACTTACGTTTCGGAACATGTTTAAAAATTAGTTTCTGGAATCCAGGAACATACAAACACAAAATTGTGCACCTAACCAATGCACAGTTTAGCCTCGTAATTAAAATTTTCGGACAGCCTCAAATGAAATTTTTTGAAAACTACCAAATTTTAAAAAAATTTTAAGGACCAATCTTAGTTTTTTCTATAAAAGGAAAATAAAATATCGTTGGTGTATGCCGGATGACCAGTTTCCTATTATGAAATTGAGAGAAAAAATTCGTTTGAACCCACATAAAATTTATCAAACTCAGAGTTTTGATTCCAAAGACCAACAAGACATAAATCACTATTTGTTTTGTTACTGAAACTTAACCAACCGGTAATATGATTTCCAACTTTTAATCCATGATAAAAAAACAGCTGCAGTAGTTTTTTTGGGTAGCGCTGAAATTAGCATATTATAATTGTTTATTCGGTTCGCATATGCGTATTTCATAAATGAGATTTTTGTTTAATTGAGTCTACTCTTAGCCTATTTTGACAAATAAAATTAACGATCTTCTCTTTTTTGGAAAAAAAAAACATTTCCAAAATTGAGTTTTTTTCCTGCATTAAATATATTTATATACAGTTCTGATGTTTCTGTTGCGGTTCGAGGTGACCAGGATGTCATGAATTATATGATGCAAGTGTTCGAACGCCAGTAGGACTAAAATGGAGTGTTTTTTTTCTGCATACTTGCTTCACTTCCACGCCTTTATGCGTGGAAAAATTATGCTGTCGAATCTGAAAAATAATGGGGGTGTAACCGCCACGATCTGAAAACCTATTAACATTAAATTATTTTCTTTTCAGTTATTTAAAAAACTCGGCCATATCTTTTTTGTATAATCCAGATACCATCTCCAAAGGTTTGACTGATGATGACATCGCTATCAAGTATCTGAGACACTATCACTATCGCAAGTATCTGAGCTATTTAAAATAACCAGTCATAGACTTAACAAACTCAATTTGTATCAAACGATTATTCTAAATATCATAAGTGTATGTATCAAGTAGGATTACTGATCCGAGATAATTTTGAAAACGGTCGAAAAATTTTCAAATCCTGCGTGCCAAAACTAGACAGCTCAAAATCGAAGAAAAAACGATAATAAAATACAAATTGCATGAAGTTAGTTCAGAGTTCCAACGAATTTTTTCAATGTCGTCTCTTCTTACAGAAAATGTCAATCACACGTCATCACTTATCAGACCCAATGCCATCGTTCGTTCAGTCGATTTCTTTTGACGTTTTTATAATCTTATGATTTCTATTACGAGCCGAATATTGTTCACTCTTCCTATACAAAAACAGCCAATTGGTTAATAATTGAACCCTTATAGTTTTGGGTTGTTTAAAATTTTGAGGCACCTAGATTATTTCGTAAAATAAAATTGAATTGTTTCATTAAAGGATCTGCAGACTGATTTGGATATTGCGTCTTGCAAACTCTTTATCACCAGCGAACTGTTGAGCTTGTTCGGAGTTTCCGTTGGCTTTTTCCTGGCACTGATTATATCCAAAAAAATATATATACTTTTTGGTCCACCCAGTCCTCTCTGCAACCCCTTCTACAGAAGGGCTCAATTTAATTCCTGCCAGTAGCACTCTTTTATATGCTATTTCCATCTGGTTTTTCGACCATTTTTTTCTAAAATATTTTTATTTTTTCATAAACTCAATTGAGCTTGGGTTTGACTCAATTGACCCAAGCAAGAACCTCAGAGCTTGGGTTTATTTGAAGAAACGGTTAGGATGAAACTATTGTGCATGAGCGGCTACTTCTTTAATTTTATAGGTCATATTTTCGAAATTTTGGCCGTTTTTTAAAACATTTTTGTCTTTTCTCATAAACTAATCTACCAATTATTAAATTTATGGTTCAAGCAAAATAGCAGGTTGTTAGTTTGATCGCTGCAAAAACTTTAAACGCCCTATTTTCCTTTAAAAAAAGTCAAACAATTTGCTTGATTTTTCTCAAAAACTACCCTTCCGAACCTGATCTAAACTACATTTTATAATTGGATAAATTGGATATTTTACCACTGTAAAATATTTAATATTAACCAATCATAATCCATCTAACTAACAACCCACTTGTTTGTAAGTGCTGAAATTACTTGTAATTTCAGCACCAGAGAAATTTGAATTTAACTTAGAAATTAGTTGCCTCTCCGAGAGAACTTCAGCTGCCGCAATAAACCAGTCTACTCTAGATCTATTGAGCCTAGCAGAGACTAGTTAAACACCCTGAGACTAGTAAGTATAAGAGTAAGATTAGGATCGGTATTAGACTAAGAAGTTGCACGAATCTATCCGGCCGAAAATAAGATAGCGTGACGAGCAGACGGTGTACCCTATCCGAAATTACTCTATGAGTTAACAACCTCGGTTATAACTCATCTGGTGCGACCATAGGTCTCGAATAAGACCTTAATAGCTTAGAACTATCCAAATATAGATTAGAATTTAGACAAAACATTTTCAAAATGTTACACGATAATAATTTAATTGAAATGTCTCTACGACTCAATAGATCAGAGCCGATATTCCGCACGATACTAGAATTACCCGGTATTGGAATAAGACCTCGGCCAAGAGACGATATACGACTAAGTAGAAACTTACCAGTTAGTTTTATGTTTGTACGGCAAAAGCCAACACAAACTTTTATATTTAGAATCTTATTAGCAATGAATTTAGATTTTCATTTGCAAACATAAAATTTTGAAGTAAATCTTCATGATCATTTCAGGCGCTAAGCAAAATTTTTAATGTAAAATAACGATTGATAAAAAGACCTTCTGCAGTATTATATAAAACATATTTGAAAAATATTTATTGAAAATAAAAATAAAAATTAGTAGCATGACAATAAATTATTTGTAATCATAAATCATCCTGTTAATCCAGCTTTATCATCTAAACATAACAGCAATCATAAGCTCAATAATATCATTGAAAAACTAAATCTTTTTATTAAATAAATTTAAACCATTTTTAACTTAAATTCACTTAATTTTAAAAATCAGATCATCAAGGCTTATCCTTGGATCTTAATAAATTTTCGATCTCACTAAATTTAAAACCTGATCATCAAGGCCTATTCCTGGACCAAAAAGAACAATTTTGTTCTCCCCTACCCACTTAGCAAGTGTCTAACGACCTCAAACGTCGATTCACTATCCAACGTTTCCAAAAGACCCAGGACTAATAGAAATTTTTCAATAAACCTAACCATTCAAATTAGGATAAACAGTGAAGAACTTCGGTTATTCATCCTTCACTTGAACCCTCATCGCACCAGACCCAGGACAGATTTTAGACTTAGTAAGTTTAAAATAGTATCTAACGAACTACTTGTGTTCTAATTATAATTGAACCTTGTGGATCGATTTACTATTCTCCAAACCTTAAACACAATCACTACCCCTAAGTAAGATTAAGTAAGTTAACACCCTAGATTAGACCAGCCACGAGGAAGTAAAAAATCATTCTTCGGAATCGATATACTTTTCTCTCCAATCCTGAACAAAAAGACCCAGGTTAAGCTAACCAAAAAATCGTAAGGACTAACAGTCTAAGGAAATAGAAATAACTAACAACTTCTTGCATCCCTCATCCTAAACCGTATGTCATTCAAAAATTTAGGAAATTAACAAACAATTATTTTACACAACTGTGAAATAGATAATAAAAATTACGATCTTGTAATCACACCTCATACACAAACAGTTGGATACATTAGGACAAAACGACAAACAATAAAAAGGAAAATTATAAACAAACAAAGACAAATCACACGATAAATATTTTCAAAAAATAGAAACGCATTTTCTGAATCAGAAGTAAATAGTTTAGACGAACTATACAAATTAAAAGAATCAATAGATAAAAATTGTCCCATCCATGATCAATTATATTTTTCCGAAACAGAAACAACTACAATTTCATCAAAAAGACGAAAAAGAAGAATAAAAAAGCAACACAAACACAAACCAGTACACTTGTATAATTGGAATCAACCAATTAGACACATCGATAGTTATTTTTTAACAGACATCAAACGAAAAAATGAGCCACACTCAAAGTGACGATAGTCCAGATGACGAAGCAGTTTTTCCCTTTCTTATAGAGGACAACACGATTTTTGCAAGAACTTACTCGTAAATTTGTTTGAACCAGGAATCAATCCATGCAAACAAGAATTCCCAGATGTAAAAATCAAAAGACAAATTACTGAACATCCTTTGAAAGATATATGTAATCTAACACAACAATATGGAATCTACACTATAGAATTGAGCACACCAAATACAGCCCATCGTAAATATGTAATTCAAACAGACGATATTGAATTAGAATTTTCAAAAGTATTCATAGAATATATCAAAAGCATACAATATCATAATTCACAAAGAGCAAACTCCATATTCACTAACGAAGTTTTTGCAATAATATATAGTTATATATCTATATTAGAAAAAACAGAAGTTCAAAGTATATCACCAACTGAAACATCCAGACATACAAAAGTACGAAATGAAATCACAGTATTTTCAACATTTCTACATAAAATTCGCGAAAATTTCACAAAAGAAGATGTTTCACCACACACTAAACATGATTTACAAAAGATTTTAGCATGGTTTATAATAGATTATTTCACCCACAATTTAGATTTAATTTCAATTTCACAAGCAAGAAAAAATTTTAGACCTCAAAAAACAAATGACGACACTGTTCTTTCAGAACAATCAGACTACATTTGGGACCCTGAATGGTCTCATCAAGCATTTCTAAATATTCCACAAGCTATCTCAAGTCAAGCAAGAAGTACAATATCTTATCACAGAGATTTTGTAAAGTAATACCATTAACCATTGATGCAATACCATTGAATTCTAATACATTTTTACCTGATACACAAAATAACAGTTTAAATTCGACCGTCATACATAATGAAAACCTTAATGGAACCAGAAATCTTACACAACAAGATATTCAAACACCATCACACTTCATAAATGAAGAAATCGTCCAAACAACAACAACAACTACACAACAAAGTATTTCACCATTACACCCCAACCTGACAACACCAAGAAATACAGATACATCACTAACACAAGTAACCTTACAATCAATCAACCGTTAAACCTTCGGTTGCTCCAAAAAATTCACAAATGGACTATCAAACGTATAGACCAATGACAATATCGTCAAAAACACGAAAACCGTTCACAAGAAACACTTTTGCAGAACACAATTATAATTATGCTCACCAACCAAGATTAAACCAACCTTCCCAAAAAACACACAAAATTTAAATCACGTATGTTCCCATTATCGAACTCTCCCGAAAAGATCAACCAATTCAGTAAATTTTCCAGATAATCCACAATTTACACAGGATTATAGTGAAAATTACCCATTCTTTCAACAAAATAAAAATAAACAACATACACCATATAATACAAAGTATTTATCATCTGATGGAGGTGATTATCACCAACCAGATATTTTTGCACCATATACTAAAGAACATCGCACACAGAGACCGCGACAATCTCAACCATCTCAAAATATGAAAACTTACCCACAAAACTCAACAGATATACAAAACCCACAACAAATGCATATACCAAACCCATTTATTACACATTCCATTCAACCAATACAGCCACAAAACCCAATGTTAATGCATTCTTATCAAATAACTCGAATGCAAAATGAAATACCGCTTCCATATTACCTTCAGCAACACGAAATAACAAAAAATCAACTTTCAAATTTTTCACAAAAGCCAAATGCCGCTGAATCACTACAGATGACAATGAATCAATACCTCATGGGTGGATCATCAAAAGGATCCAATAAACCACTGATGGTATTCACAGGAACAGACCCTGAAAATTCTGTAGTAGATTATCTAAATGCAGTAACAGCAAATTTAATTTTAAATATAGGACCCGAACCAATTAATACGCCATTACATTAAAATTGGATACATAGACGCACAGCACTAATACAAGCAACCCTAGATGGCGCAGCTCAAAAATGGTTTTCAGTATTACCCATAGAAATAAAATCAGACTGGAAAAGATTCACACAAGAATTTTCAAAAATGTTTGACTCTGAAAGAAACAAACAACACAAAAGAGTTTTACGTACTGAAATTCGCAGATTACCAAATGAAACAATTAAGCAATTAGCAGTACGTATCGAACCACTAGTTCGAAAAGCATATTCACTTAATACACATGACTTTAAAAACACAAAAATGACAGAAATTTTAATGATGACCTTAACACCTCAATTAAAGAAAAGAGCGATAAAAATGAACAACCTTTTATTTCACCTATATATGAAAATCAATTGGAACTCCTTCACAATTACTATATTGGACCCAGTGATACTACTGGGTGCAATAGTTTTGTAAGTTTACACGGTAACTGGGTTTTGTAAGTTAACACGGTAATTAAACCCGATGAAAAAGATGAAACACAATGGTCAAACACAAAACATATTTATCAAAATATACAAAAAGAACAACCCAGAGAAAATATTTGAACCATTCCATTTCTCTTAGAAATCCCAAGAAACAAAGAATTTCAACCACCAGATCTTGAAATTGATTTTTTAATTGATTCAGGTGCAGAATCAAATAAAATTAATAATCCCGCATGGAATGAAATCAAAACATTACATCCAAAATTAACGCCTCTGGAAACTTCTAGTAAACTAGCAACAGCACAAGGATCAACATGAGTAAATTATGGAAAAATCCAATTATTCCTTCTCCCCACGAGAACAATGGAACAAAACAAAATTTTAAACAAACCCTTTAAGCAAATATTTCATATTACTGATATTAAGCACAATATCATTGGCATACCATTTATATCTAAATATATACCAACAATCAACATCTGAAATAGTAAAAGACTAATCAAAGATAAGTACACAAAAACAAAAAATACAGCCCTAACATTCTTCCAAAAATTAAACAAACAACCACCATTGTTCTCAAAATTTTACCCAATTTACAATCAACAACAAAAACACCTGAAACCACTATCAGGAAATATATATAATTTTTCAATAAAACAAGTTCACCAGTATGATAAAAGTCAAAATAAACAACGACTTTTTTTGTCAGACTTCGAATTTAAACCTATTCACAAATTTTTCAAGTTACGATCTCATCCATAAAATATTCGAAAAACACGAATTCCGACATCATTTCGTTACACGTGTATAACGATACACCATATCAAGTAACATTACCCTCAGGAATTTTGGGATATTGTGAAACAAATGCTACAATTTCACCTATAAATGAAGTAGCCTAACGCGTTAATAATATACTCCAATTATTAGATATTTGCCAATCCACAATTCTTGACGAAGAAATATCCATAAATAATATAATAAGTAATAAAAGAAGAAACACAGGTTACTTCACAAAAACACCATATTTTAAACCAATATTCAATATAACAAATTACACAAAAGAACAACAAAAATTTTTAACATTTTTTAATTTTGAACATTCACAAATTACACAAACCGAATTTGATAAATTAGCAAAGCAACTGTTAAAATATTCAACAGTCTACGCAACATCAAAATTTGACGTTGGAAAAATCAGTTCATCATTGCATCTCCCGTTAAAACCCGCCGCAGTTTTCAAAAAACAAAGAGCCAGTAAAGTACCAATTCACTTACACGACAAAGTAAACAGACTACTTGACATCTTAGAACAAAAAAAAATTATCTCACCAGTAAATAAGGAAAAACAACCAAAAGGTAACACTTTTATCAATCCTGTTATCATTCTAGCAAAAGGCGAATCACTAAAAATAGTTTTAGACGCTAGATATCTCAATTCACTAAATGATGAATCAAAATGTAATTGGCATATTGAACAAATACAAGTTATGTTGACAAAGATAAATGGAAAAGACTTTACAACCGCAGATATGAATAGTGCATACAACCAAATGCCTCTAGATGAACAATCACGACGTTTAACACAATTTGTTATTGGAAATCAACAATATGAATTTAATCGCTTATTCTATGGAATATCCATAGGACCAGCAGCTTTTTCAGCTTTTATGAGTAAAAATTTTAGACCACTAATACTCAAGAAAAACGCAATCACCTATTTAGACGATGTTTTTATGCAATCACAAACCAAAGAAGAAATGATTACAGTTTTAGAACAGTATCATAAAATACTTCAGAACGAAAATCTGAGTGCCGCTCCCAATAAATCACCATTCTTTCTAACACGAGTTAAATTTTTAGGACATAATATTGAACGAAACACTATCACTTCATTAAAATCACGCATTGATGCTATTCAAAAACTTCAGCCACTAACAAATAAAAAGAAAAACCAAGAATTTCTTGGAATGTTAAATTTCGTAAGTAAATATGTTTACAAAATGCAATTATACTTGAGACCCTTCTATAATATCCTCAGACAACGAAATAATTTTAAATGGACCACTGAACATCAAATACGATTTGAAGAATTTAAAAAATTTTTAACTGAACAATTTTCAAATACATTTCCAGATCCAAATCAACCATTCTATGCAATGTGCGATGCTTCAAATTTTGGCATCGGCGGAGCTTTACTACAATCTTATAGTGGTACAAATAAAATGAACCTTATATCAGCAAATTGACGATTATTCACTCAAGCAGAGCTACGACTCTCAACTCTAATGAGAGAATGTACATCTATAATTTATACACTTACAGAATATGAATTTCTGATACTTGGATCAAAACACCCAACAGTTCTATTCACAGATCATAAACCAATTATTTTTCTCTTTACACACAAATCAAATCCAAATCATAGAGTTTATAGATTTCATTTAATTCTAATGATATTTCCAAACTTACATATAGTTTGGACAGCAGGAAAAAATCTTGCGTTACCAGATACATTAAGTCGAAATACGCCACCTGAGTTACTCACACGAAAAACTACAATTGAATTACCAAAAAATATTAAATTTTATCTCGCAAAAGATGAATCATCACCCCGACTAGAGTGCAAATATGCAGTAAAAACTGACACTGATCAATCACAGATAAATAACCTACAACATTTTCCACTTTACTTAGATTGCCAAAATAATCACTACGAAGTTGATTTACTACTAACATCAACTTTCAAACCAATTCCATACTCACAATGGATAAAAAATAACACTCAACAGAAAAAAATAAAACACCACTCGCATAAAAAAGACCTTTTTCATCAATTGAAAAAGAAAATTTAATCGATAAAAAAAATTTATCAGGACCACAAACAAATGATTCAAAATACATAATAAATCAATGAAGTTTTTGACCTCCATGACCCACTTGACACAATTCCCCTATCAAAACTAGTAAATGAAAATATTTTCCTCCCCCCAACAGATTAAATTACACTTGAACTCTTAAAAATATCAAAATCTCGACCCAGTAATTAAACAATTAAAATCATGGCACAAATACAATACTAAGCCCGTAAAAGCAGATACCACATCTTTAGGAAATAAAACACTCCTCCGATATTTCCGAAAATTTAAAAACACAGCAATTAATGAAAATACGGATCTTTTAAAATATCAATCAAATGATTCTAAAGTTCCCTGTCCTCCTGTAATAATGATATTGATAGCTTTTAACATCTCACATACACAAAATACTAAAGGACACTCCGGATCAGAGAAAACATACTCAAACTTTACACAAAAATTTTATTTCCCAAATGCACCAATTTGGATAAAAGTATTATGCAATGATTGTATATTATGTCAATTAAACAAACCTTAACCAAATCAAAAACAAATAGCACAAAAACAAGATTTTAAAGGACAAAGTTTATCTTTTAACCATCGCATTTCATTCGATACAAAAGGACCATTTTCACCATCCTCTGAAAAAAAATCTTATATTATGGTAATTGTTGATGAATTTACACATTATGTAGCACTCAACCCAGTATCACATTGTAACGCTTAATATGCCTACACGACGCTTTGTGAACATTGGATAGCTAAATTCGGATTACCCGAAATCTTAGTTACAGACAACGGTACAGAATTCATGAATAATGAAATCATCTCTTTATGCCACTTATATAACATCAAACATAAACCACGTACATCTCATGCACCTTGGACAAACGGTTTAGTCAAAGGTATGAACCGTTCACTACAAGAATATCTCAGATGTATCATAAATGGAAATGATACAAAATACACAGAATGGTCAGCAGATGTAAAATCATTTCCCTTAGCATATAATTCACAAATCACGACATTTCTAGGAATGTCACCATACGAAATGGTTTTTAATCAAAAGCCACGTAAACCATTATGTTTACAGCAAATTCCCATAAAAATGCACAAGGTTATTGCCAACCAAATGAAGACTCAATTTGTTATAACCTACCTTTACACACACATGATGAAGTGCATTTTCATCACCCACAAATTCTTCTTAAACTAGCCTTCGGCACACACACCGAATGGATTTTAAATAGAGATAAAAAATACAATGAAATTTACCAAAAAGTAACAAAGAAATTGTTACAAAGGCAAAATATTAACGACCAAATTAATTCACGCTTTACACCAGCCACAGATTTAAAAATTGGAACATTTGTCTTAATACCGAACTTGAAAACACAAAAAGGAATTTCAAAAAAAATACAACCCTTTTCGAAAAGGACCATACCAAATAATTGCCAAAACCCACTGACGTAACTTATAAACTCACAGACTCGAATCAAAAGGAAATTGTTCAACATCGCAACAATCTATTGCCCTACTACCCAAAAGAGTACGCACTACGCGAATTACCTCATTTATGTTCTTTCACAGGTTTAAAAGTTATTCAAAATCATTCACAAACAGAAAAAGAAATAGATGAACAACACAACGTTCATCACAAAAAACAAAATCAAAAACAAACCACAACTCAAAATAATACAAAAACGCCAAACCCAAAAACAACTCAAAAAGAAAGAAAAAATAGGAAAATGATAGAAAAAATTCTACCACAAGAACAAGTAGAAAAATCAGAACATAGAGAATCATCACGACTTAGAAATCAACCACGTAAAAACTACAAAACATTCATCCCACAATCTAAAATATTGAAGAAAGTTGAATTATACAAACAACTTTAGTTTTAAAGTTAATAATCTTTGCACCTCTGGATCATTTTGAAGTTTCTTTTTTCAAAATAACATGGTGACAAACACGCAAAAATTCTAGGTCAGATTCACCCAATAGGATTCACCTAAATCCGTCACCTTATATATCTCTAACACCAACCTATTAGCCGAATAATTTTAAACTCCAGGCATATCTATAACTATAACTTTACAACCTCCAGGTCAAAATAAGCAACCCGCTAAAACGTGACAATTAAATTGAATACCACTATAATATCACAACCCTCCCCTATCTAATAACAAAAAGATCAACAATATTTTCCCAACTCAGACCTCAAAAACCCTCCAACCAAAAGGTAATTTAGCCTAAAGTAAAAAAGGACCATATTCATTTGGCCTAAAGTACAAATATCTCAAAAATACCCCAGATCACCCGACAAACAAAATTAAAGCAAAGAAGACCTCCCGAACACCATAAAATTAGACCCCAACAACTTTTCACAAAACTCAACCCTTTTGTCAAAAAATCAATAAATAACTCGACCACACTTGAATCTCGCCTCAAACAACAAAAAATATTCGACAAAGAAATTATTTCTTGAATGCTCTTCTCTCGATCAGTCAATATCTTTAAAAAAAAACAATTTTAAATATTTTAATAAACTTTTTCATACTACTCAAATTTTTATTTATATTTCTATTTAATACTTTTGAAGCTTTTTTAATCATTTTAATGATTTTTTGCAACGTTTTTTAAATTTTCTACTCCCTATTTGAAATATATCTCCAACTTTCCCAAATCATTGACCATATTCACAGGTACGATAATCCAAAGTATATATAAATGATACGAACAATTTTTAGTAGAACAGATATTTTTTTACTATTTGTAATTTTCATAACTTTTTTATCATCCCTAATACTGACAATGTGCAAATGTATAAAAAAGGCAATAATCACATTCGCTTTAGCAACAATCCTTTTAATTCTTTTTCTTGAAGAATACTACAATACTACACTAGAAAAAATCAATCAGAATACTTTCAAAAATTGCTAACCAACAATCACAAAATCAATCTTCACCGACATCATCCCAAGAAAACCCGACAATACCTACAACTAGCCAAAACTCCCAAACATCCACACGATTTTCTTTCCAAGATAACCCATACACTTTTGAAGAACGACACGCCCGCTTATCCGAACCATTAGAACCAGTTCAGCGACAGGCACCCCTAAGTGAACCAACAAATAATTTGTACACCACATTACCACAAGAATTAAGTAGAATAAGAAACATTAGTCAAAACCAAAATACAGTTGAAATAAATAGACAAATTATACATCCACGACGAAACAGAAGTTTTCAAACCCCTAGAGTTCATTTTGATATACCCCAATCACCAACACCAACTACTTCAGAAAACCCAAATAGTACAATACCAGAAACTCCCCCACTCCTTTCACAACGTAGCACCTCAAGTATACCCTCGATTACTTACGTTCAACACCAAAATCTGAACAAATACGTGAAAATCCCTTTAACCCCCCAATCCCACATCACGACTACCATATTGGACAACGCACTCATGTACACAAGGTGAACCAAACTTAGTAAACCACCCAATATATATTTCTACGGATACAACATCATCATCACTACCAGAAACATTATCACTACCGTCATCACCATCATTAAGCCAGATTTCACCGACGCTTTTCCCTTTATATTTTCCAAATAACCTCGACGCTAGATATCGAGAACAATCATCAACAAATACCCCTTTACGATTAGATTGGAACACATTCATAGCACCCCCACCATTATTTGGACAATATCAAGAAAGTAACCGACTCCACAGTTGGGCATTCAATAGACTACAATATAGACAAGATATCCACGAAGATATTCGTGAACACAATATTCAAATCCTCCAACAAAATAGTCTCCAATTGAAATTCGAAATCACGATCAAACTTAATAAAATTTTTCAACATCCTTACCCATTAAATCCACCAAATATAACAGCTCAATCGCTACCACCACCATTCATAACAACTGAAGTAATATATAAACACGATCGATATACCAAAACACAATTGGTTATAAAACATTTTATAACCCATACTCAGGATTATCATACACATGTATATTCTAAAAATTTTAACATTTCAACACATTTTTTTTCTAATTTTTTCGACCAGAACACAAATCTTTTTCCTCGCACAGGACCCCTGGATTTAATAGTAACACACTACGATTGTGAAGAAAATGAACGAAAAACATTACGCAAACATGCAATAAATCAAGTATCACAATGCGAAACAGAACCACAAGCTATAGAAACTACAAAAGTAATAGCAACACTGTATTCAAAAGCCCGAGCAACAACAGTCACAGGATATAAATTTAAAGCAACATTTTCCGAAAAGAAAGTACATTGTTCACAAGTTTCAAGCGGAAATACAAGCAGACTGGATCACGAATCATTCTGTCAAAGTAATATAGAACGACTTCTACATCTAAATTACGATGATTGTAAAAACGAACTTCTCAGACTAAACATCACAAGAAATAAAAATACAGACAGGAAACTAGTAAATTTCCAAGTCTTTGCCGATACTGTACACCAAGCACAGCTTGAAAGATATCAAGGACATATAAAACTAGACAAAAAATACCCATACAACGGCGCACACGGAAGATTAACTTATGACATACACGATAAACACTGGATACCACACATTGGAATAAATGACCCCTCAAACTGCAAAGCAGACACAAAAAATAAAGGATATCAAGAAATAATGTTTTTCGATTGGAAAATACAACTCGAAAAAGTACAACTCACACAGATTTATCAGATAATACAATGATCTATCGAGGAATAAGATTACCTTGCAAAAATGATCAAGGTTATTGTGACCCTACAACACGGACACAAGCAACAATTGTTTCGTTTCCCAAAGATACATGCACAATATTTCAAGTAGCAAAAATACACGCTCGAATGATAAAATTTCATGAAAATTTTTTTTTATAGAATCAATTCCATACGAACAAGTAAATCCATCCCGAAAACAAAGTAACAATTTTAGAAATATTCGTGATATAAAAATAAGTTAACACGTTTCCAAATATATTAAGAAACAGAAATTGCATGCAAATACAGAAACCCACTTTATAAAACACAATATTCTGAAATACTTGTCGAATACGAAAAAGGTTTCGACATGACCACTGAAAAAATAAATTTTGACCCTTATGCTACAAGTCATCCTCTAAATGAAGGAACATCATACAAACCAATTAACTTTTAAAAAAGCACAGGTCAACCTGGTGGAAAACTAAAGCCCCATGACAGTAGAAGTACACGTTTACAAGAACTATCACTAATGAATAACACCTACTTTGGTAATATCCATTATGATATTCACTTAGATATGAAGTTAGACTACACAATTAGTCGAATTTTTCAAGAAATGTCACTCTCCGAATTAGAAACACTCCACCAATTATGCGAATTGGAAAGGACACAAAACCTACAATGACTCGCACTAGCAGTATTAAAAATACCCTACGCAGGATACTTTTTGTCAGGAAATAGATCAAATTGTCTAGACTACGAAAGAATTATTTTATGGTTTTATACATGTACCAAAAAAGTATCAACACTATATGTTTTTGAAGATAAACGTTGTTATAAAATAATCCCTATATTCTATAAAAATAAAGTACATTTTGTCGACACACTATCAAGACGAACATATTTTTAGGATACCGCAGTCCCATGTGGATCAGAAAATAGCCACAATGTAGTACAATTGAATCCTGATGAAGATAAATACTATCTACTTACTCCGTACCCTACGTTAATGCAATCACTCAAAAAATTTTCACCCGAAAGCATCAGAGCTATTGCTCTTAATCCAAATATTGATTTACAATCAATCGGATTATATTCTAAATCAGATATCCAACATCACATTAGAAGACAACAGTTTCAAAAATGATTAACACAAATGGACACTATACAAAGACAGTCAATTGACCAAAATTTAAGAAAACTTGCCGAAACCGCAGTGTTTGCAGATATTTATACACAAGATTATAGCAGATATTCTAAAGACATTAAAGACTATATATATTTAAACGGTGAAAAATACAGACCACAGGATATTTCACCAATAAATATTTTCAGTTTTTTCACCCTAAAAATTAAATTCTAGCTTTTCTAGGATGGCCCTATTACATCTTAGAAAAACTAACTATCTTATACGCAATGTTTAACTTTATAGGATTTCTTTTCTCACTTTTAAAAGGAATCTATAACACATGCGCTATACACACACAAGTAAACAGACAAGCAAGTGTAGCACGCATACTGTTTGCAGGATTTTTTGGAATTTTATCATCATCAATAAACAAAATGCTTCTAGACGCACAAATAAAGGAACATAACACAAAAATGAACACTTACGACGAAGAACATAATAATATAGAAATAACACCTACCGCACCACAGTTGCTACCCCTACCACAAAACCATCCATTATCATTGGTCCCACGTAACTTCCGAAACCTAGCAATCACAAATATTCCAAATTCTAGACCAAACATACCACAAAGTCCCATCCAACATATAATGACACATCATTCACAAAATGATTATACATACGAACAAATTATAGAACAACGCAACACCACCACTTTTCAGTCTCAAAATAATCATTTTTTTTAGCCCACGATGAGCCGACCAATTGGATCACTACATTGCTCAAATTCCGTCCCAGCCAACCTCCAAACTCAAATCCCAATAATCCCAATTTTTGCTTTCCCACCACCCGAATTTCCGATTATTAACTTATCATCAAGCACGAATTCTGATACTAACTTAGATATTTCAGTTTTATACTCTATCTCACAATTTGATAACCCTAATGTAGAAACCTCTGACGAATTTGCAGACTCCGAACCATCTCCATCAAATAATATTCAGACCAACTCCTCAGTTTTTTCAAAACCCCCTTTTCAACCAATTCCATCAAATAATTCACTCCCATCCGTTTCCACTCCTTCTTATGCTTCGGAAGTGACCCCAACCTACTCTCCACTTCACTCCGACAGATCATATAATAATTCTCCAGATACCCCTCAAATTTCCCAGGAACTCGATAATTTTATTACCTTACAACAACAGTTACCACACCCTAACACCCTCACAATACATCAACTATCATCTACAATAGAATCCTCAAACCCACCTACTCCTACACCCTCTTCAGCTTACACTGCATCATTAATACAATCATCCACATCCACCGAAACACCTAGTAGCACTCACCGAGCTTATCGCAATTTTAAACGAAAATTCCCGAATCACCCATTCCCAACCAAACCCGGAACAGCCTGCGAATATATTAATCACCCGCAACACACAAACACGAAAACATTTTCTTGCAATCACCTTACCCCCATTTCCACAATATACTTGAAACACACCTAACGATACTAATGACACACGTAGTTTTGTAGATGAACATGTTTTAATGCCAACACTTCATTGGACAGCTTATTATCATTTTACTAACCCCCTTTGCCTACCACTAACTAATACTCATGACAACATAGAAAAGAACAAAGACATGTTATATAGACTCCTTACAACACTAACACCTAGACAATTTACTTACGTAGGATATAAAAAATTACTAAAAACATTCACTGCACCCCGAGCTAACGAATTTACAATAGAATATTACGACCATAATATCATCCGACCTAATCAAGACCAATTTTTAGATGAAGACCGCTTCGCTACCCCGCAACTAACAGAAAAATTTTTCATCAAAAAGTCATACGTATTCACAAATAATATTTTTGACAGAAAGTATGATCACATTATTTCCGTATCACTAGATGATATTCAAGCTTACAAAAGTTTTCATGACAAATTTCAGTTGTTTTCACTAACCTTTCACTTTCTTTCACTACATGAACGCGATTTGCACTGTTCCCACGATATTATGCTACGCACTAAACAAACCCACACATATACATACTAGCGTTTTATCCAAAATCATTTTGATTTGCATACCCCATTAAGACAACCTCACCATCGTTTTCAGTTTCTTAACTCAGAGTACACGTCACCATTTTTCCTTAATTTTACATATTGCATCAAAGATACTAGTCTCCACGGCATCCTTCATAACTATGACCAAGTAACCCAAATGTATATATTTTGTGCCATCACGAAACCTTTAACGCCGAAGAATTTAGACCCTTCCTTATCCCGCATGAACTTAACCAGCCTATAGAAATCCCTTTATTAGAAATTATTCACAATACTAAATATAATCACAAAATATATAACCTCATTCAAAACACACCTTATGAGTTTGCAGTAGGCACCGAAGAACTAAAAACCAATAAAGCACTTCAATTGCTTTGGCCACTACTCCAAACTAAAAACATCATTCATACTAGCCAAATTACTAACAACATCAGATATGATACACGACATCTTCCCCCACGGCTTTTTCCCAGACGATTAACAGGTAAGTATAATTTAAAATACTCTTTACTAATAAATTTAAATTAGTAATAACCGTTTTTTATTAATGTTTCATTTATATTTCTAGTCTTCACACCACGATCACCTACAAAACAGAAAAGAAAAAAATACAAACTTGTTAAATTCTCTTAAAATTCATTAATTTCTTGCACTAAACAATGTAATAAAATTCATACCAAATTTAGTAATTTAATCTATAAATTATTTCCCCATGAAGCAGTAAAATTAATTACGATGAAAATTTATAATTTTAAATTTCCCCCAAACGCAGTAAATTTCAAATTCTATGCATTAAATTGATGAAATGAGATAACAGTACTAATCTTTTGATATTTTCTTTCAATCGCACAAGAATTCTATCCAAACTCGCACAGCTCGCCCACGCGCACAGCATAATGATTTTAAGTTTCAAGTTTTCACACTCAGCAACTTTAACACACGATAACAAGTGTCAAACTTTCCTTTAACCCGGTTGGAAAGGAATTATATACTAAACCAAACTAATAAACGCAGCTTACTAAACACCACAAATCATAAAATAACAGCATGACTAAGAAAAGAAAACCAACGGTACCCAAACCGGATTAAGCCAATTTAAAACTGGATAATTTATTCTTTTGAAGACTATTATAAAGTGTAAGAAAGAAATAATGAAATACAAAAAAGTCGCAAGACAAAATCATACCAAAAACATTTTGATTTTTGAAAAAAGGACACAACCAAAGTAACATAAGAAAGACCAACATAAACCCATCATAAAACGTTAGCACATAACAGGACCTCTCAAAGAAGCAGCATGAAATCATACTCCCACTCCTGGCCTAACCCACCAGAGAGGACGTCCTGAGCATGCTCTATAGCCGGCCTAACCCACCGCACTACATCCACGCTTTGTGACCACACTTCTATTTTTAACAAGAGGTACTCAAGGGTGAGTAACTCTTCAAAATAACCAAACTAAAACAAAACGCTTTTGTGAAAACGATTAACTAAAATCATGATTAAAAAATTGGATTAAGATAATTTTATAAAATATAAATCATACTTTGCAGTATATAGATCAATACACATTAACAAAGACGAACATCCAAAAACTAGATGATCCCATCACACTCGAACAATAGAATGGCTAGGCACAACCGACATGCCGTCCACTATCACAACTCAAAGGATTTAGAGTACGACTTGACTCAGCAGAAAAAGACTTCATTGAACTAGACCAATGATCACCTCGATGTTCAAGTATACGTACAGATCCAAGTTACGAGGCATCCCATCCACACACGATCTTCACGCCATTCCCAGACGAGGTTGTACACAAAACAAGTTCTCTATATAATACACAAAAACCCGTCATAGCAAATCATTTTGAAATCAGATTGATTTCAAAGGGGATCACAGTCGTTGTCAAAAGACGACGCAACAATTTTATGTCCCTAATTCTAGCGTCCTGGAACTGCTTCTCCAAGAGGAACCGGACAAGAATATGATGTTTGCCAAATACCAACGTTCATCATCCATCCTTCAAATTGCAGAAAGATAGTTCTAAAAAACTCTGTAAAACCCGGATGGGTGGAACCTGATCTAAACTACATTTTATAATTGGATAAATTAGATATTTTACCACTATAAAATATTTAATATTAACCAATCATAATCCATCTAACTAACAACCCACTTATTTGTAAGTGCTGAAATTACTTGTAACTTCAGCACCAGAGAGATTTGAATTTAACTTAGAAAATAGTTGCCTCTCCAAGAGAACTTCATTCTCCAAATCCATTGAGCCTAGCAGAGACTAGTTAAACACCCTGAGACTAGTAAGTTTAAGAGTAAGATTAGGATCGGTATTAGACTAAGAAGATGCACGAATCTATCCGGCCGAAAATAAGATAGCGTGACGAGCAGACGGTGTACCCCATCCGAAGTTACTCTATGAGTTAACAACTTCGGTTATAACTCAACTGTGACAAAAACAGTTTATTTGAGAAACAGTTTAGGTTATGGGTAAAGTTCAGTTTTGACGTTTTGAATTTCATGCAATTCATCCCGAATCAATACAAAAAAAACTTTTGAAAATATTCAACAGTTGACTTCAGCTCGAGAAATTATGAAGAAAAATTTGAGTTATTCTTTAATTAAAATTGGAGCGCATTATATAATCGAATATATTTACTTTTTTTTCACCTTGCTCTAGCCTCAAATTCGTATCTAAAATTTTTTTAACGTTCCGAAGCAAGTGTTGCTAAGTCGTAGTCATTATTTTTCTATAAAAACGGCATTGACAGCTTCAAATACACTCTAAAATAGTGCATAGGCTGGAGTCACTTGAAACAAGTTCATTAAATGCAAGCTCAATTCACACTAACTGGTGTTTCTGTTGACTCTGGTCCAAAGATAGAAGTAATTCATGATAGAATTAAGATGTAATGATAACTAGCAGGCCCCTGCTGCTGAATCTGCTCTTGAAAATTTACAACGTTTATCTCTCACAAAAATGAAGGTTGTATGGATGAATGTTTAACCGATTTTGAGGACGACTGGATGAATCAATGGATGATTTAATCATTGACTGGATGGTTGCATGGACTGATTGAAGGCACGATGGATAGCTAAATAAACGCATAGACAGTTTTCTAGACAAACAATTAGTTAGCATATTGGATGGATGGTTGGAGGGATGGAATGATTGAATGATGGCAGCGTGGATGAATGGTTTGTTAAAAAGCTAGATAGATTGATGGCTGGTTATATGACTGGCTGGTTGGCTAAATGGGTGGATGATTTGTTTTTTTGTAAGGCTACATGTGTTGTTGGTTGGATGGCTAGATGTTTGGATGAATAGCTAGATGAAAGGATGGCTCGCTGAATGTTTGGCTGAATGGATGGCAGAAACGAGAGTACTGAAAGAATGGATGGCCAAGTCATGTATCGCTTGTTGGATGATTGAAAATGCGCATTGGTTGTTGGAGGGACGTTGCTAGTTGGACTCATGGCTAGATCGACAGCATACGGCAGCTTGGGTGCTTAATGATGGCTAGATGTATTGAGTTTAGGCCCGGTAATTTCTCTTTGAGTAATTTCGCATATGGTACATCGTCTGTTCGTCACAGTATCAATTTTTGGCCGGATAGTTTGATGAAACTCCCTAGTCTAATACCAACCCTATTCTTACTCTAAAATTTCCTGATCTCAGTAGAGCTAGAGGTATACTGTTTTTTTTGCGGAGTTAGAGGAAAGAAGAATGCAAATTATTTCAATCTTTATTCCTAATTCTCTGAAGGACGACGGTTTCAAGTTTCAAGTTCACAAATTTAGAGTAAGATTTAGTCATAGATCAAGATTGCTTAGTATTAAATTTTTTGAGTGAAATCTACTTTTAATTAAATAAAGTTTTTCAAACAGGTTCCATTCCTTCGCGTTCTAGAGAAACTTCTGACTGCTGTTTTATGGGATTGTTTTCCTGAATGTTTTGAAGAGTTGCTTATAGCGCCTGCAAATTATATATGATTATGAGAGATAATCGTGAATCCAGCGAGAATGAAGTGATTGTAAGGAGTCAAACTCATAGTTCAGAGCAAGACTATGGGCAAGTTGGAAGTTTCACTTTTCTGAGAGAAACTTCAAGAGAAAAAACCCACACATGTAGTGCTTGACATTGAGTTGGCCCTTGTTCTGTTTCAATGGAATCCTTTCTTCGTCTGTCAACTCGACCCTTTGTTTTCAGAGAAAGTAGTGACTGCGGGAAGCAAAACCAATAGGATTGTCATTCCAAAGCCGGAACATGGTCGAGTGATCAACTGCCTTTGGTTGATTTTATAATATACTCTGTGAAGTCTTTTAAAAAAAATTCTGCAATTAAGAAGTTTCAGTTTTTGTTATAGAATCGTTAGTTGTTTTCACAGAAGCTTCCACTAGTTTTCGCTAGTTGTTTTCGAGTTTGGCCATACTGTAGCCACCCTGAGCAAAAGCAGAGTGTGATGTGTCTGAAAGTGATATAACACGGTTGGTGAGGCGGGCTATAGAGCATGGTCAGGATGTCCTACTGATGCGTTAGGCCAGTTGCCGAAGAGTACTTGATATTGAAATAATGAGTCAGGTGTGCTTTTGATAATAGCTTTTTCTTTTCTATATACTTGCTGTTTTGTCTATTTATTTTATGGTTTTGTGTACATATTTAAATGGGCTCATTTTTAATTTGTGCTATAATGGGGCTACTAAAATTGTATGTGGTCGTAATCAAAGTCGGGCCTCGGTTTCAAAAGAATATCTTATCCAGTTTGATCTTGTTTCAGAGTTGGAATTTTCCTGTTCAAATTATTAGTGTATTGGTAGTGTGGTGGTACTGCATTGGTTATTTAAACTTTATTCCAATCATTATGAAAAAAATCTGAAAATCATGAAATTTGGTTCAAGTTCTTATAGCGGTTTTTGATTTTTGAATTTTTTATTTACGATAAAGTGTCATCTAAAGTTTAAAATTTAGTTAAGCAGTTTATTCAAAAGTGGGCGGAATGACGCATAAGTAGGAGAGAAGCAGAAACTTCACACAAAAAAGGGTAGTTTATCTGTAATTAATGACTCAAGTGTAAAACATTTTGATTTGTTATATAATTATTGCCTTGAATTTATTATATTACTGCTTAAATATGATTTTTTTAAGCATTTGCTATAATGATATGATACAAAAGTGTTTCTTTTTCGTTTTAGTATTTTTAGATCTATGCTATTAGATCTGTGCTTTTTGACCGGAAACTAATTAGATGAAGAAATCTAAAAGAAAACCAATGAAACTTTTCAAAATAAAGTTTGGCATTTATTGAAGTCTATCTCATCTGGCACGTAAGTTTGTATTAGAAAAAAATTTAAAAGAAAATATTTCAATTATTTTTTCTAAAGAGTCTTTTTTTTTGTGCCTTGTTAGGAAAAAGTTTGAGTTTAGTGAGTCTGATTATCCATCCAAATAGATTTAATTCTACTTTTAGGACATTTAAATTGATACAAAATTTTTAACAAATACCGATTCAAATCGATTTCAAATAGATTTAAGTGAGACTCGGATGAATTTAAGTGAGTTTTGGATGGATTTTTGTGAGTAGGAAAAACCATCCAAATCGATTTAAATCGATTTTTTAGACACTTAAATCGATACAAATTTTTCTTAAAATCCGTTTAAAATCCATTTAAGTTCGTAAAATGTACATTGTTAATCGATTTGGATTGATTCAAAAATTGATTTAAAATCAATTTAAAATGACCGGAAACCATTTTTGTCAGTGCGGGTCTGCTAAAAGACTCAGTTTTTACTTACTACACTAAGACTTAACACCAAATTGAAAGTCGGACATATAAGTCGGAGGGCAGACTTATACACCATGACTTCAAGGCGGCAAACGAAAGTTAAAATTAATCTTCTCGAAATTAAGCGAAAGTATACTTTTCAGAAATACAATTGGAGAAAATGTTTATAGAGACGTCTTAAAGTCCCACCAAAATTGGTTGATGACTCTACAGCTGTCGTCTTTTTGACCGGAAATAAATAGTCATCAAAATGCGTAAAATAGTCTGAAAATGCGTAAAAAGGCAGATACATGCCTTAAATTGTATTGCATTGGAACGTTTCCTTAGTGGATTTGCATCGATAGTTGGTTCTTTCCGGTTCAAAAAACAAAGACTGCTATTCTTAGACTTAGTTTCAGGTAAGGCAGTATAGGAGTGCCAATCAACCTCAAGGCCAACACTATTGTGCCGAAAACTCATTTTGACTAATGTTTTTACTCAGCCCAAAATAAAATTAGTGACAACCTAATTGAGCTTAAAATTGGCAAAGATGAAAAAACACAATTGTCCAGTTTAATTGCAACATCGCATGTTGATCGAAGAAAAAATCCCTTGCGGGGAGTTGTAATTTTGCTTAAAAACAAAACTCAGCTTTTTTCAATGTTCCTATCGCATTGGCTCCAAAGTAAAAGCGAAAATCAAAAGAAAAATAACAACAACGCACTTATTCCTATGACAATATAGACGGTCGGGAAAGCCTCGAAATAAAATTTGAATTCAGAGTTTACAGAATAGTAGGTAACACTTTTTCCCAATAATTCGAACAATTCTTTTTCACTCAAAAGCTTTCACGATTATTTAGCAACCTCGGATTATGGGCATTTGAAAAACTATCTCCAACTGATCATTTTCGTGAACAATTCAATATATCATAACTTATTGCAATAAGTTGCGGCTGAACAGAAAGACAATTTCATTAACTGCGGCCAATAAACAAATATAAGCAAAAACAGAAACAAGAGTTAATTTAGTTCAAGTTTTAGTTTCTAGGATTAAAATGTTTTCATTTTTTTAAGTAACATTTTTGCTAAAAACTGACCCAAAATATCTATATGAAATGACTACATTATAAAAACAGACGCATAATTAGCCGCGCTAACATCCTCAGCCCCAAAAGAGTGAGAACGGGTGCGAGTTCCGCGATCGGACGGGTGTACTCGCCGGTTGCCGATCTAATTACGGCGGACCGCGCTATGCCGTCGTTACCGTAGTTCAGTGACTTGACTCCCGCTAACGGGTTATGGCCTCTTGGACTATTTTCCTCCAGCAACCAAATGAGGTCTCCAGTTCTCAAGTGTGATTCTGGAGAAAGAAATCATTTTTCTCGTTTGTTAAGTCTTGGTACGTTTTTATGGAGCCAACGAGTCCAGATGGCATTTGCATAGGATTGCGCTCGGGCGTAGCGCTTTCGATGATTGAAGTTTTGCTTGCAATCTAGTGGAGGAAAGCTAATTGCGCGGTATCCAAATAGGAAGTAATTCGGCGTTAAAGCTTCGAGATTGTTCGGATCGGAGGATACGAGTCTGAGCGACGGTTGTTCAGAGACTGCTCAACTAAACAAACGTGGTTATGAGGACTTCCTCAGTGAGTTTTCTTGTTCCCAGAATGACATAAAAACTCTTTTGGTGCTCGGGACGAGCCTTTCCCACACACCTCCATGATGAGGAGCACTGGGTGGATTGACTTTCCAGGCTAAGTCTTTGTGAGCGAGCAGAACAGGTGCATGGTGATTCCCTTTCTCGATGCACGAAGTCAGCTTATTGACTGAGCCAACGAAATTCGTGCCATTGTCCGACCAGATGACGGAAGGCGTTCCCCACCGAGCAATGAAGCGTATTATTCCCATTACACAGTATCCATTGACGAAACAACCTCTAGATGAACGGCACATGTCGTCATACACGTGAATAAGAAGCCCCAGCGTTTCTCTGAGCTTCGTTGAATCGTTACGTGGAACGGGCTGAAGTAATCTACTCCGCAGTTCGCGAATGGTGGTTGTCGGTGGGCCAGTCGCTCGAGTGGAAGGTCAGCCATCATAGGCGTAATTACCCTAGCTTTTCGTTTTCGGCATAACACGCAATTGTGATCTTTTGAACGGAGGGCAGTACGGAGCCCCATTACAACGTACTCTATTTGTATAACAGCACACAGAACGTCAACAGTTTGGTGATGATTCTCCTGGTGAATGAAATTTAAAAGCATCATCCTGAGTAGTTGTCGGCTATATAAAATGATGTGTTGCTTAACCTTACATTTAACAGCAGCGAGACGCCGAATACGGCCAGTGGAATGGACTAGACCACTCGGACCGATGAATGGCGAAAAAGAAGCTAATCAGAAGGGACTGTTTTTTGTGGAGTGCGTTGACTTACGATGCGGATCGAATCTGTCTGAGCCAGAACAAATAGCTTTTGCTCAGCTAATTATAAATCGGATCGTTCGGTTATCGAACGAGTTTTGCAATTTTGACGGTGATGAGGCGATAAACTCAGCATGAATGCGTTGATTTTTTGGAGTTTTGGAAAAGAAATAAAATTTTTCCAGACAAAAAGTGGATCAGTGGTTATCGATGTGCAAAAGAAATTTGCAGTTTTTTCAATACCTTAAATCAAATCATATCAAGGTCCTTTGAGCCGAAAGCTGGTGAGAACTCCTGAGTCAGTTTTAGGAGGTCTGTCTTTGATTTTCAAAAAAATTGGAACTTTCACCCAACCACTTTCTTTCAGAGCCTCAGCAGTTATTCCTCGAGTTCCGGTATTTGCTAGATTAACGCCATTCTACACCTGAAACCACTCATCATTTTTGGTGGGTTTGATATTTTCGGGAACCCAATTAGCCAAAAAGACAGGCAACTTGCTGGTAGGGTTCAACCACTGCAGTAAAGTAGTGCTATCTGTCCACATGTATGATCTTTCAACTTTTTTTAAACTATTTCTTGGTTTCAAGTCTCAGACTGCTCGCCAGTAATGCTGCTTGCAATTCAAGCTTAGAGATTTTCAAGCTTTTGAATGAAATTTAAAAGCATCATCACGAGTAGTTGTCGGCCATCTAAAATAATGGGTTGCTTAACCTTAGATTCAACAGCAGCGAGACGCCGAATACGCCCAGTGGAATGGACTAGACCACTGGGACCGATGAACGGGGAAAAAGAAGCTATTCAGCTAGACTTTCTGAAGAAACTGTTTTTTTTTTTGCGAAGTGCGTTGACTTCGATGCGGAACGAATCTATCTGAGCCAGAACAAATAGCTTTTGCTCAGCTAATTGTAAATCGAATCGTTCGGTTATCGAACGAGTTTTGCAATTTTGACGGTGATGAGGCGATAAACTCAGCATGAATGCGTTGATTTTTTGGAGTTTTGGAAAAGAAATAAAATTTTTCCAGACAAAAAGTGGATCAGTGGTTATCGATGTGCAAAAGAAATTTGCAGTTTTTTCAATACCTTAAATCAAATCATATCAAGGTCCTTTGAGTCGAAAGCTGGTGAGAACTCCTGAGTCAGTTTTAGGAGGTCTGTCTTTGATTTTCAAAAAAATTGGAACTTTCACCCAACCACTTTCTTTCAGAGCCTCAGCAGTTATTCCTCGAGTTCCGGTATTTGCTAGATTAACGCGATTCTACACCTGAAACCACTCATCATTTTTGGTGGGTTTGATATTTTCGGGAACCCAATTAGCCACAAAGACAGGCAACTTGCTGGTAGAGTTCAACCACTGCAGTAAAGTAGTGCTATCTGTCCACATGTATGATCTTTCGATTTTTATTTTTAAAGATTTCTTGATTTCAATTCCCAGACGGCTCGTCAGTAACGCTGCTTGCAATTCAAGCTTAGAGATGGAAAGAGTTTTCATCGGTGCTACTCTAGCTTTTCCGAAAACAGAATCAATTTTGGCTTCATTTGTGACGACGGAGTGACCGCACAGGAAAGCAATCGAGCAAAATACGTCCTGATAGCTGTCATCAAATATATGCAGCTCTATTTGGTCAGCCGAGGTGTCGAAAAAACAGCGAGAAATTGCTAGTCGTCCAAGTATTGGTAAAACAGTATGCCACTCTATGAACTTGTCTTGAAGTTCACCTGACAATGGTCCATCCCACTGCTGGCCCGAGATACGCCAAACATCCTCCAGTGAAAGCCGGGCACAAACGCTGAACGGTGCGACTAAAACGATTGGGTCGAAAACCGAGGAGACGTAAATTGAGACGGTGCGCTGCGCAATCGGTTTTGTTAAATCTTTGCTTACGTCACGATTAACGTTTAAGGTATCATTTTTATTATCCCAATTTAGACCAAATTCGTGTTTTGCGGCGCCGTTTAAGTTTATTTCTTTTACAGTGTCAATCTTGGTGTTCTCTGGTTTTAACTTTTCTGCTAAATCTGCGGCATTGCTAAAAAACTAGATTAAACTGAAACCTTAAAATCTCCGCTCAGATTTAGGGCTTCCATCGGGTCTGCGAGAGAACCGAAGAAACCTTTCATTAAAAAAATATCTAGGACAGCAGATGAAAAAGCTGGAAACTTGGCGTAATTATCTCTCGTGGTTTGTTAGAGCGCCAAATTTGCATAAATGGGGTAGTCACGAACGCTGAAGATGTGACGAGTGTAATGAAAATCATTTGGCTCACTTGTGGGGTACTGCCGCCACAAAAAACGCAACGACCGCTGGTCAGCTAGAATGACCACTACTTGAGGGAACATTCCTTCAATGTCTGCCAATACTGCAAAATTATGTTGTCTGAACTAAAGGAGCACTCTCAACAAGCTCTGCAGCAGATTGGGCCCCACTAAAGTGACAGGTTCAAGGGACTGGTACACCATGAAATTTGTAAGCATCGTTTAAAACTCAGCTCACCTTATCATGTTTATTTGGGTTAGCCACTGGATGATGGGGTAAATACCACTCGCGGTCGGTGCTCATGTTCAACTCATTGTATTCAATAGGAACGATATATCCCATTTCGAAATCGTCCTGAATAATTTTTGCGTAAAATTTTTTCAGGTTAGGATCTTTCTTTTCCGAGCCGCTTCTCCAAAGACTTGAGCTGGTCAAACGCGGAGTAGTAGCTGTTTGGCAACTTTACATCCTTATCGACGCGAAGCATACCAACGAAATATCGAGTTCCGTCATGCGAAATAGTCGATTCAAACGTTTTTAGAGCTTGCTTGTCTGATGCTGAACGCGAGCGGCTGATTTATAAGTACCTTAGGACTCAAGTTCATACCAACTTTTGACTTGCTCTATAAGAGAATTGTCTTCAACACTAAACTTGAAACAGTGAGATTGCAAATCTAAAGATGATGGTCCAGGACCAATGTGAACCCAACCGATAGGTAAGCGTACCGCAAACGGCGAGTTTCGGCTTTTCTCGCCGTGAATTTCTAATGTTCGGATGGCTTGAAAACATTTGTGGCCTAAGATTAATTCCACGTCAGAGTATTGATACCTTAAGGAAGGCACTGGAATTAAATGAGGATAAACTTTTATAAGTTCACTGACAATGATAGTATCAGACCCCAAGTTTAAATCTGTCATCACAGAAGGTCGTGCGTGGATACTGTATGAATTGGATTCAATAACACCCGAAATTAATAATTCCACTGACTGTGAGGCTCAATTTTCCACCGGGCACATTAAGTTTTCCAACAAGTTGAGCAATTTCAATTCAACGATTTGAAGCAAACCTTTAACATGGAGAACGGAGGTGGTGCGAGTACCTTTAACTGTTCCCACTTCCTGACTAGCGGAATGCGAAAAAGTTTTTCCCTCAGCTGGTGACTTTGTTGAGTCTTTCGCGGGGTATATTTTTATACACCCCGCGGGGTATGCTCGGTGAATGAGCGCATTGTTAGTGCTGTAGCAATCAGGCTTGTTGCACTTTCTAGATTTTGGGCATCTTCGAAAAGTATGGTTCGATTGCAGACAGGAGGAAAGCAATTTCTGCTCGGCAGTAAACTTTGCTCTTTGAGTAGGAGGTTTCTCTTTGTAGACGCTACATGACCTAATGGCATGTTAGCCGTTGCAAAAAACTCAGGGCGGATACTGTTGATAGGGTTTTTTGTCAGACATCTTTGAATTAGACGACGAACTTTTTGTTGCTGTTTTACAAGAGCCAGTGTTGGCTTGATTTTCCGGATTTCGAATCTTGGGAGTTTTAGCGCGCAATCACTCATGCGCCTCTGCCTTTTCTGCCAGCCAGTCATGTAAATGGAGCAAGGAGGTTTCGTAAAATCTTCTTTTTACTGTGTGATGAGCCCGTTATTTCTTCATGTCGTGTGGCAGTTTACCTAATACTTGGTTCAACAAAGCAACACCTACCAAATCTTGAGTATAAGGGAGTGACTTAAACACACAACAAGATTTGAGATGGTGGAAGCAAAACTTATAATGCTGTCGGAATTATGCATCTTCAATGGTGGAAAATAATTTAGTTTGTCAAGATGAGCTTTAGCTACCGTTTATGGCTGGCCAAATTTCCGAATAAGAGTTTTCAAGGCATGTTCATGCATAACACTGGAATACACAAAAACAGCGATGGCATTTTGAGTTTCCTACTCACAACAGTTTCCAAATATGTCAACGTGACGTCATCACTCAAACGGGCGAAGTCGACAGCGCTTACAAACTGGCCGAACCATTCAAGCCAACATAAAAGATCACCGCTTTTTTGAGACAGTTTCCATTCTGGTAGCGCATCTTTTCAGTTCATGGTAATATTCTCAGCGCAAATTTTTCGATAAATAGAGATTTTGTTCGGTAATTGGGGGATAGGGCGGCTTTTTTCGATCAACGTGATGGTTTTCATTAAAGTTACAATAATTGAAACCGCCTACTTGAGGATCCGGAAATTCGTACTCAGACTCCGGCTGATAGAACACGGTTCCACCCATAGTTAACAAAAAGTTCGAGTTCGTATGATCTAAAGTCGAGTCTGGCACGTTTTTAATTTTGACTTTAGACAACGGTTGAGCTGGAGTTTGACTATGGCTAGTTTGCGCGGTTCGAAGGAAACCAATGGGTAGCAGAGTAGATTTATAAGACGTTTGCAGAAGATGTATTGGTGTCATTTTTGATTAATTTTTTTTCAGATCTAGATTGAAAAATATATTTGATATTGGAATTATCTTCATTCAATTGACTAGTCGAGACAGATATCGCCGGTTGGAAAGATTAGTTAACTGGGTTAACGCGGAACGGTTTGAAACCAGCAGCACTCGGTGACGGTTTGGTATTATGTGCAGACTGAATTTCTTCGGTTGTTTTGTTCACCCAGCTTTCTGTCCTTTTACTTCCGGCAAGACTCTACTCCGGCAAGTCTATCGAAATTGACTTCTCTTTCAGTTCTTCAAGAATTGCATTTTCAGTTAGGGTAGCTTCGGCTAATTTAACTCAATTTTCTTTGGCCAACTCTTCCAGTTCTAATAGGTTTTTCTGCTGTTTCAAGCGAAATTTAGCTTCAATTTGTCTCTTTATTTCTTCGCGGCTCGATGTGACAATTTTCAGCTCTTTTTTGGCTAGAAGTCACTGACGCAGACAAATACTTAGATGATTCCGCATGACTTTTTAGTGATGTGGTTGCAGATTTTCGTGAATTAAAACTTTCAAAGTGGCGGAGAGTCTGTTTGTTGTCAAGATACTGTCGGGTTTTAGAAAGGATTTTTATCGCTACTGTGTGTTACAAGCTGTAACCAATGTTCCAAGGCTGCTTCGTCGATTCTCGTGAGGTTAAAAAGAGGATTTCTTCATTTTTGGAGATAATTTTTTCCGAGCTTCCTTTACAACTTTGAAGCCATTTTTTGATTTTAACAGTGCGATCTTTCTTTTCAATGTCCTCAAGTGTGCACTCATGGTTTATATCTAACTCTTTTTCAAGCTTGGTTCTAGCTAGCGTGAGATGGTTGATCTTATCGGCAAGATCGGGCTCCATTGCTGGCGGAGACGAGGGAACGTTCGCGGTGAGCAAAGACGGGTAGGCAGCCATCGTACACCAAGTGACTACACTGAGCGTCAGAAAGCTCCTGGGAGCGAAACCCGAGGAAAAAAATAGCACAGTGTAATCAACTCGGAAAAAATTCTGCCTGAAGGGAAGAAGTGTTATGAGCAACTTTATCTGGCCTACTAGCTTAAACTTAACCTTAAGAAGTTTTTCTTTTGTGCTTACTTATAGAATTGCTGATTTAACAATATCGGTCCGTGAAGCTGAGTGTGGGTTATTGTGTGAAACAAACTGCACTTTGATTTTTTTGCAAAAGGATTTAAAGAAGGTCCTTTTATGGCTAAACAACTTCTTCGCAATCTATCTCTCAGCTTTCGGGGTTGATTTTGTATTCCATAAAAAAGAGAGCTTGCTCCTAAATTGAAAACCAATATAGTTGTAGAGAATGCTACAGTAAGCTATTTTAAGGTAAGTTTTAGACTCTCAGAAAAAATTATAGCATGACAAAGATTTTGTATGGTTTGTACTATTACTTCTATGTGTGCACGTTACTGCACACCCAAAGATTTTGGGCAAAAGCGGTTCGCTTACGGACTGAAACGTAAACGTGCACGAACGGAAGTGGACAAGTTAAGTGTATTGATCTGAAAATCAGATAACCCCTAGGAGCAAAACGCGAGGTAAGAAATCAATCCAAACCACACACACACACAACTACGGTGAAGAACGGGCAGTGACTTTGGCAGAACGTTTTTGGGGTCCATACGCGACGTTTTGCTATGGGAACGATTCGAAAAATCGATACTAGTAAGGCCGAGTTGAGTGAACTGTTATAAATTTCAGACAACCCCTAGGAGTAAAACCTGAGTTAAGAAATCGGCTTAAACAGCTCACTCAACAGAAGGAAATTCGGGGCGAGGCAACAATGTTTGGTTTTTTTAGAACATACTTATCCAACACTTTGGTGTTTTACTACGTTCTGCGCAAAAAAAAATGAAAATTGGATCAAAAATTTTCCGAGTTATTCAAAACATTTTCTACTTCCCTTGAAGCTCTTCGGCTGTTTTTTCTTGACTTTTTAATTTTTGTTCAGCTTATATTAACAAGTATTCAAGAAATAGGGTGTACTCAAAATTCATTGCACAAAAATTTACACCAATGAAAGGAGACTAAAATTTAACGTTCTTACATTTTTTTGACTGTTTTTCTTCTCTTGGTAATGTTGATCTCCGATGTGAGTCAGCGTCCAGTTGTCGAGGACTTTGTCCGGATTCTCACTCTGTTTTTCTGACAATCACTTCTCACTGGATACGTATGTGTCATAGAAGATAAGTCCTGTGAGTACTCTTTTCTGGGTTGATAATTCCAAGATAACGTAAAACTTACTTTATCAACTTTTCTTTGGGAAAACCCTAAGTTTTTCTCAATAATCACCTCTTTTTCTGACGAAACTTGTCTTTTCACCAGACAAATAGCCCTTTTTCCGCTAAAATTGCCTTTTTTCACATCTACTCCCGAGTCGCGGCACCAAAATATTTCTATGACAATCAGGACCGTCGGAAAAAACTCAAATAACGTTTGAATTCAGGGTTTACAGAATAAGTGGTAAAATTTTTCCTCATAATTCGAACAATTCTTTTTCTTTCATAAGCTTTCACGATTATTTTGCAACTGCGGAAAATGAGCATTTGAACAATTATCTTCCAACTGAACATTTTTGTGAACAATTCAATTTATCATAACTTATTGCAAAAAATTTAGGCTGAACAGAAAGAAATTTCATCAACTACGGCCAATAAACAAATTTAAGCAAAACCAAAACAAGACTTATTTAGTCGAAGTTTTATTTTTTAGGGTTGAATGGTTTTCATAGCTTTAAATAACATTTTGCTAAAAACTGACCCAAAAACTTTTCTATGAAATCACTACATTATAAAAACAGACGCATAGTTAGCCGCACTAACAGCACTAAAGGAATTCAAAATTTTCAATTATCATTATATTTTGGCGCTGATAAACTCAGTTTTAGTTTTGCCTATATACGTCAGTGCTGTTATTTTTCATACTTTCAAGTTGTTGTCGAAATGAAGAAACATGGAGAGCAAAAACTTTGCGTTTGCTACAGATGGTTCTAATTTAAAATCCATGTGGAAAAAAGTTTCAATGGAATATATAGCAAAAATACTTTAGGACTCCACCAGCTAAAATCAAAATATAATATACATGGGCCAGGGGATATGGTTATGAACTACATAATTTCTCCACAACTTGAGTCGAAGGCTTACCTTTTTAAATTAAGGAAGACATTCTGCTTCAACTAGCTTAGGTTTTTTCTTTTTTTATTGAAAAATTTTGTATATCCGCATTGCAGACTGCAGACTGAAGATGTGCAGGTCGATACAAGGGAAGTTTGCTGTGAAAAGTAAAATTATACCTAAAAAAGTTTTCAAAAATCTTTTAAAGTGAAAAAAAGTTGAAAATATTTCATTTTGTCTTTTAAAAAAATTGCCGTAAACTTAGCAGCGTAGCCTAACTCTTGACAGCAGAAAATGTTTCTTCAACCTGAGCTATATTTGATTGAGAAAATGCAGTGATAATCTAGGCAAAAACTTATCATTAACAAATTTGTCAAAATTTGAACAAAAAAATCCGAAGGAGTAGGGTGTAAGGAAGACATAATTTTTGAACATTTGTAAATTAGAGGGTTTTCATTCACAGAAAAAAAAGAGAGGAAAACAATGTCGTGTTTCTCGAGAGGGCAAATAATGTATCAAAGAAAAGATACAATTTATTTTTTTAAAGAATAATTTTGTTAGACTTCAACCAATCATTTGGTGCACTTCTACGAAACAAAATATAAAAGTTTTGTGCAAGCTTTCTTTGAATATGCCCTTAAAAAATATCTGACAAATCTAACCGACTAAACTGGTTTCTAGATTCATTGTTTCTGTTATTTGTTAACTCTAATAACTCTAACTACGACCTTTTTGTTCAAATGGGATCTTATGCTGGCTTGATTGGTATTTGTAAACCTTCCTTGGACAAACTTTTGAACGACTCTAAGGTTTTACGATTGCTTGCATTTTTGCACGATTTGGCCTGGTTCATTCAAGAGGATTATCAAGACGATCTAACCTACTGTTTTATCTTGCCCAACTATATGTTTTCAAAATGAAAAAATGAAAAAACTATCCTTAAAATCCTATGCTGAACAATATGCAGTTACTTGTTAAAAAAACTTGCATACTCAAGCACTGTCAATAACCCACCATCTTCTGTCATTAATTTATTGATCTCGCAAGAATTTATACGTGCGCTTCTGAAATGATTTGTTGGAAATTTGAAACAGCAGAAACTTTCATCGGTCTCTTTGTAGCCATGGCCTTGACAACGGTTTTACGGTATATATTCGAGGCGCTCAGTAGTCTAATGAGCACTTGCTAAAATATTGACCGACTTGTCAAGTTTTTGTTAAAGAGTCTGCTCTTGAAGAAACTAAGATTGCAAACTTTTTCGAAGAACCCAAGATTGCGAAGAAACTAAGATTGCGAAAATCTTCATAAAAACTCTAAATTTGTAATCGATTTTTTAACATCGTTTTCAATAAAAAAAAGTTATACATTTGAAAAAGTTTTACAAAAAGTTATGTATTTAAAGTTATACTTTTGAACAAATTATAATTTATTGATAAGAAAAAACTACAAGCGGTAAGCATTACATTTCATGTATACACATTATGTTTTTTCTTTTTGCGCTTATTCTCAAACAAAAATAAGCCCAAAAACCAAATAAAAACAATTTTAGATTGCATAAATTAAAACACAATTTAAAACTGGTGTTTTGTAGAGCTGGCAAATTAAGTAACATACCTCAAAGTTAATCTATTAGAAAAATTTTTTTTTGTAGTTTCCAAAAAGTGGTTTTTCCGCAATCTTGATCACAAACTGAACATAAACGAAAAACAGCTTCAATAAAAAACCAAACCATAAAAAACCATCAGTGAAACAATTTAACTATGAAACATGAACAGTTTCTGCATTCTTGATCATAACTTGGTAACAAACAATAAAAAACTTCTGTTTGCATTAAATGATATATGCTCAAATAATGCTCAAATAAATAGTTTTTGGCAGAGCTGGCATTTTAAAAAACATATCTCAAAGTACATTATTAGAGTAAACCATTTTGCTGTTTTCAACAATGTGGTATGGTTTTTGTAGCTTGGTGGTCGTAAAATCAACAGACGTTGAGATCATTTAAGTTTTGGACTTTGAGCAAACACTGTCTTTGAATTCATTTTTTTTCATTTTGCTTTATAATATCTTTTTCTAAAATAGTTTGCTGGTAAGAAACTCTATCACAAAGGTCTGCCGAAATAGTTATGATTATATGCTCATATTTTTCGTAGTCATACACTGAACATACGCAAAGAAAACATTGTGAGAGCAAGTTTTTTTCGTGTTCGAGCAACCGAAATCTTTGAAATCATAACGCTACCTTCTTTTGTTCACTTTCGCGTCAATATATAGAATCTGAAGTCCGTTTATTGATCAAAAAAATCTATCACATGAACTCTGCAGGTAAGAACTGACTGGTTTTTGTATTTTATATTTTTGTCCCGTCAGGTTTCCAATGGTTGCCACGGATTCTCAATTTAGCTACGACTACGCAGCAGTTTCATGTTGCAAAAGATGACAAAAAACTGTGCTAGGTGTCATTTTTTGTTTAATAGCACATTAAAAACCATGAAAAGGTGATAGTTATTAATTTTTCAGGGAAGTTGCCGAACGGAAGCGATACAAATGGAATGCCCGATATGTCTAGAAAACATCAGCAACATTCATGCTCTTATGTGTGGGCATTCGTATTGCGGACCTCCAAAGTCATGTTTGAATACTTTGAAGCATAACAAAGGAAAAGCGACAAAATGTGCGGTTTGCAACACTGTGCTGAACGTCAAGGTATCCGATCTGAAACCACTGTACGGAATACGGGAAGTTTTGAGTGAAATCGGAGGGATTGCTAAACATTATCGCGAAAAGGCGGAAAAACTAATGCCTCTGCTGGATGATATCGACAGCGTTTTATCCGAAACGGTTCTCGAGATTGAGATGCTGGAAGACAAAAAGTTAAAACTTGATCAACTTAAGGAATACAAAACCTCAATTGCACAATTTGTGAATGGACAAAAAACATTGTCCAATGATCTGAGAGAGCTATTTGACACTGACTGGGTTGAAACGATTGGCACAGACAGGAATTCCCTGAAAAACATCAAGTTTACACTATGCATCGCTCATGTCAAAGATGTTGAAAACAAAGTTCTATGCTCAGATAAAATTCACATCTGTGGTTTTCTGTTCCATATAGCAATTGAAAAAGTTTTGACCGACGGAGAAGAATGGGTAAAAAGCACTTTTTATTATGATCTCGCGAACACACTAACTAGAGATGCTGAAATAGAAATAAAATTTCAAATGGTTCTTCTTAGTTCTAATCCCGTCAAAAATATTAAAGTCCGATTTCTTCTTTACAAGAGTACTAATGTCGGTATAATCAAACCTGATTTGGTCCAATGGAAAAAATTGCAAGACCCCCTGAATGGATTCATATCAAAAAACGAATCCCTTGTCTTTGAAATCTGCGTCGAAACTCTCCGCATTATTGGAGATACCACCCGGCAAGCTGATGCAGTTTTGGAAATCTCACAACCCGAACCAGATTGTAAACGTACAGTTTCATATAATGTGTGGTTATAAGTTTCTGGTTTGAGAGTAAATTTATTATAATTATCATAAAGTTATTATTATGATTAATAAAAACCTCCATTTCTATAGTTATTGCCTAAATTTGACTTTTGAAATGATTGTTTTTTTTTCATTTGAGCACGAACCGCACCGAGTGCCCATGGAACATAATCAATTATATTGTCATAATATTGCCAGTATCTATAAAATTACAAATTAATTGATTATAATCTATTAAAAATGGATTTTAATCCTAATATTTTTTATGCCAATAAAATCCATTATAATCGATTATAATCAATTTTAATGGATTTTTTCGAGGGGTTATTTATAAAATTTATATATATTTTTTTCAAAGTTATCTCATCTTCTATTTAATTCAGTTGCTAAGCATTACGTTTTATAAATCTTTTGGCTCTACTTTTTAAATTCATTGCAGTTTAACACTTCATTTTACTGTTTTTTAACCACAACCGCCCCCCCCCCCAGTTTACCGCTCAGCCCCCAGCTTATACCAACACCACCCCCAACAGTTTAACCCACCCCTTTTTTGGGGAGGGGGTTAAAAAGCACGGATGACGTTGAGACATTGCATTTAGTAAAAGACTTGGCGTACATTTTGCAATTTTCTCGCAAAATCAGCAACATTTTGCAGAAACAATTGAATTTAGTTCTAAAAATGAAAAAGATTATAAACATTTATAATGGATTATAATGGATTTCTAGTACAAAAATAATCGAGTATAATGGATTATCTTGGCAAAAGTAATCGATTTTGGTGACAAAAATAATGGAACATAATCAGTTATTATGGACTATAATGGGTTTTTCTTGTTCAAAAATAATCGATTATAAAGGCAATATAATCGAGTTCGTGGTCTGAATATTACATCTGTAATGGATTATAATGGATTATTTTTGTCTCGGTCCATTATAATCAATTGAAATCCATAGGCGCTCGTTGCGGGGAAAAACAGAATAAAAAAATTTAGTTAATCTAAGAGAATTGTTTTTTGACCATTTAAATTGGTCACCAATTTTCCTAACAACTTGGCTTTAACTATAAAGCAACTAACACTTCATCAGTAGAGATTCTGCACATAGAGTTAAGATATGGCGCGTAATTTTTACACTGATAGAGAATAGTTAAATTCAGCCAAAAAAATCAATTACGCAATTCAAAAAGACACTATTTCTTTATATTGAATTTTTCTTGCTCTTTCGAAGTTTTAAAAGTTAGATAAGGTGTTTTTGGTCTTAGCCTTTTCTTGATGAAACGACGAATCATTTTGTTCACTTTCTTAAGTTTTAGTATAGTTTATACAAATTTTGAAATCAAGGTTCCCCCAAATGGATACTATTGTCATTTCGCTTAGTTGCCTAAATGCAGGGTTACACTCTGCTATCTTACAACAGTAGAAAAGCGAATGAATTCTCACAGAAAAATCAGTAGTAAATATCGAGTGCATGTGCCAACCTTGGCATTTCTTTCACCCAATGAAATCAAAAATATCAAGCTTTTTTTACCGAGTTTTTCTGCATTTCAACCCAATATTATTCGCAAAAGTCTTTAAACAATTTCAGTTTGACTGTTTTCTCCCTTTCCCTAGTTTTTCGGTATAATTAAACGCCACCTTCAAAATTTTATTGATTCTACAGAATTACGCTCTATTAAATATTCGACTCAAGTATCTTAAATCAACTGCGCAATGCTTTCCATTAAAAAATTTTTCATAATTTCGTTTTAATTTCTTCTTTTTCTGAGATTTTTAATTTTTTTTTTAATTTTGATTGTAGTTTCCTTGTCGGTTGGTGTCGTCCGGTGTCATTGTTGTTTCGAAGGGTAGTCGGGAGTTTTCGAATAATAGAGACGGGCAGATCGGAGATCGATTTTTTTTTCATTCTACCCCGAAAGAAAACTATAAATAGGGGAGATTGATCAATAATTGATTGTAACTTTCACAGTTGTGCCCGGATAGTGAAAACCAATTCTAAACTAGTATTTATAATTGGACATAAATATAAAATCGCTATCCTTATAAAATATTACTACCAACCAATCATATTTCATCTCCAACACTGACACTTATTTATAAGTGCTGAAACTACTTGTAGTTTCAGCACCAGAACATTTTAAAGAAAACTTAGACTACAGTTGTTCTCCTTCTGGATAAAACTTCAAGAACTAATACGCAAAAACCAGTATACACATTTGATCTAATGGGACTACGAGATATAAGAGTAAGAATAAGATTGGTATTAGACTAAGAACATGCATGAATCTATATAGCCGAAAATAAGATGGTGTACCTTATGGACGAACAGACAGTGTACTTTATCTGAATTTTTCGATAAGTACGAGAAAAAGGTCAAAACCTATCTGGTGCGACAATAAGTCTCGAAAAAGACCTTAACTAACCTAGAAATAGACAATTAAAAGTAGAATTAGATAATTGCAAATCGCAAAAATGTTAGATGGAATAAAGAATTTAATACAAATGTCTGTACGACTCAATAGATCTACACTCATATTCCCAACAATACGAGAAACACCAGATTTTGCAAGAAGACCGAGAACAAGGCGTGAACAACGATTAGGAAGGAACCGTTCAATTCACCATATGCTAGTGAAACGAACACCGGTAGAAGAATTTTTTGTATTTAGAAAGCTTTAAGCAATAAATTTAGTTTTTCATTTATTGACATAAAACAATGCAAAGAAAAACTCTTCAACTCAAATGGTGCTAAACCTAATAGTCAAACAATAACGACCGATAAAAAGAGCAAAAGTCGTTCCCCCCAAAATCAGCAGTAAATTAAACCTTTTAAATAAAAATTTATGTTTAATAAATAATAAAAAAATTAGTTAGTTTAAACTTTTATTGTTGGTTTCACTAGTTTGCACACATCATCTGTTCTTCATACCAGCTTCGTTATCTAAAACATAACAGCATCAATCGTAAAAACTATTATTACTCAAACCCTAAACTCAAACTTTCCCAAACTTAATTTTTTATATAAAACTTGTCAAGGCTTATCCTTGTTTTCTCTTGAATCACTTTTGTTTTAAAAACAGATAATCACGGCTTTCCTTGGATCTTAGTTTCCAAATTAAATTAAATTATTTTCCTCAAATTTTGAACATCATGGCCTCCCTTGGATCAAATCAGAACAATTTCGTTCTCCTAACCAAATTTTTTTGTAAGCGTCCAACGACCTAAAACGTCGATTCACTCTCAAACCTCACAAAAGACCCAGGATTAAAAGAGTTTTTTGAAAAAACTAACCAATTTACTTAAGATAGACAGTGAAGAACTTCGGTTAGTCATCCTTCACTTGAGCCCTCCTCTTAGATATTCAGGTTAAAATTCTTAAAACTTTGGAAGTCATAAAATAGCATCGAACGATCTACCTAATTATACCTGATCCTTGTGGATTGATTTACTATTCTCCATCCCCTGATCACCAATCACAATTCCTAGGTAAGATTAAGCAAGCCTATCATATATTAAAACATAGTCACGAAAAGAAAAAATATTTCTCACGAATTGATATACTTTCTCTCCAACCCCTCAATTTCGGTAATATATGCCCCAAATTAAGATAACCACACAAAAACCGTAAGAACTAACAGTTTGAGACGATAGAATTGCTAACCCCCAAGTGATTGCATTCCTCATCCTAAAACTTATGTCAAGAGACAATCTAGGCAGTAAACAAACACTCAAATTAGATAACTTTTTAATTGAAAACGAAAGGTACGATCCTGCTATTGCACCTCACAAACAAACAATAGGATATATCAGATCAAAAAGACAAACACGTAAGAAGAAAAATACATTAAAATAAAAACAAATTATCAAAAGAAGATTTGCAAAAAGACAAAACGCAGTCTCAGAATCAGATACAAACACGATACAGGAACTTCAGGATTTAAAAGATTCGAGAAACATGCAGAAACCGCTAGAAAATCAAAAATATGTAAGTGACTTAGAAGCTATATCACCACCATCGTCAAGTAAAGGAAAACGCTGAACTAAAAATCATACAGTAAAAAACCAGTACGTCTATATAATTGGAATCAACTAATAAGACATATTGAAAGTTACACATTAACAGTTTTTTAGATTAAAAAATGATCAAATACGACAAAAAGTTCGACGATAACTTAATACTCTCAGTTTTTATACAACCAGAAAATTATCCCGCTCGAGGACAAGAAAAACTTTGTCACATTTCATTGTAATTTTGTTTGAAAAAGGTTACATCCCATGTAAACAAGAATTTCCCTTAAAAAAATGAAACTGCAAAATCTTGACAACTACCTTACAGGAAAATGTAAAATAACATCAGACTATGGTATATACTAGAGAAATCTTTTCACCAAAACCAAACCACCCTACAATTCAAATACAAAAAAAAGTTGATATAGTTTTAGAAATTCACAAAGGGCAATTTCAGTTTTTACACATGATGTCTTTTCACTTATTTACAGCTACATATCAGTATTAGCACTGAAAGAAACACAAAATGTATCACCGCTTTAAACATCCCGACACTCAACTGTAAGACATGAATTGAATATTTTCCCAAAAGTTTTAGATACAATCCGTGAAAATTTCATTCATTTTGAAATTTCACAAAAAACCAACACGATCTACACAAAACCTTAGCATGGTTTATAATTGTTTATTTCGTCCATAACATTGATTTCAAAGCACATTCTAGAAAGAGTTTTCGACCACAAAGCTCAGGCGACAAAACTGTAATAGCAGATGAAACAGATAAGGTTTGGGACCCTGATTAGTCTCATTCATCATTCATTAACTTAACATTTTTCAACTCAAATGGTGCTAAACCTAGTATTCAAACAATAACAACCAAAAAAGAGCACAAGTTGTTCACCCCAAAATCAGAAGTAAATTAAAATTTTTAAATAAAAATTTGTGTTTAATAAAAAAAGTACAAAATTAGTTAGTATAAAAGTTTATTCTTGGTTTCACTAGTTTACACACATAGTCTTTTCTTCATCTCAGCTTCATTATCTAAAACATAACAGCATCAATCAAAAAATTATTATTACTCAAACCCTAAACTCAAACATTCCTAAACTTAAACTCTGATAAAAATTTGTCAAGGTTTATCCTTGTTTTCTCTTGAATCATTTTTACTTAAAAAACATATCATCACGGCTTTCCTTGAATCTAAATGTTCATTTTAGATTAAATTAAGTTCCTTAATTTCTGATCATCATGGCCCCCCTTGGATCAAATCAGAGTAGTTTTGTTCTCCCAACCAAATTTTTTTGTCGGTGTCTAACGACCTAAAACGTCGGAGTAAAGGAAAACGGTAATTAAAAAATCATACAGTAATAAACCAGTACGTCTATATAATTGGAATCAACTAGTAAGACATAACGAAAGTTACACATTAACAGTTTTTTTAGAAAAAAAAAGTGATTGAATACAACAAAAACTTCGACGATAACTTAATACTCTCATTTTTTGTACAACCAGAAAGTTATTCCGCTCGAGGACAAGAAAAAATTTTGTCACATTTTAATTGTTATTTTGTTTGGAAACGGTTACATTCCATGTAAACAAGAAATTACCTAAAAAGAAGGAAACTGCAAATTCTTGACAGTTACCTTAAAGGAAAATATAAAACAACATCAGACTATGGTATATTTACTATAGAAATCGTTTCTCCAAAACCAAACCACCTTACATTTCAAATACAAAAAGTTGATTTAGATTTAGAAATTCACAAAGGGCAATTTCAATTTTTACAAATGATGTCTTTTCACTTATTTACAGCTACATATCAATATGAGAATTGAAAGAAACACAAAATGTATCACCGCTTCAAACATTCCGACACTCAACTATAAGACATGAACTGAATATTTTCTCAAAATTTTTAGATACAACCAGTGAAAATCTCATTAATATTGAAATTTTACAAAATGCCAAACACCATCTACAAAAACATTAGCATGGTTTATAATTGTTTGTTTTGTCCATAACATTGACTTCAAAGTCCATTCAAATTCAAGAAAGAGTTTTCGACCACGCTCGACCAAGCTCAGACGACGACCAAGCTCAGACGACGAAACTGTGTTAGCAGATGAAACAGATATTGTTTGTGACCCTGATTGGCGTCATTCATCGTTCATTGATATAACATTTGATACTTCAAGTGCAGCAATGGCTATTATCCGTAGATAAGGAAAAACACCAGTTACTATTGATGCAACACCTTTAAATTACAATGCAATGTTCACTGAAAGAACAGCAAATATTAGTGTAAACTCCAAATTCATTAATACACAAGAAAATTTAAATGCAACAAGAAATCCTACATAAGAAGATATTCAAACTCCACCACAATTTGTTAATGAGGAAATTGTCGATACAATGCCAACAACAACACAACAAAGCATTTCTCCTAATCATCCTACAATTACAACACCACAAAATAAAAAAACCGCATTTCCACAAACAACTATACAACCAACAGTAAAACCTTCCGTTGCTCCAAAATACTCACAAGCTGAAATCACAATGAATTTGGAAGAAAAAAAAAATTTAAAATTACATTATGTAAATAACATCCATACAAGCACTTCACAATTAAATTCAATACTAGATTCCGACACTGAACTAATCTAAATATCTACGAGAAAAAACCAAACTTTTAAGGTAAACACTCATTCCAAAATTGGTCTAACTATTGCTGAATGTAGAAAAAACAAGACAATCAGGACAAACCACAAAAATATAGAGAACCAAACAGACTTTTTTATCAATACATGAAAAAAGATCAAAACCTAAGACAAGTGGATTATTAGACATTTACAACAGTAACGACATCACGACAAACAAACAAACAGAGAACATCTAATAGAAGTAAGTTTTCAGATCATAATTACAACTTTTTTTTGCAATTAATAACATAGCAAAACCTCCCTAAAAAAGCAGCCAAAATAAATCACAGGCACAAAACTACAATCAAGGAGTACCACAACAATTTTCTCACTCAGTACGATAAGCAACGAGCCACAGCGGATCGCAGAGAAAATGTCCCCTTTTTCAACAAAATAAAAACATAACAACTGAACATTTTATTCAGAACATGTAGATTATTTTGGTCGAAAACAGCAGCGGTTTACTACAAACCAACAAAACAATAACTGAAAAATCGGTCAATTAGATCCTATTTATCAACCAGCTATTTTTTAACCATATACACAAAATGAACAAACACGACAACCAAGACAAACATTTCATCCAAGACAAAACTCAGCATCATACAAAAATAATAATTTTCAATCACAAATCCAATAAATACACAAAGTTACCAATCAACACAAATGCAAAATTAAATACCATTGCCTTATTATTTACAACAACACAAAATTACAAAGACCGAACTTACAAACTTTTCTCAAGTAACAAACAACGAAGAATCACTTCAAATGACAATGAATCCAGGCCTTGTGGGTGGATCGTCCATATCTTCAAATAAACCACTGATGGTATTCACAGGAACAGATCCTGAATAGTCAGTCAAAGATTATTTAAAAGCAGTTACAGCTAACTTATTTTTAAAAATAGGACCTGAACCAGTAAAAACGCCACTTTATCAAATTTGGATACATAGATGCACAGGTCTAATCCAAACCACACTAGATGGCGCAGCCCAAAAATAATTTCCAGTTTTACCAAAAATTTTTAAATCAGACTGGAAACGTTTCACACAAGCATTTTTAAAATGCTCGACTTCGAACGAAATAAACAACATCAAAGAGTATTTTGTAATGAAAACAGTAGACAATACGAAACAATAAAACAACTTGCCGTAAGAATCGAAACATTGGTAGGAAAAGCATACTCGCTTAATACACCTACTCAATAATTAAAAAGAGTGCATCACATCCATCATCAATTCGAGAACATAACATAGACTTCCGAAAACTAGTAGACCAACTAGAACAAGCTGAAATCACAATGAATTTGGAAGAAACAAAAAATTTAAAATTACATTATGTAAATAACATCCATACAAGCACTTCACAATTAAATTCAATACTAGATTCCGACACTGAACTAGCTGAAAAAACTACTCAGATATTAAATATCTACGAGAAAAAACCCAACTTTTAAGGTAAACACTCATTCCAAAATTGGTCTAACTATTGCTGAATGTAGAAAAAGCAAGACAATCAGGACAAACCACAAAAATATAGAGAACCAAACAGACTTTTTTATCAATACATGAAAAAAGATCAAAACCTACGACAAGTGGATTATTAGACATTTACAACAGTAACGACATCACGACAAACAAACAAACAGAGAACATCTAATAGAAGTAAGTTTTCAGATCATAATTACAACTTTTTTTTTGCAATTAATAACATAGCAAAACCTCCCTAAAAAAGCAGCCAAAATAAATCACAGGCACAAAACTACAATCAAGGAGTACCACAACATTTTTCTCACTCAGTACGATAAGCAACGAGCCACAGCGGATCGCAGAGAAAATGTCCCCTTTTCCAACAAAATAAAAACATAACAACTGAACATTTTATTCAGAACATGTAGATTATTTTGGTCGACATTTTTTGTCGATACATGAAAAAAGAAATCAGAAAACCATGCGATCATGCAAGAATCAGAAAACCACAAAAATATAGAGAACCAAACAGACCTTTTTATCAATACATGAAAAAAGATCAAAACCTACGAACCGTGAAAATTCGTAGTAAAAATATTTCAGGAAAATTACTACCAGAAATTTATTAGAATTTCAGACAACAATCACCTTGTCGAAATAATTATCGCGGAAGATCTCCAAGTCGAAGAAATTCACAAAATTTTCCGCAAAACACATACATCAGATCATATACTTAAATTAATCAAAATCGAAATAATTACTTATGATCCAACTCAAACAGAAGTATTTACTCGAACTACAATAGAAATTGTTCCAATTCAATTTACCGAAAGAGATAATAATCAAACGATCGATCCAGAAACTCTTCATATAATTGAAACAGGAATTGCTCAAATAAAAAATTAGACAAAACTCAGACAATAGATCACAAAACCATTGAAACAACAGATCAAACTATAACAACAACTACAATAGATCACGAGATAAACCTAGAAATCGAAACTATAATTACTTAAATAGACAAAGAAGTTTTTCGCAGTCACACCACAGAAATAATACACATTAGCAAAACTCACAGCAAAATTAAAGTAGCAGTACACCTAAACACCAAAGACGGATAAATCAAGTACAATCAACTGAAAAAACTGAACAAATAATACAGAATGTTCAGAATTACAGCTAAATCACATAAATTGTGCATCCACAGATGACGAGAGCGAAAAAGAAAACACGCTTTCAATAAACGTGCTTCACATTGAAAATGAATAGGAAGTACCATTTGAATCGAATCATTATCAAAATCCCAAAATTTTTAAAAAATTCTGATGAACAAAAAATTACACAAAAAAGGACTGACTACACTAACAAGAACTCAAATTTTAATTACGAATAACATATATCAAAAAACATCAAATAAAATACAATCACCTAAAGAAAAAATTTAGACACTTGCATTTTCTTTGAAAGTCCAAAAAAAAATTTCAGTCACCAGACCCTGAAATTGATTTTTTAATAGAGTCAGAAGCAGAATCAAACACCATAAACGTTCCCATTTGGAATGAAATACATTTTCTACATCCAAATTTATCAAGTTTAAAGTTTAACAAACTATGGAAAAATCCAATTATTTCTCGTTCCCACTTGAACAATGGAACAAAACAAAGTATTAAACAAACCTTTTAAGTAAATATTTCATATCACAGACATAAAACATAATATCGTTGGAATTCCATTTTTTAAACTAAATATATACCCACTATTAAAATTCTAAAAACTAAATTACTTATAAATGATAAATACACAAGAACAAATGACAAATCACTAACATTCTTTCATAGTTTAGACAAACAACTTTAATAAAATAAACAAAGAAATTTCTTCTGACTTCTAGCCCATATACAACCAAAAACGAAAACACCGGAAGCCATTATCAGGATATGTAAATAACTTCTCAATAAGTAATGTACATCATTACAATAATGATCAAAATGAACAACGACTATAATTGTCAGAATTTGAATTAAAACCAATTCAATTTTTTTTTGAGAAACATTTTTTTTCTATCAAATACGCAAAAAATACAAGTTCAGATATCATCCCACTACAAGCCTACAACTATTACTCATTTAAGTAACACTTCTCGTAAAAAGACTATTTGGATTTTGTGAAACAAATGCAACATCTTCTCTAACTATAGACATAGCATATAGACTAAACATTATTTTAAAATTATTAGATATAAGTCAGTCAACAATTCTTATGGAAGATTTAACAATTTTTATTATAACTAGTGATTCAAAACGAAACGCAGATTGTGTTACAAAAACACCTTATTTTAAACCGATATTCCAAAATTCAAATAATACCACAGAACAGCAGAATTTCCTTACGATGTTCAATTTTCAACACTCGCAAATCACAGCAAGAATTTGAACATCTAGCAGAACTACTACTTAAATAATCAATGGTTTATGCTACATCTAAATTTGGTGTTAGAAAAAGGAATTCACCATTACAGTTGCCATTAAAACCTGACTCAGTTTTCAAAAAACAACTAGCAAGTGAAGTTCCAATTCACTTACTGAATACAGTTAATAGACTACTTGATATCTTAGAACAAAATAAAATCGTTTTTCCAGTCAACAAAGAAGAACAGCCAAAGGGAAACACATTCACAAATCCCGTTATTATTTTCGCTAAAGGAGAATTTTTTAAAATTGTACTAGATGCAAGGTACCTAAAGTCACTCATCGACGAATATAAATGCAATTGGTCCATAGAACAATTCAAGTAATCTTCTTGAGAAAAAAAACGGACAGTACCTTACTTCAGTTAATATGAACAGCGCTTGTAATCAAATGCCACTAGATGAACAATCACGACGCTTAACACAATTAGTTATTGGAAATCAGCAATACGAATTCAATAGATTGTTCTATGGGATCTCCATCGGACCAGCAGCTTTTTCAGCATTCATGAAAAAAAAATTCCGACCACTCATACTAAGCAAAAATGTCATAACCTATTTAGACAAGGTTTTCATGCAATCGCAAACAAAAAATGAAAATATTGGACAAATGTCATTATATACTACTTAAGGAAAACATGAAAGCAGCCCCGGATAATTCCCATTTCTTTCTCACCCGTGTTAAAATCCTTCGACATATTATCGAAGGAAACAAGATCACTCCATTAAAGTCTCGCATATACGCAATAATAAAACTTCAACCACTATCAACCAAGAAGAAAATCCAAGAAAGTCTTGAAACGCTAATTGTTTTAAAGTAAATATGTATATAAATTGCAATTATACCTAAGACTATTCACAATATTCTTAGACAGTAAAATAATTTTGAATGGACAACAGAACACCAAAAATGATTTGAGGAAACTAAAACATTTCTTACCGATTGATTATCAAAATTGATGCCAGACCCAGACCAACCATTTTATGCAATGATGCTTTCACAATCACAATCACATAACAGAACAAATATCACAATCACATAACAGAACAAATAAATTGAATCTTATCTCAGCAAATTCAAGACTATTTACAGAAGCAGAACTTAGACTCTACACACTTATGGGAGAATCTACAGCTATAATAAATTCTCTCACAGAATATGAATTTTCAATCCTCGCATCAAAACATCAAAAAGTTTTATTTACAGATCATAAATCTATAACTTTCTTATTTACACAAAAATCAAATCCAAAACACAAAATTATAAATTGGATTATAGAACTTACATTTAGTTTGGACTTCAGGAAAAATCTTGCTTTACCAGATACACTCAGTCAAAACACAACACCAGAATTAATAACAAGGAAAACAACAGGGGCAATACCACAAAATATAAAGTCTTTTCTTGCAAAAGACGAAATTTCACCACGATTAGAATGCAAATATGCAGTAAAAACTGGCTTTGAATATGTACAAACAAATAATTTACAACATTTCCCACTATATCTAGATTGCCAAAACAACCATTATGAAGTCGATTTATTAGAAAATTCTACATTTAAGCCACTACCTTATTCAGCATGAATCAAAAACAAAACACAACAAAAACCATTAAACCAAAAAGTGTATAAGACAAATCTATTTGCCTTAATAGAAAAGGAGAAAACTTAACCAATATTATAAGTTTATCAGGACCTCCAGACCTAGAATCGAAATACACAGTAAGTCAAGTTTTCATACAATCTGAATGACCCTCTAAAAATAACGATAAATGATACCCTCAAAAATAACCTTAGGTTTTTAAACAAAAATATCAAAATCTTGACCCAATTATTCAATTTTCGACCAATTTAAATATTGGCTCAAACACAAAACAAAACCTGTAAAAGCAGATACTACAATTTTAGGAAAAAAAACACATCTTCGAAACTTCAAAAAATTTATCAACTCAACCATGAATCGTTCACTACAGGGATATCTCAGATGTATAGTAAATGGAAGCGGTACAAAATTTACAGAATGATCAACAGACGTAAAATTATTTCCCTTAGCCCACAACTCACAAACAACAATAACACTAGGACTATCCCCTTATGAATTGGATTTTAACCATAAACCACCAAAAACCAAAAAACTTACAGCAATATCATCCAAAAACACACAAGGTTATTGTCAACCTAGTAAAGAATCAATTTGTTACAATCTACTATTACACATCATATTGAAGATCATTTTCATTATCGACAGATCCTAAAATTAACCTCCGGATAATATACCGATTAGATTTTGAGCAGAAGTAAAAAACACAATGAAGATTACCAGAAAATAGCTAAAAAACTACTGCAAAAGCAAATTGTTCAATCACAAATAAGTTCACGATTTACACCAGCCACGATTTTCAAAATTGGTACATATTTATGTATTAGTACCAAATTTTATGACACAAAAAGGATCATATAAAAAATTACAGCCAATCCGAAAAGGACCGTTTCAAATTATTGACAAACCCACCAATGGAACATATAAGCTTATTGACTCAAATAAAAAAATGGTTCACAACGAAATAATCTTTTGCCATTTAACACAAAAGAACACGCTCTTTGCGACTTAACCAATTAACACGCATATACAGGTCTAAAAAGTGTCCATGACTACTCAGATGCACAAAATCAACAAAAACCTAACCTAAATTCTTCAACACAATTTTTCAACTCAAGTAACAAATAAACAAAAAATTCCACACCGAATTCATTTGATAACAAAAATAAATCGACACCTCGAAATCAAAGACTTAATCAAAATTTACAAGAAAAGTTATACCACAAGAACCAAAAGAAAAACCACCACAACGACAATCATCACGACTCCAAAATCAACCACGCAAAGATTAGCAAAATTTTTGTTCCACAATCTAAAATATTCAAAAAAATGAATTTTAAAAGCCCCTCTCCAATTAATTTAACGTTTTATACAATTTAGAACTTGAAAATGTTATCTTCTTTTCATATTTCGAGCTACCACTCTTGAATGTCTAGTTCAATTTCAGCCAATCCGATACTAGCTCAACATCACCCCATTTTGACACTACTTCATTAGCCGACACATTGCTTACTTAGAACATATCTGGAACTATAACTAAAATAACTCCAGGTCAATAATAAGCAACATGTTCATATTTGACAACTGAAATAAATACAACCCAAGTGTTATAACCTTTCCCTATCAACCAGTACAAAAATCAACAATATTGTCTCCACTTACACTCCGAATTTCCCCCAAAGAAAAATATTCAATAAGCCTAAACCAAGAATCAGACATAATCATTCAGCCTAAAGTACATATAAATCCTAAACACCACCAATCATCTCATAAAAAAAAAAAAAACTAGCAAACTAATTCCTATACCTCCACACTTGCCTAAATTAAAAATTGCCCATACCCAACCCACTTGTCAAAAATCAATAAACAATCCGACCACACTTTACAACTCGGAAAAAAAAATAATTCGACGAAATGAATCATTCTTCAAATGCTTCCGTCTCAATCAGTTCGACTCCTCAAGACAAGATTTTCATTTTTTTTCTAAATTTTTTCAATCTTTTTTCAATTTAGAATGTTTTTCATTGTAGATGCCCTCGAAGCTTTCCTCCTCCTCTTCAAAACGTTTTGCAGCTTTTTCGTATGTTTCCATTCCCTAACCAAAGCCTACCTCGACTTCTCAAAAAGCCTTGACCACCTCCTCAGGTAGGATATTTCAAAAAGTGTCTAAAGGTTAAGACATCTGTTTTCGAAGAAAGATATAACTTTTATTTTAGCAATCTTTTTAACCTTTTTAGTCTCACTAAATTTAAAAATAAGTAGATGTATGACATATGCAAAAATTACCTTTGCCTTGGCAACAATTATTTTGATCATTTTCATAGAAGAATATTATAAATAACACAGATTTTACATCTTAAAGTAAAATAATTACAAAAATTCAAAATTACTAATCAACAAGCAACATAACAATTCCCACCGGAGACGACATTCCGAGAACTCCCAACAACACCAACGTCTTAGGCCAACACTCAGAGTTCATTTCAATATACCCTCATCACCATCCCCAAATCCTCTAGACCATTCAAATTCTTCAATTCAAAGTACCCCTTCACCATTACGAAAGACTTCACAAAAAAAACATCCAATTATCCTATCAGATTATTAAGGGTTAACCCCCATATCCGAACAATTTCGTTTAAATCCATTTAATCCCCCAACATCAACACAACGTCTCCCACATTGGATGACACAGCTTTTCACACAACGTGAACCAAACTTGGTAAATGACCCAAAAGATATCTCATCAGATAACTTTTTGTCACTACCAGAAACCCTATCACTACCTCCAACACCTTCAACAATAAGTCAAATTCCAACCACACCATTTCCATTACAAATTTAGACGATAGATATTGAGAACACTTAGGTAAAAAAATACTTCTACGATTAGATTGGAAAACAATCGTAGCACACTCTCCCTTATTTGGTCAACATCTTGACAGCCAAAGATTACACAATTGAGCACTCAACGTATTACAATACAGACACGGTAATCACAAAGACATACAGTAATATAACATACAAAATCTGACACAAGACAATTTGACACTCAAAATTAAAACTACAGTAAAACTAAAGTTTTGAGTACCTCACCCTCTATCTCAGCCGCACCAACATAGCAGCTCAATCTTTAACTCCCCCATAAATAACAACAGTGCTTATCTATTAATACGATATATACACAAACAAGACACTTGGATACATAACAATCTATAATCCATATTCAGGACTATCATACACATGTATCTTTTAATAATAAATTCTCTTCCCATCCTCTTTCCTTTTGTTCTTTAAGAACCAAAATCACATAAAAATCTTCACCCTCCCCAAACAGGACCACAAGACTTATTGGTTACGCATTACGATTGAGACAAAAATGACCAAAGAACACTACACAAATATGCAATAAAGCAAATAAATCAATGCCAATCAGAACCATAAGAAATAGAAACAACAAACATAGTAGCAACATTTTACTCGAAAGCTCGAGCTACAACCTTAACAGGATATAAATTCACAGCAAAATTTTCAGAGAAAAAGTACATTGTTCTCAAGTCTCAAATGGAAACAAAAATAGAATCGATCACAAATCTTTCTATCAAATCAATTTTGAAAAATTTCTACATCAAAACCTTGACGATTGTAAAATTGAACTAAGACGATTAAAATTAGCCACAAATAAAGTAAACAAAATCGAAAATTAGTCAATTTTCAAGTATTTCAAGACTCAACACATCAAGCCGAGCTAGAAAGATATCTAGGACATAAAAAATTAGACAATAAATACCCATTCCACGGCATGCACGGACATTTAACATATGATTTACACGATAAATTTGGATACCACACATTGGAAAAAATAAACTTTCAAATTTCAAAGCAGACACAAAAAAATGAAATCAAAAAATAATGTTTTTTGATTGGAAAATTCACTTAGAAAAACTACAACTAACACGAGATTTGAAAGATGCATAATATTATATCAAGGAATACGCATACCATGCAAAAACGACCAAGGATATTGCGATCCCACCACACGCACACAAGCAACCCTTGTTTGGTTCTCTGAAGACACATGTACCACATTTCAAGTTTCAAAGATTCACGCAAGAATAATAAAAGTTCATCAAAAAGATTTTCATTAAATCAATCCTGATTGAACAAATCAACCCAGACAAAATAAGACAAATCGATCAACAATACAAAAATATCGACGGAATAGAAAATAAATTAACACGTTTTCAAATATATACCGAACCTGAAGTCGCCTGCAAATATAAGATTCGAACGAACACAAATCCTACAATCACTTGCTTTAGCAGTACTAAAAATACCTGGTGCAGTATATTTATTTTTAGGAAACAGGTCAAGTTTTATCGAATACAAAGGAAATATACTATGGTATTACACATGTACTAAAAACATCATTGTTAAATTATTTTGAAGATAAACGATGTTACAAAAGAGTCCCCAAATTCTATAAAAATAAAGTAGTTTTTGTAGATACACTTTCCGGACTCACGTGTTTTTGGAATACTGCCGTACCATGTGGATCTGAAAATAGCCACGATGTTGCACAGCTAAATCCAGATGAAGATAAAAACTATGTCATCACTCATATCCTACTCTTAAGCCACTATTAAAGAAGTTTTCACCAGAAATCATTAAAGCTTTTGCCCGTAATCCAAATACAGATCTACAATTCATATCTATATTTTCAAGATCAGACAAACAACATGACATCCGTACACAACAATTTCAAGAACTCCTCACGAAAATTGACACAATCCAAAGACAATCAAAAGATCAATATTTGAGAAAACTTGCAGGATTTTCTGACATCTACGCACAAGACTACAGCGGACACTTTAAGGATATAAAGGACTCTATGTATTTAAACGGCTAAAAACATCGTCCAAAAGATATTTCCCCAATAATTATATTTAGTTCTGTTAACCTAAAAACCTAGAAAGATTAAATATCTTATACGCAATGTTCAACTTTTTGAAATTTCGTTTCTCATTACTAAAACAAACATATAACACATGCGCAATACACACACAAGTAAACAAACAAGCAAGCGTGGAATATTTGCACAAATTTTTGAATGTTTTCCAATCTCAATTGATAAAATTCTTTTAGAAGCTCAAATAAGCGAACATAACAAAAAATTATCAACCGCAACAGTTACCGACGATACCTCACAAGACAATAAAAATATAACACCCACTGCACCACAATTTCAAGATTTCCAAATTAACCACCAATTATTTTTAGTACCACGAAACTATAGACATACACCGATAACAGAGCACTCATCTTCAAGTCATAGCTACCCACAAAGCCCAGTTTCTCATATAGTAGTCCATCAACCAAAGAAAGACGTCACATATGATCAGATCGTCGAACAGCCACATACCACTAACTTCCGTTCACAGAACAGCCATGTTTTTAGCCCACGATGAGCCTCAAAAATGGATCCCTGCACCGCTCCCTATCTTACCCGATGTAAACATACAATGCAGTATGTAAAGATTTCTAAGAGCCCCATGAACGGGCAGCAGATAATATTACACCTAGACTACATTCCAATCCTGGAATAGTAAATCTAAATGGTTTGTTGCCGTAGTCACGACCTTCAAGGATTTTAATTGTGGACCCAACATCGCAGCAAAGGAAACCCATTGAAACAGACCAATGGCCATCTCGATGTTGATTTCACTTGGCACTTCACACAGAAAAGTCACACTTCACTCTGCACGAAGTCTCGCTCTAAACTGAACAAAATCAATACATCATTGCATCGATCAGAGATCTTGACACAATCAACCAAGACTACCCACGATCAACGAGACACACTTTGAAACACAAACGAAACGATCTTCTTCCATCCAACACGCACAATTGCATATCTCCCACATTCAAAGAAGTCTTTACTCACAAATTCAGAAGAAATTTACATCACCAGTCCTTCAGTACAAAAAAAATTAAAACTAAAAACTCTCTAAGGCCCGGATGGGTTGAACCAGATCTAAACTAGTATCTATAATTGGACATAAAAATAATGCACTGTCTTTATAAATTGTTACTACTAACCAATCATATTCCATCTCTAAAACTGACCCATATTTATAAGTGCTGAAACTACTTGTAGTTCCAGCACCAGAAGAATTTCAATAAATCTTAGACTACAGTTGTTCTCCCTCTGGATAAAACTCCAAGAACTAATACGCAAAAACCAGTATACACTAGATCTATTGAGACTAGGAGCTACTAGAGTAAGATTCAGATTGGTATTAGGCTAAGAAGCTGCACGAATCTATCCGGCCGAATATGAGATAGCGTGACGAAGAGACGGTGTACTTTATCTGAAAATACTCTATGATTACGACCAATAGGTCATAACTCAATAGTTTTAGATTGCTCTTTTTTTTCTGACGCTCAATTTTGGCTTTTTGTTACCAATTTTCTTTATTAAATAGTGGTTTTTACTAAATTTAATGAAAAATGGCCGACCAAATTTCCAGTGTCTTTCCAAAAGTCAGTCTATCTCCTCCCAATCTTCAAAAACCAGTTCTATTTTTTGATGTTTTTTCTACTTTTTGAGTGTTTCGCTTAGCTATTTTTTTGTCACCCGCAAACTGGTCAAATATTCAAGCGAAATTCAGAATTATGTTTTGTCTGAAAAATAAGCGTTGCCGGCTCTTTTTCCTTTCACCCCTAAACCCCCCCCCCCCACCCCCCCACATGTTGTCCAATTGTTATGAAAATGGACATGGAGACTAATTAGACCATTGAAAACATATTTGATTGTCATAATCAACCTTGTAAAATCACCCCTTAGACCTTAAAATTGATGCATGTGTGAGGAGGGGGGGGGGGGGCAAGTATAAAGAGCCGCGTTGCCAAGCGAAAATTTATTTGAAAGAAAAATAATTGCTAGTTTTCGGCCACTTCTTTTTTCCAACTTTTCGCTGAAATTGACGTTTTAATTGATTTTTATCACCTATTTGTAACATTTTCGGATGAAAGCTGGATATTTTTTGATGAAAAAAGTCAGAAAATTTTTTTTCGTGCTATGATCAGTACCGGAACTGCTTTAAGGTTTCAGAGTTTCACAGGAATGATTTTCCTTGATCATATAGGCAATTTAAAGCCAATTTTTTTACACATAATTTTATAAAGATTTTTTAAAATCAATTTATAATGATCGTTGAATTTTCACGTGCTTTTTCTGCAATTAAATGCAATTTTTATCAGCAAAAACTTCATCTGCTGAAAAACTTTTTATAAATGAAAAAGATGTCTGAGATAAATAGGTAGTTGCTTGCTTATTTTAACAGTATTTTTCCAGTATGATTATTATTAGTTCCTTATTATATACTTTGCAGTTCTATTCACGCTTGTGCTCTGATGTGAGAGAAGGACGGGTATAAAAAGCTTGCTGCTACAAAAATGATTTTTTTAAAACACTTTTATAGATTCAGTTTGCCAAAGAAATAGATTCCTCTTTATACTTTGGCTTGCGTCCTGTTGAGTTTTTCCGAAATGTTTAAAAATAGCGCTTAATTTATTACTTCATATAGTAATGCAGTGCGAGCAAAACTCTAAGCAGTTTCTCTCACTCTAAACTGAAACGGGAGACCTCTGATCGGAAGTTGATCCGGTGATTTTTTTTACTAGTTTAACAACCCACAATTACAATGAAAATTTGTGGCTTAAAGTTATGTCATTATAATCGATTCCCAAGCCCCTCTGATGATAAAGTTGAAATGAGAGTCGATGGTAATTAATTATATTGTCAAATTCAGAAATAGCCCGTATAGAACCAAATGATATGGATTTTTGTTTCTATATTTTAGTTTCGCGTCATCCAAAATCTGCATTCATAACCCAAAATATGCCAAAATTTCATAAAAGGATATGTTATGCACCCTATTCAATTTTAAACCTACATCTACCCAAACTGCAAAAAAAATTCAGTCACCAACCTCAGTCGACCCCCCCCCCCCTGTTTGCTCCTTGTTCTTCCTCTCTCCCATTGGGTGCACGTAGAGGCGAACCTTGGAAGGGGGTTACCCTTTAGGGGCATTTACAACCGTAAAAAGAGGAACCCATTCGAGCTTTACTCCTTCCCCTGATGTTTCTAAGTAACATGATTTTAATGTTTCAAAAACAGTTCAAGAAATGAGTTTAAATCATGCTTTCAAATTAAATTTTTTATAATAACTTGTGTGAGGGATACCAATATGAGTTATCAGAAGATAAGGTAGCAATTTTTTTGTTTTTTGCAAAAGCGTAACAATGGAAATCAAAACTTAACAACCTTCTCAAATATTAACTCAACCGATGTTTTGACAGCCACCTACTTAGATGAACAAAATTTACTGATAATGAAGTTGGATCACTCGACTTTGAATTCGTGCATTAAGAGCTACAGCTTAGGCAAAAGCAAATATGCACACTTTTTGCTTTTGCTTCCAATCGGCAGTTGTTTTTAAGCACACATATTTAGTTTGAGTACAGAGTTTTTCAAGCTTCCTAATCTTCTGAAAGTTCATAGCGCAACCACAAAACGGATGCAAAACTAATTTTTTAAAACTTTTGTCGATTTATGCAACGGTGTGACTTCCACCGTTTTACTTTTGAAAAAGAAATCAATTTTCCAGGACAAGTATCATTCTTGAGGGTTTCAACTGCCCTTAAATGTCCGAGAAAAAAATTGCACTTCAAAAGCAAAAAATTTCAGCAGTAAAAAAAATTCCAATTAAATAAAAAGATTCATTACAGTTTGTAAATTTGAAAATTGGCCTTGTGGTCAGTTTTGGATAATTAACGCGCAGTATTTTTTTCTGTAAGGTGCCAACGACGAGCTGATCAGCCGTAGAAATCGTTTTAAGTTGTGCCTAAATGGCATGTTAATGGATAAAGATGAGAAAAATTTTTATCTTCATTTCATCGACTGAGTAGCGGTGAACTGTTTTGCGATTTCAATGCGTTTTTGATGGCCAGAATTTTTGATGGTCTAAAAATGAAGCTTTTTGTAATATTTTTTGGAAAATTTCAAACTTGAAAAACAAATCAGGTACCAGATTTATCCATGAGATTTATCCATGAGATAAATAGGTAGTTGCTTGCCTATTTTAACAGTATTTTTCCAGTATGATTATTATTAGTTCCTTATTAGATACTTAGCCGTTCTATTCACGCTTGTGCTCTGATGTGAGAGGAGGACGGGTATAAAAAGCTTGCTGCTACGAAAATATTTTTTTTTAAAACAATTTTATAGATTCAGTTTGCCAAAGAAATAGATTCCTCTTTATACTTTGGCTTGCGTCCTGTTGAGTTTTTCCGAAAAAGTTTAAAAATAGCGTTTAATTTATCACTTCATATAGTAATGCAGTGCGAGCAAAACTCTTAGCAGTTTCTCTCACTCTAAACTGAAACGGGAGACCTCTGATCGGAAGTTGATCCGGTGATTTTTTTTACTAGTTTAACAACCCACAATTACAATGAAAATTTGTGGCTTAAAGTTATGTCATAATAATCGATTCCCAAGCCCCTCTGATGATAAAGTTGAAGAGAGTCGATGGTAATTAATTATATTGTCAAATTCAGAAATAGCCCGTATAGAACCAAATGATATGGATTTTTGTTTCTATATTTTTGTTTCGCGTCATCCAAAATCTGCATTCATAACCCAAAATATGCCAAAATTTCACAAAAGGATATGTTACGCACCCTATTCAATTTTAAACCTACATCTACCCAAACTGCAAAAAAAAATTCAGTCACCAACCTCAGTCGACCCCCCCCCCCCCCTGTTTGCTCCTTGTTCTTCCTCTCTCCCATTGGGTGCACGTAGTGGCGAACCTTGGAAGGGGGTTACCCTTTAGGGGCATTTACAACCGTAAAAAGAGGAACCCATTCGAGCTTTACTACTTCCCCTGATGTTTCTAAGTAACATGATTTTAATGTTTCAAAAACAGTTCAAGAAATGAGTTTAAATCATGCTTTCAAATTAAATTTTTATAATAACTTGTGTGAGGGATACCAATATGAGTTATCAGAACATAAGGTAGCAATTTTTTTGGTTTTTGCAAAAGCGTAACAATGGAAATCAAAATTTAACAACCTTCTCAAATATTAACTCAACCGATGTTTTGACAGCCACCTACTTAGATGAACAAAATTTACTGATAATGAAGTTGGATCACTCGACTTTGAATTCGTGCATTAAGAGCTACAGCTTAGGCAAAAGCAAATATGCACACTTTTTGCTTTTGCTTCCAGTCGGCAGTTGTTTTTAAGCACACATATTTAGTTTGAGTACAGAGTTTTTCAAGCTTCCTAATCTTCTGAAAGTTCATAGCGCAACCACAAAACGGATGCAAAACCAATTTTTTAAAATTTTTGTCGATTTATGCAACGGTGTAACTTCCACCGTTTTACTTTTGAAAAAGAAATCAATTTTCCAGGACAAGTATCATTCTTGAAGGTTTCAACTGCCCTTAAATGTCCGAGAAAAAAAATTGCACTTCAAAAGCAAAAAATTTCAGCAGTAAAAAAAAATTCCAATTAAATAAAAAGATTCATTACAGTTTGTAAATTTGAATATTGGCATTGTGGTCAGTTTTGGATAATTACGCGCAGTATTTTTTTTCTGTAAGGTGCCAACGACGAGCTGATCAGCCGTAGAAATCGTTTTAAGTTGTGCCTAAATGGCATGTTAATGGATAAAGATGAGAAGAATTTTTATCTTCATTTCATCGACTGAGTAGCGGTGAACTGTTTTGCGATTTCAATGCGTTTTTGATGGCCAGAATTTTTGATGGTCTAAAAATGAAGCTTTTTGTAATATTTTTTTGGAAAATTTCAAACTTGAAAAACAAATCAGGTACCAGATTTATCCATGAGATTACATCAAACAGTCATCTATTTTATGCTGAATGGCCAAATTATTTTTTCAAAATTGGAAAGAATAAAGTTCTTTAGAGCCCTCAAGATGTTCTTTAAATTTTGTCACAAGACCAACAAGATAAAAATGTTGGCTTATGACGGAGGCTATTCTCATGCGCGAAGGACCGAATGAGCAAAAAAAAAAAACTCGTGAGCAAAGGACCGAAAACAAAATTGGCCAAAAGCCAATTTTTAAGAAGAAGCAATTGCCATTCAAATAAATGAAGCAATAATTTGCTTCTTTCTTAAGAAACCCCTGAAATACAAAATTTGTTCCAAATTGGCGGCAGTCAATGACACTTTGACTGCCTTTTTTTCTACTCGGCCAAAATCAATATTCAGTCCCTGCAATTGTTTACTTTTCCTTCCAAGTTTTAGATTATTGAAATCTGATTGGCTGGTTTTTACTTTCGCGCATTCGGTCTTTCGCGTATGAGAGATTCCACCGGTTATAACTGCAAAAGCCCAAGCTGAATTAATAACTTTATCTTATTTATCTTTATATTAGTTCAAATTTTGACCGGTGTTTCATAATAAGGCACTATTAAGTGTTTGAACTGTTTAATGAAATGAACCACATACTTATCACATATAATAAAAATAGGACAATTTTTTAAAATATCATAGGAGAACTTATTAGAAATCTGAGATTATTGTGAAAAAGATCAAAAAATTATTTATTCTCCATGCCAGTCATGACTGATTTAAGAACCCGGACAACAAAAACCCTTGTATAACAGTTCCATACATAAAACCTATGGAGAAAATGCTTGTCATACAACTTTCATACATTTTCAAAATCAACTGAAATTTTTTAAAATGATTTCTGCGGCGTTTTGAGCACAGTTGAACAGACTGCTGACGGAAAGAACTGGCTTTAAACTTTTTTAAATATGCTTACCATACAGTTTCCATATAAGAAAATTGTATGACAAGCATTTTCGCTGCAAGGAATAATTTTTTCGGATTTTTTTCAAAAACCGGTTGTAAGAAAGATCACATGAAATGGAAGCACTTTCTCCTGCAGAAAATTAAGAAACTGAGGTGGCAGTTTCTAAAAAAAAATTTCTCAATTTTTTTTTCTGTTCACACATTGCACGGCTTAATAGATGGGTTATAATTTAATGTGTGCCTCGTTTGAAAAAAAATTCCGAAAACTCTTTGTCCAACAATTTTCATATATGTCAAATTTTTAGTCACACAATTTCCACTTATGACAAAATATTAGTCATACAATTTCGATTTATGAGAAAATAAAAGTTATAGAGGTTTCATACAATTTTCTGTACGATTGGAATTGTATGGAAATGTTTGACAAGATATTTCCCTTTTATGAGACTTGTATGATAAGCATTTTTGGTCAATCCGCTAAAACATTGCAAAAATTAATTCAGAATTCCACCGAGTTTTTTTGAACTCCAGTTTTTTCTTAGAAAAACATCAAACATGAGTCATCGTTCATAACACCCCATGCTTTCGTTCAATTCGTTTCTTGTAATGTCTTCATGATCTTATGACTTCTTCTTGGGGTTTTTCAATCGTTATTTTGTTTGGTTGCAGTTCCATTACCATCCGTTGTCTCGCTCGTTGTTTCCAACTTAAGCCTGAAGTAGTTGAGCTATAGGGACGCTCAGGGCGGGATCGAAACGCGTTCACTATTGTTAAAAACCATTAACGTCAGAAAAATCAATAACTGATAGTGGGTTCCGAAACTTAGTCCTGCATTGAAGTATACGTCAAAAGTTTCCGCATTCTATAAAAAATTTTCACACCTAATAGTATATTTTTCCTGAAACTAGTAGAAAAAAGGGATGGTAGAAACTAGTCTTCTGAACTTTTTGTGGCCTTTTTTTAGAGGAGTTAGTTGCTAGGAGTTAGTATATGTCAATCAAAGCTTCGAAGAATTGAGAAATTAGTTGCATAATTGACATGCTAGATTAGCGGCTGACGTGTTTTTTCGACTATACCCCTTTTAAGTCTGAGAATTGAAGCTAACTTTTATTTGACAAATGACTAGTTTTTTCCCCATCAAACTCACGCAAGACACGAGAAGTAATCGAAAAGACGCCGGCCGAATACCAACTATTTCATCTTGAAAAAAAAAACAATCTTTTTTGCTTGATAGTTTTTCTAACTCATATGTACACTCTCAGAACTATCTTTAGACATTTGAAAGATTTCAAGTAATTCGACATTACTAAATAAACAAACTGCTTAAAATAACAATTCATTGGTTTATACAGTTAACCTCGAAGTAAATTTTTTTGTCTAGAAGAGAAATTATTCACATAAGTTTCTAGTACAATATGTTTTCGAATCGATCTGTCAAAACATCGCTCTGTCTCCCGTGAGTAATGCATGTTGAAATTAGCCAGCTCAAATTTTTAAAAAAAGTTAGCTGAAAAGTTAAATTCATATTGCGGGCAGTAAATTCAAAGTTTCTTCATGGCAGGTTTTTTTCAGCATCAATTTTAACTTAAAAAATTCCCAACCGCAAACCATCAGCCTCAATGCCATCGGCCCCAATTTCTTCTTTCCGTCTGATCTTATGGTGTTAGAATGATTTCTCATTTTCCTGGGTTTTTGATTTGCTTATATGTCTCGTGGTGGTTTCATTGTCATCCGTTGTCGTTGTTTTCAAGTTATGTAGGAGTTTATTGAAAGAGCTCGAGGATCAAATCTCGTTCATTATTCCCAAAAAAGCCAAGCTCCGACAATTTATTGCGAAATGGTTGTGTGTGGCAAAAATGAGTCCTGCTAGACAAAAATTACTCCGTTTTCTGAGATGCATAGGGATTCGACTGCCTGCCGACCCAAAGGGTCCCCCTTTGGTACTTTTTAAGAAATCCATTTTTGGCCGACTGACCCTAAAATATTTCTAAAGGTGCCTTCGGCGCCAATATATAGTAATTTTGAGGGGGGAGCGCGCGCCGATAAAACGCGATTTTTGATCAAATTTTTCGAAAAAGTCCTTAAAACGCCTTTTTTGGAGTGTTTTTTTAAAACTTTGCCTGCGGCGCAGAAAGTTTGGCCAAAACAGGGTCTTTTTACTGCTTTGGTAGAGCTCGGAAAGTCAATCTGATCGACCTAAAAAAAAAGGTCGTCAAAATTTTCGAAAATTCAATCATTTGCAGAAGTGAAAAGTTATCCATCTTTGCAATTATTAACTGATTTACATCTAAAACAAAGAAATAGATAGTTTAATATTGTAAATAAGGGAGAAAAAACTAAAGTTATTGACTTACGCGCTTTTAGGCTTTTAGGTATTGAATCAACAAAATCCCATACACAAAACTTGTGAACTAGACAAAGGTTATTGAACACTGGCTTACAGTCCAGGTTGGAGAAACTTTTTGGGTTTTTAAATAAACAGCATTCAATATCTGCTTTCTCTGGAGATTTAGGTCTGAAGAAAACAAATAGATAGTACAGAGACAATACCAATGAAAAGTCACAAAAAGTTACAACAATTTTATAGGAACCTGAGAACTCAAAAAAACTAAACATTCTTTGCGACTGTTCCCAATTTGTCATTCGGTCATTTGATACTCTTTCTCCCAACACTATCATTTCCGTTACTTGCTCCAAGGGGAACTGGAAAAACATTTCTAATCTCAAGCTTTCTCCACTAAGTTCTGGATAATGCAAATGTTCAGCTGCATACTGTAGTGAAATCAAGTCAAAAATTAGAATATAGTGATTTGAGAAGAGCTGGAAAGTCTTCGTTATTATGCATTGCTTTGATTGTTGTAACACAAAGACGACAAGGAGAAGTTGTATCTAATAAAGCAATGGCTCTTCAACCCCGAATAATTCTAAGCTCTCTTAAATGAAATTGCTGATCGCTGAAACTGTTTCCATGAAACAAATCATGCAGCAGCTGATTTTTTTCATTGCAACAGCTATTCTTCTTACTGGGGCGTTATTGAATAAATTTTCTTGTATGATTTGGTTTTCATGAGATGGAATGATTAAGGTTCTTGCTATAGTTTTCATCAAAATGTATTGAGCAGGTTCTTTTTACAGACTCCATTGCAAGTATTAATGATTAGGTTCAGCAACTAAATTTTTCTAGTAAACAGCGAACAATCAACAATTTTCAGACTGACATTGGATTATCAGATAGCATGTAAAAATTAGTTTTAGTTCGAATTAGTTTATTTTGAACTTTGGTATTTGGTAACAACAATTTTTCGCAAAAAAAAACAAATCAATTGCAAGCCTCCCAAGGGTGAATAAATTATCCCTATTTCCGAAGAATTTGCTCTATCAGTGAACAGGTTGCATATCGGTTGCATCAGGAAATTCTTCAAAACAATATCCAGGGCAAGCAAGTATTCCTTTATTACTCACTGCTGACGAGTTGAATTCATTCGTTATTTGTGCATATTGAGGATAGAACCCATTGGCATTGTAAACCATTTGTATTGTTAAATTAAACTTCACAGTTGGAGAATAGACAATGTAGTGGATTGTTCACATAAGTTAAGTAATTTTGTTGTTCATCATCTGAATCTTCCTTCGTATTTGCTTTATATTTTTCTTTTTTCCTTTTTGAGAGCATCAAACATTCTTCTTTTGAATAATCGATGCTTCAAAATAAGATGGGTATTACGCATTTCCAAGTAGAGATTACGATCCGTTTCAAATTCAAACTCAAAACTGCTTTCATCCAGAGAAGTACTGGGGAATACTTTTTGTGTGTAAGATGACATAATTGTTTCCAAAACTGGAACTTTATCAAAAATCTTCAATGAAGAATTTGTAAAAGCCCCGTACCGAAAAATACTTTGGTTTACACTCATTTTTTATCGTCAAAAAATTCTTTGCGAGAGCGACTGATTTTCGATCTACGTTTTTGAGAAATGGATCTAATTCTACCAGCTCTACTCTTGCATTTTTTCCCATCTCCCAATTGTTTCCAAACTGTTTTTGTTCCCACATCGTTTGCAAGTGGTTTGAATTTTTTTTACGTCGACTAACAATTTCCCCAATCTTTGGAAGAGCGGTTTTAAACAAATCTGCCCCAATTCTTTTCGCAGCTGGGTTTATAAATTTTTTTAATAAAAGGGATTGCAGTTCTCTCAAGAGTTTGTGCAAGAGCACCAAAAACTCTTCCACGTTATCTTGCATGTCTTCGAAAAATAGAGAAATCACCTGAATTTTGTGCAACCATTTCCTAATAAATTCAAATCAAAAATGATTATTTGAAATCTTCCGGAACACGAGAACAACTCCAGTAATTCTTATGGACAAAAAAGGAAGTTTTTCGCCGGTACCATCTCTTAGTTCCATTTTGAAACTATGGAAAGTTTTTTTCGATACTTTTTAAACTCTGAATTTGTAAAAAACTGTTAATTCATGTACTATACTGTATAAATTATATCTCCACTTTTTATTTTGGAGATGAATGGAATATAACGCAATAGGGGAGTTTTTGTATCACCGACTATGTTATATTGTATATTATCACTATATGTCATCGAGGAAAGTATTCTTATAATGCCGTAAGAATACTGAGGATGATAAATTCCTTTTCCTTTCATTATAGCCTTGTTTGATTTTGCTCTAAAGCACAATCAAAAATTTCACTCAAGTCAGAGCTTTGAATAATCAACACTGATTGGTTCTCAGGCAATTGAACGGCAACCTTTTGAGTAATTTTATCTACTGATACATAGATTCCGTTATATTCAAAAGCTTGAGCACTTAGACGTTCTCAAATTTTGTTGTTCACGGCTACAACAAAATCAACAATACTTAGACACAATCTTGATTCAATGTGCATCGGTACAATCTTTATTTTCTCCTCAGAACTTTCTCTACTATCTACGAATGTAAGCTTTCCCTCTGTAACAATTTGGTACAAAGAAGTATGTGATATTTCTAAAATTGCAATCTCCCATTCACCCTCTCAAATGTATTTGTTCGGGTAGAAAATTTGTAAAATAGCTAACACTGTGATTCAGGTAACAATTAAAAAAAGCGTTGGAAACTTACTCAATAGTAAAAGAATCCATGACAACTGATTGATTTAAAATTTTGTTTTAAGTTTGATTTACCTTCAATATGAACACTTTCTCAGCTCTTTTTCATAAAATTATCCCTGATTCTTTTCTTTTTCGAGATCTTTATGATACATTTAGGAGGCTTTTTAGTAGATATTGCCAAATTTTTAAAAAATGTTATCTGATAATTGTGGTTTGTAACGTTTTGGAACGGAAAATCATTCAGTGAAATTCTCTCTCTGTCTCCAATTATGAATTTTAGTTTCTTATACCTTCAGTATCCTTGACATCTCTAGGTGATTTCCCAATAGATCTATTTACGCGACAATTCATTGTAGACACAAATTGCGGCAACTTGTGAATGAATTTTTCAACTTGATTTTCTATCTAGCGGTAAATTTTGTGTTTTAACGATTGAATGGCTCTTTTCAATGGCAGCTTTTGTTTCACTCATTGTCGAGTAAATTTCAATGTAAAACTTTTGAAAATTCCACCATATTCTGTTGCTTTATCAACCCAAAGCATGTCAGGAGTGTTTTTTCGAGAAACCATTTTTTTGAAAGCTTGCAAAGTGTCTTTGACATATTTAGTTTTCATTATTTGACAAATCGCAAAAAAACATCAACAGCAACCAATAAATGTTTGACTCTATTGTTTTGACTCGCTGGTTATCCACAAATACCAAATCAATACACCAAATTAATAAGTTTTGAAAAAACTCGACGCCTTCGGAAACGTCTGATTGGGGGACCAAATCTTGTAAACGATGTTTTGGTTTGTAGAAAATGTTCTACTTTCTTTTTTTACAATCCGCTTGCTTTACTCAAATTCGCACAGAACCGTACGCAGCTCTACCCTTCAAAAACAATCTGTTCTGACTTACCTTTTCAGATTTTGAAAGAGATCCAAATTCCTCTGTCTTTCGCTTTGGCATTCATGTTGAAAACAGGTTAGGTGGAATTTGAGTTGCTTCCAAAATGGTTAAGTAAATGATGGGAAAGTTGGAATTAGCACACACAAAGTCTACAATTGATTCTTTTGTGTCTCGATTATCTGATATGGTTTTTTTGACCGATTTACCCTATTTCTAGGAGAATTAGAAATTAAATCAATAAGGAGGTTATTGTTACTCGTTTTCAACTTTGCATTCACAGAACTGTAAATATAATCAAGTTCTTTTGCTACAATATCCTTTTTTCCAGCTTTTGTTCCAATTTTTTCGGAAGTGTACTTTGCGTTTGATAAATTGAGTAAAGAATTAGAATAAACTGATTCATACTGTGTCAATCGTTCAATGACAAAAGGAATGATAACAGATTTTAACTGTAAGTCTCTAGCTAGCTGAATTTAGTTCGCCTTTCATGCAGAGAAATTCTTCCTCGTGTGAGTTCTGATTTTTCTCCTCGATAATTTACTTTTTCTTTTTTTTGGAGATCCTTTAGCTCGCGTCGTAACAATTTTACTAGACATGCGCTGAGGAATTAAATGAAATTTTTGGACAATGGACAATGGATGATGAATTGGTTTTGGGAAAATTTTTGAAAAATTTGGAGTATACAGACGTATTGTATGCTCATCGCCCAAAATTTTGATGAAACTGAACCGCTGTTTGTGCAGTATCTTAGCGAGTCAACTGTTTTTGGAGTTAAATCAATGATTAAATGACCATAAGGAGTAGATGTTGCATCTTGATACCACTCTTTCAATTGTGATCCTAGACTTACTTGTTGACTTAACGTATTGATTTGTAAAACAACTCTCGATGACTTGAACAAGACTATTTGTGTGTTTTGTAACTCAACATCTCTTCCCATTCTGCCTTGATGAAACAAGTTATGCTTAATATATATTGTATTCAGTCCCCTGTGTCTTGCAGCAGTAGCAGCATTTACAAACTGCTCAGAAATTGAAATTCGTTCACAAGAGTCGTCAAGTATTAGCAAGTATTTTGTTCCATTATTAGGAAGGTTTTCAATCAGTTCAAAGTCAAATCTTTGGATAAATAAAAGGTTTTTTCATTGCATTTGTCCATAAAGAGGTTGATAATAATGATAAACAAAAATTTGTCAAATTTGGGCTGAAATGAATCAATTTTTAAACAATTAACAAAAAGATGCAATTTTTCAGTCCATCTAGTGAATTAAAAACTCGTTTTTTTGTTGAAATGTTTTTATTCATAGCTTTGGAGAAGGTAAAATTTAACCGACTGTACTTGATAAAGTTGATACCCAAAGTGTTGTTTCTTCACATGTAGTGGAAAACCTTATTCGAACAATTGCACATGCTATTATTATTAAAACAACGACAAAAAATTGGCACATAAAAACTAGAAGAGATCTATCACACGTATGTCCAAAAAACTCCCATGATTTTTGTTTATGATTCTCCTCATTAAAAACAAAATTTAAGTGCTTGTCACTATCATCACCCATCTGAACTTTAGAATAAAAAATCATAATGATTAACATTTAAAATTCAGAAACAAGATAGTATAAAAATTATTTATATTATTTTCCATTTGATAAAAAAACATCGAGTCCATGTTCTGTATGCAAATGCTTTTCTTTCTGCACAGTGAAAAGTTTTTGCATGACGAAATGGGTAGTTGCTACACCTTCAATCATATTCTTCATCTTTAAAAATCAAATTCTGATCTTTTGGTCATGCGTAGTCATCCAAGTTTGTAAACTTTGTTTCCAAAAAATCCGACAGAATTTTACATTTTTCTTAACCTTCTGGAAAAAACTCCATTTCCGGAGCTTTTAATTTTTTCAATATTTTCTCAAGACCGATATACTTTTCATGCCACTGCTCCAAATGATTCCACGCAGATGCTTCGTAGACCAAGCAGACTGAGATGTAGCTTTGAATTTTTTGGGAGGAAGAAAGGAACATCCCACAGTTTGTCAAATTTTATAAACTCCTGACTCTTTCACTAATTTGTTTTCGATACACTCAATATCCAAAACAAGTATTTTCATGATGTTATCGCTAAAATTTTTGGTAAAATGACTATCAATTGAACAATGCATATACTGATGAAGCGAAAATTTTAACATACAAACAGAAGAGCAACCCAGTCACTTGATCACGAAAACAAAAACTTGGGAATCTAGGTAAAACATAACAATAACCAGGTCCTTTATAAGTAGTAGACTTCACAGATCCAGCTGCATCATGTAATTTAGCAAGAAGTTTGAAAACTTTTGATTTTGCAAAAAAGTAATCCATACAGAAATTTCCGTAGCCAATTAGATCCCCAAAAGAAAAAAATTGATCAATTTCTTTCAAATTTATGCTTGGGTCCAAAACAATACAGTAACAAAGAAAACAATTTTTTCTTTTTGTACTTGAAGAAAATTCAAACCTGATCAAAACAAATTTTCTGAGAATTTCATTCAAGTTCTGAGCGTTCATTTTCTACAGTGCATTCGTCAATAATGATACAATTTTTTTTGACTGTTTCTACATAAGACAAAACCGAGGGGATAAAATCAACCAGTTTGACAAACTCTTCTTTTTCCAACTAAAATTTCTGATTAGTTTTCCAAGTGTTTCTTCTTCTACGATACGCTATAAGATCAATAACGAACGATGATTTAGAAAAACTTTCCCTCTTCCATTATGCAAAGTCCACTCAATTTGAGAAACTTGTGATTCTGTATCAAAATCTGGCATTTTCTTATGAGACGATATGAAAAAGTCCCAATTTATTTCGAAGCTTTAAAAGAAGATTTCTGGAAAAACAAACTCATACTGCTCAGCTCAAACAAATTTTACAAAAAAATGATTCAAGAAGATGAATATTTGAATTACATTATTATATAATGAAATTACAGTTCTCAACAAACATAAAATCTCCCAAGACTTGAGCGAGTTCTTCAAATTCGTTCAAAGTGAAGTTGACATAGGCAACTTGCTTCAAGACTTCGTTCTCCTTTGCAGTGAAGAGTCGAATCTGAATGTAGATGGCTTATTCGCATTGTACTTCTTGATTGTGACACACACGTTTCTCTTCTTGTATGTTGCTACGTCATACACCGCATGACACTTCGCAAGTTCCTGCTCCATGGTTGCGTCTTTGTCAGAATAGGGTTCCAATACAGGAACGAGTCCCAGGTTTTCTGCATCGTGAATAACAGTATACCGTATTGCTGATTTCTTTTCCCCTTCTTTTTCATCAATATGGACTTGCTGGGTTTTTTCTTGATTTGTCCCAATTCATTCTCGTTTAGCAACTGGATGCAAGGCTCAAAGTAAAAGTTTCCGTTGTACGGTTGTTGGGACCAAAAAAATCTCCCAATTCTTTTTTGATTCTTAGCAAATTCAATATAATTGGGTAGGATATCTTTTCGTGAATACATTTTTGATTTGAACCAACTTATCAGTAGTAGATATTTCAAAACACTGATATTTGTAAATATATAGAAATTGGGAAATGTAGATGACTCACTGTACATTCCAATTAAGGTAATATGACTTTAAATGGAAAAATGAGTATGTGATGATCCAAATATGGACAATGCCTAGGTGAAGAAATTACTTTATAAGCAATTCAAGGTAGATGAAAATCATTTTCAACAATTAATCGGTGATGGCATCTGCTAAGTGTCTAGCATATCCCCTTTTTCATTCGGACCACAATGCAAAATTTCTTTTTATCTTTCTCTCAGAAAACGTTTGTGAAAAACTCAGTGTCACCCAAGGCTTCTGTGTATCTAACAAATCTAACAATTCATCATTCTGCCCAGTGGAAAATTGGAAAATCGCAAAGTTCACTCAGTATTAATCAGATCATCGCTCGATCAAACTTTGCGAAGAATAGAAAAATATCATTTCACTCACCAAATTGTTGACTGTATATTTATTAGGAGGTATGGATCTAGTTCGACCAGCTCTACGCTTGTATTTTTTTCACCTCCCAATTTTTTCCGAACTGTTTTGCTGTTTTACATCGTTTGCAAATGGTTTGAGTTTGCTTACGTCCACTAACAATTTCCCCAATCTTTCGAGCAGCGATTTCAAACAAATCCGCCGCAATTCTTTTCGCAGCTGGGACTATATATATTTTTTGAAAAAGGGATTGCAGTTCTCTCAATAGTTTGTGCACGAGCATTAAAACCTCTTCCACGTTGTCTTGCATATCCTCGAAAAATAGAGAAATCAGCTGAATTTGGAGCAACCGTTTCCTATCAAGTTTAAATCAAAAATGAGTATTCGAAATCTTCCCGAACAAGAGAACAACTCCAGTATTTCCTAAGGACAGAAAAGGAAGTTTTTTCGCCGGTACTATCTTTTAGTTCTATCTTGAAACTATGGAAAGTATGTTTCGAGAGTTTTTTAAACTGTAAATTTGAGAAAGAATGATAATTCATGTACTGTCATGTAGAAATTATCTCTCCATTTTTTACTTCATATCTCCACTTATGAATTTAATGCAATAAGGGAGTTTTTGTATCACCGACTATGTTATACTCTATAACATCGCTATATGTCATCGAGGAATGTATTCTTTTAATGTCGTAAGAATACTGAGGATAATAAGGTCTTTTTATTTTCATTATAACCCCCGTTTGATTTTGCTCCAACGCACAACCAAAATCTTACTCAAGTCAGAACTTGAATAACAAACACTGATTGGTTCTCAGGTAAGTGAACGGCAATTTTTTGAGTAATTTTATCTACTGATACATAGATTCCGTTATATTCAAATGTTTGAGCACCCAGACGTTCTCAAATTTTTTTTCATGGCTAAAACTATATCAACAATACTTGATCACAATCTTGATTCAATGTGTATCGGTACAATCGTTCTTTTCTCCTCAGAAATTTCTTTACCATCTACAAATGTGAACATTCCTTCTGTAACATTTTGGTACAAAGAAGGATATGATATTTCTAAAGTTGCAACCTACCATTATCCTTTCAAATGTATTTGTTCGAGTAGAAAGTTTGTAAAAGAGCTAAAACTATGATTCAAATAACAATTAAAAGAAGCGTAGGAAACTAACTCAATAAAAAAAAATTCATAGCAACTGATCGATTAAAAGTTTAGTTTAAAAAACGATTTACTTTTTATCTGAACATTTATTTCTCAGCTCTATTTCATAAAATTATCCCAAAACTTCTTCTTTTTTAAGATCATTGATGATGTATGTAGGAGGTGTTTTAGTGTATATTGCCAAAATTTTGAAAAATTTCGTCTGTAAATTGTGATTTGTAAATGTTTCGGAACGGAATATTCTTCTTTGAAATTCTCACTCGGCCTCCAACTTTGAATTTTGTTTCTTATACCTTCAGTATCCTTGACATCTCTAGGTGACTTCCCAATAGATCTACTTACGCGACAAGTCATTGTAGACGCAAATTGCGGCAACTTGTGAATGCATTTTTTACCACGTTTTTCTATGTAGCGGTAAATTATGTGTTTAAATGATTGAATGGCTCTCTCTGCAAATGCAGCTTTTGTTTCACTCCTTGTCGAGTAAACTTCAATGTTTTTTTTCTTTGCAAAAATTTTTGAAAATTCCACCATATTCGTTCCTTTATCAACCCGAAGCTTTACAGGAGTGTTTTTTCGAGAAGCTTGCAGAGTGTCTTTGGCATGTTTAGTTTTCATTGTTTGAACACTCAAAAAACATCAACAGCATCCAATAAACGTTTGACTCCATTGTTTTGAATCGATAGTTTGTCCACACAACATACATGCCAAATCCATACACCAAATTAAAATATTTTGAAAAAGCTTGAAGACTTCGGAAACGTCTGATTGGGGAACCAAACCTTGTAAACGATGTCTTGCTTTGTAGAAATTGTTCTACTTTCTTTTTTGACAATCCGCTTGCTTTAATCAAGTTTCCTACAGAACCGTACGCAGCTTTACCCCTAAAAAACAATCTGTTCAGACTTACCTTTTCAGATTTTGAAAGAGATCCAAACTCCTCTGTCTTTCGCTTTGGCATTCATGTTGAAAACAGGTTTAGGTGGAATTTGAGTTGCTTCCAAAATGGTTAAGTAAATGATAGGAAAATTGGAACTTTTTCGCTTTAAAGAATACACAAAGCTTACATTTGATTCGTTTGTGTCTCGATTATCTAATATGATTTTTTCTGACCGATTTAGTCTATTTCTTGGAGAATTCAAAATTGAATCATTAAGGAGCTTATTGTTACTCGTTTTCAACTTTGTATTCACAGCACTGTGAAAAGAATCAAAATCTTTTGGTACAATCTCCTCTTTTTCCTGCTTTTGTTCCATTTTTTTGGAAGTGTACTTTGTGATTGATAAATTGAGTAAGGAAAAAGAACAAACTGATTCATACTCGGTCAATCGTTCAATGACAAAGAGAGTGGTAACAGATATTAATTGTAAGCCTTTTAGCTAGCTTAAGCCAGTTCTCTTTTTATGCAGCGAAATTCTCCCTCGTGTGAGTTCAGATTTTTCTCTTCGATATTTTACTACTTCTACTTTTTGGAGATTCTTTAGCTCGCCCCGTAGCAAGTGTACTAAACATGCGCTGAGGAATTGAATGAAAGTTTTTGGACAATGGACAATGGAGGATGAATTGTTTTTGAAGTTTCTGGGACAATGTTTGAAACATTGGGAGTATACAGAGGTATTGTATGCTCATCGCCCGAAAATTTTGATAGAATTGAACCGCTGTTTGTGCAATATCTTAACGAATCAACAGTTTATGGAGTTAAATCAATGAGTAAATGACCATAACGAGTAGATGTTGCATCTTAATGCCACTCTTTCAATTGTCATGCTAGACCTAATTGTTGAAATGATGTAATGATTGGTAAAACAACTCTCGGTGACTTGAACAAAACTATTGTATATTTTGTAACTCAACATTTCTTCCCATTTTGCCTTGATGAAACAAGTTATGCTTAATATATATTGTATTCAGTTCCCTGTGTCTTGCAGCAGTAGCAACATTTACAAATTGCTTAGAAACTGAAATTTCTTCACAAGAGTCGTCAAATGTTAGCAGGTATTTTTTTTTCCATTCTTGGAAAGGTTTTCAATCAGTTCAAAGTCATCTCCTTGATTAAATATGAGGTTTTTTCTATGCATTTGTCCACAAAGATGTTGAAAAAGTTGATAAAAAAGTTTTTGTCAACTTGTGGTTGAAATGTAACAATTTTTAATCAAATAACAAAAAGATGCGATTTTCCAGATCCATTCGGTCCAACTAGTAAAATAAAATCTCGTCCTTTCGTAGAAATGTTTTTATTCATAGCTTTGAAGAAGGTAAAATATAACCGGCTGTACCTGATAAAATGGCTACCCAAACTGCTGTTTTTTCACATGTAGTTATTCGAACGATTGCACATGCTATTATTAAAACTATGTCAAAAAATTGGCACTAAGAAAAAAAGAGATCTATTACACGTACGTCCAGAAAACTTCCATGATTTTCGTTCATGATTCTCCTCATCAAAAACAAAAGTTTAGTGATTGTCACATTCATCACCCACCTCATTTTTGGAATGAAAAATTGACAATGGTTAACATTTAAATTTCAGAAACACCATAACACAAATTTGTTTAGATTACTTACAATTTATTTAAAAAAATATCGAGTCTTTGTTCTTTATGCAAATGCTTTTCTTTCTGCACAGTGAAGAGTTTTGCCTGACAAAATGGGTAGTTGCTACACCTCCAATCCTATTCTTTATCTTTAAAATCAAGTTCTGATTTTTTGGACATGCGTAGTCATCCATGTTTGTAAACTTTGTTCTAAAAATTCCGACAGAATTTTACATTTTTCATAACCTTCTGCAAAAAACTCCGTTTCCGGAGCTTTCAATTTTTTCAATATTTTTTAAGCGCATTATACTTTTCATGTCCACTGCTCAAATTGAATCCATGCAGATGCTTCCTAGACCAAGCAGACTGAGATGTAGCTTTGAATTTTTTGGGAGGAAGGATTATCCCACAGTTTGTCAATTTTTATAAATTCCTAACTCTTTCACTATTTTCAATACACTCAATATCCAAAACAACTGGACTCATGATGTTAACTACTTTCGCCGAAGTTTTTGGTTAAAATGATTAACAATAAAACAATGCATATACTGATGAAGCAAAAATTTTGACATATAATTAGAAGAACAATCCAGTCAGGTGACTAAGAAAACAAGAGCTTGGAAATCTAGGTAAAACATAACAATAACCCCGTCCCCTATAAATAGAAGACTTCCCAGATCCAGCTGCATCGTGTAAGTTTGCATGAAGTCTGAAAACTTTTGATTTTGCAAAAAAGTAATCCAAACAGGAATTTCCGTATTCAATTAGAACCCCAAAAGAAAATTTTTGATCCATTCCTTTCAATTTTATTTTTTTCTTTCAAAATAATTTTTTCTTTTTGTGTTTGAAGAAAAGTCATTCTTAAACAAATCAAGTTTTCTGAGAATTTCATTCAATTTCTGAACGTTCATTTTCTGCAGTGCATTCGTCAATAATGATACAAGTTTTTTTACTGTTTGCACATAAGACAAAACCGAGCGGATAAAATCAACCAATTTGTCAAACTCTTCTTTTTCCAACTGAGTTTTCTGATTGTTTTTCCAAATGATTCTTTTTCCACGATACGCTATAGGATCTTTTTTTCAAATATCTGAACAATAAACTAGAAAACTTTTTCGTCTTCCATTATGCAAAGTCCACTCACTTTGAGAAAATTATGATTCTGTATCAAAATCTTGCATTTTTGGTAATTTTTGAGATTCCAGAACTGTGAAAGATTTTGGAACTTTTCCCATAAAACAATATCAAAAAGTCACAATTTAATTTGAAGCTTTAAAACAATGAAGAAACTACTATATAAGCAATTCAATGTAGATGAAAATCATTTTCAACAATTAATCGGTGATGGCATCTGCTATGTGTCTAGCATATTCCATTTTTTGTATTCGGACCACAATGCAAAATCTCTCTTTATCTCTGTCTCAGAAAACTTTTTTGAAAAATTCATTGTCTTCCAAGGCTTCTTTGTATCCAACTATTCATCATTCTGTCCAGTGGAAAGTTGCAAACTTCACTCAGTATTAATCAGATCATCGCTCGATCAAACTTTGCAAAGAAGAGAAAAAAATCATTTCATTTACCAAATTGTTGACTGTGTATATAATTTGTACAAAAACAGATTTTAATGGAATATTATTTCATCAAGAGGTGAAGTTTTCAATCAATTGAGTTTTGCAGTCGAACAAAACTTGAAATGTAGAATACCGGACAAACTACCCAATGTTGCAAAGAAACGCCTGCTGTGAACAAAAGTCAAAAGACATTGTCTCAGTTCTGCTCAGAAGCTCGCGTCCACTCAGATTCTTGGATCAGCTTTTTTGGAAACGATTCAAAAAGTTCAAAACTCAAAGTATGAGACTGATTTGTTGAAAACTGTAAAACTGAAAAAAGTAAAAATTTTGTTGGTTTTTTAAAAAGTGTGCAAAAAATTTTATACAATTTTTGTGTTAGATGCAAGTTTTTTGTGGTTTTTAGAAAACATATGCAAAAATCAAACTTCTTTTTCTCTTATGCATATGTGAAAAACGCAAAGATTTATTGTAAAAAACTTGTTAAAAACTCGCTGAAAATTTTTCATTATTGATGACTTTGAGTACTCTTGCCCATCTTAATACATTAATTTTCTGATGTTTTTAATCAAAATACATGCAAAAATTGAGTTTTTCATTGATCAAAATCAGAACAAAAAAATTCATAAATTTTGTTTTTTTAACAGTGCAAGAAAATGTTGCTGCAATTTTTGTAAATGCGAAAATGTTTAGTGAAACTTTTCTTAATTTGTGGGATTTTCTTTGATTTTTTAAACATCATGAAGTCAGAACTATCATAACAAGTCGTGCATGGTGCGAACCTTAGTGTAAAATTTTTAACATGTTGGCAAAAATTGTGATAATTTTTTTATCATGTGTGGAAAAAACTTTGTGACTTTTTTACAAGATGTTAAAATAGGTTTTAGTTTTCTTGCCATCTTTACAACAAAACTTGGTAAAAATATTTACTAATTGCATAATTAGTTTGATTTCACAAAGTTTTCCAACCAATTTTTTAAACAAAACTTTACATTTGCAACTTAAAAAATTTTTTTTTAAAGTACTTATCTCTTTGTTTCTATCTCTTTAAAATAAAACCACTAGATGCAAAGAAACTAAATTAAAAAACACAAGACAACAACCAAATTATGTACAAATCAAAGAACTGTCGAGTAGCTGAGTTCTCAAAAATTTGCGAGTTCTCAATGGAACGCAAAGCTGATCTTGCCTCCATCACTGGTGGTTGTCTGGTGGATCGCTGACTGGAGTTCTTGGCTCAGAGAAGCCTCATCCTCATCGATGGTAATTGGGTTGTCCACAGATCCCTCTTCCAAAGGAAAGAGGAAATCGTCGAATGGTTTAGCCACGTATCTAGAGTCAGGATTTTCGGGGTAGTTCTTTCCTATATGCTCAGCCACTTCCTCTATCATTCGCATTTCTCCAAGTTGGTTCTCTGTCATGGGTACTTGCTTTATATGACGTTCGTTGAAATCCCTGCGCATCACCTCTCCCATTTGCAAGATTTGAATTGGTCCATTCGTGCCAGAAAAATTCCACAAACTGTTTCTCGCCTTTGGATTTGTACTAAAAGAGCCGAAAAGTCTACCGAGATCATAAGGTTGTTGTTTTGCACTGAGAAAATCATTTTGAGCATTAAGTTGCGAGGGAAGTTGAATAAGTACAAGATTCAGAGTAAAAACAAGATTTACATTTGCGAGAGAAATACTTGACGGTGGTTAGGTTGAATTGAAATTTTTAGAGCTGAGAGAAAAGGTAGTTGAAGGTAGTTAAGTTGAAAACTAAATGGCTTTTAGTTAGGAGAGAGGGGTACTTTCAGTTCGAATGTGTGGGTTTAAGAAATCAGACTGGATTTTCTATTACTTGGATTGTAGTCGTGTCCTATCAGATTTCAGTTCCCTTTTATGGAGTTCCTATAGAAAATTCAAGTCCAATCGGAAACAAAACTCCATTTTGGGTACTTTTATACATTGTCGTTTCCAATCACAAAAAGTTCATTTTTTACTAGTTGTCAGATCCAATCAGGCAAAAGTTTACGTTTTAAGGACTTGAATAATCTAAATAAGTAAGAAAAAACACAAAAGCAATCGCAAAAATAAATGACCAAACGTTGTTTGCTGTAAGAATAAGAAATATTGCTGACATGAGAAATAAAAGAAAGAAAAATTAAAAAATTAGCATCTCCGCACGTCTTCTCATTAAGTTATTCAATTTTCTGTACATAATCGTTGAGAAATTGTAGATTTTTAGATAGATAGTCAAGATCCTTTATTTTGATGTAGATTTAAGAAGATGATTCAAAATTGATGAGTTTTTCTGAGCAAATCTCTGAAAATTTCATTCCAAACCTGATCATGCAGAAGAAATTGTAGGAAAGTTCAATGAAAAAGCGCTGAAAAATGTTCAGATTAAAGGTAAAACATTTTTTAAACTAATTTTCTATCGATCAGTTGTCATGGATTCTTTTACTATTGAGTTAGTTTCCAACGCTTCTTTTAATTGTTATGCGATTCATAGTCTTAGTTCTTTTACAGTTTTCTACCCAAAGAAATACATTTGAAAGGAGAATGGGAGGTCAGAAATATCATACCTTACTTAGTACTAAAATGTTACAGAGGGAAAGTTTTGCATTCGTAGATGGTAGAGAAAGTTCCTGGGGAGAAAAGAGAGATTGTACCGATGCACATTGAACTAGGATTGTATCCAAGTTTTGTTGATGTAGTTGTAGCCAAGTAAAACAAAATTTGAGAACGTCTAGGTGCTCAAATATTTGAATAAAGTGGAATCTTAGTATCAGTTGATAAAATTACTCAAAAAAATGCCGTTCATTTACCTGAGAACCAATCAGTGTTTGTTATTCAAAGTTCTGACTTGAGTCACTTTTTTGGTTGTGATTTAGAGTAAAAACAAACAGGGGTTGTAATGAAAAGAAAAAGACCACATTATCTTCAGTATTCTTACGACATTATAAGAATACATTCTTTGATTATATAGTGATATTATAGAATATAACATAGTCGGTGATACAAAAACTCCCTCATTGCGTTGTGTTCCCTTAATCTCCGAATTAAAAAGTGGAGATATAATTTCTACAGGACAGTACATGAATTATCAGTCTTTTTTGCAAAAATCCAGTTTAAAAAACTATTCAAAAATTCCATCCATAGTATCAAGATTTTTTGGGAGATAGTACCGGCAAAAAAAAATCCTTTTGTGTCCGTAGGAATTACTCGATTTGGGAGACCTGCAATTCCCTTCAAGAAAAAAAACTTTAGTCCCAGCTGCGTAAAGAATTGGGCCAGATTTGTTTGAAATCGCTGCTCCAGAGTTTGGGAAAGTGTTGTTAGTGGACGTAGAAAACTCGAAATATTTGCAAAAAATGTGGGAACAAAAACAGTTCGGAAACAATTGGGAGATAGAAAAATTAAATTTAAGCGTAGAACTGGTAGAACCAGATCCATTTCTGGAAAAACTAGATCAAAAACAGTCGCTCTTGCAAAAACAAAATTGGCAGTATAAAATGAATGTAAGCCAAAGTCATTTTCGGTACGAGGCTTTTACAAATTCTTCATTGGAGATTTTTGATAAATTCTCAGTTTTAGAAACAATAATGTCATCTTCTACACATGAAGTATGAAGTTTGAATTTGAAACGGATCGTAAGCTCTACTTGGAAATGCGTGATAACCATCTCATTATATAGCTTCAATTACTCAAAGGAAGATTGTTTGATGCTTTCAAAAAAAAAAGCTGAACATGAAGCAAAATCGGAGGAAGATTCAGATGAGGACCCACAACTTTACTCAACTTATGTAAACAAGCATCTACATTTTCTATTCTCCAACTGTGAGGTTTCATTTAACAGTACAAATGGTTTACAACGCCAATGGATTATATCTTCATGAGGCACAATTATCGAAAGAATTCAACTCGTCAGCAGTGAGTAAAAAAAGGAATACTTGCTTGTCCTGGATATTGTTTTAAAGAACTTCCTGATGCAACCGATATGCATCCGTTCACTGATAGAGCAAATTCTTCGGAAATAGGGATAACTTTTTCGCTCTATGTCTCAGAAAACTTTTTTGAAAAATTCATTGTCTTCCAAGGCTTCTTTGTATCCAACTATTCATCATTCTGTCCAGTGGAAAGTTGCAAACTTCACTCAGTATTAATCAGATCATCGCTCGATCAAACTTTGCAAAGAAGAGAAAAAAATCATTTCATTTACCAAATTGTTGACTGTGTATATAATTTGTACAAAAACAGATTTTAATGGAATATTATTTCATCAAGAGGTGAAGTTTTCAATCAATTGAGTTTTGCAGTCGAACAAAACTTGAAATGTAGAATACCGGACAAACTACCCAATGTTGCAAAGAAACGCCTGCTGTGAACAAAAGTCAAAAGACATTGTCTCAGTTCTGCTCAGAAGCTCGCGTCCACTCAGATTCTTGGATCAGCTTTTTTGGAAACGATTCAAAAAGTTCAAAACTCAAAGTATGAGACTGATTTGTTGAAAACTGTTCATTGTTTCATTTAATTGAACTTTTTTATAAGAAGTAAAAATTTTGTTGGTTTTTTAACAAGTGTGCAAAAAATTTTATACAATTTTTGTGTTAGATGCAATTTTTTTGTGGTTTTTAGAAAACATATGCAAAAATCAAACTTCTTTTTCTCTTATGCATATGTGAAAAACGCAAAGATTTATTGTAAAAAACTTGTTAAAAACTCGCTGAAAATTTTTCATTATTGATGACTTTGAGTACTCTTGCCCATCTTAATACATTGATTTTCTGATGTTTTTAATCAAAATACATGCAAAAATTGAGTTTTTCATTGATCAAAATCAGAACAAAAAAATTCATAAATTTTGTTTTTTTAACAGTGCAAGAAAATGTTGCTGCAATTTTTGTAAATGCGAAAATGTTTAGTGAAACTTTTCTTAATTTGTGGGATTTTCTTTGATTTTTTAAACATCATGAAGTCAGAACTATCATAACAAGTCGTGCATGGTGCGAACCTTAGTGTAAAATTTTTAACATGTTGGCAAAAATTGTGATAATTTTTTTATCATGTGTGGAAAAAACTTTGTGACTTTTTTACAAGATGTTAAAATAGGTTTTAGTTTTCTTGCCATCTTTACAACAAAACTTGGTAAAAATATTTACTAATTGCATAATTAGTTTGGTTTCACAAAGTTTTCCAACCAATTTTTTAAACAAAACTTTACATTTGCAACTTAAAAAATTTTTTTTTAAAGTACTTATCTCTTTGTTTCTATCTCTTTAAAATAAAACCACTAGATGCAAAGAAACTAAATTAAAAAACACAAGACAACAACCAAATTATGTACAAATCAAAGAACTGTCGAGTAGCTGAGTTCTCAAAAATTTGCGAGTTCTCAATGGAACGCAAAGCTGATCTTGCCTCCATCACTGGTGGTTGTCTGGTGGATCGCTGACTGGAGTTCTTGGCTCAGAGAAGCCTCATCCTCATCGATGGTAATTGGGTTGTCCACAGATCCCTCTTCCAAAGGAAAGAGGAAATCGTCGAATGGTTTAGCCACGTATCTAGAGTCAGGATTTTCGGGGTAGTTCTTTCCTATATGCTCAGCCACTTCCTCTATCATTCGCATTTCTCCAAGTTGGTTCTCTGTCATGGGTACTTGCTTTATATGACGTTCGTTGAAATCCCTGCGCATCACCTCTCCCATTTGCAAGATTTGAATTGGTCCATTCGTGCCAGAAAAATTCCACAAACTGTTTCTCGCCTTTGGATTTGTACTAAAAGAGCCGAAAAGTCTACCGAGATCATAAGGTTGTTGTTTTGCACTGAGAAAATCATTTTGAGCATTAAGTTGCGAGGGAAGTTGAATAAGTACAAGATTCAGAGTAAAAACAAGATTTACATTTGCGAGAGAAATACTTGACGGTGGTTAGGTTGAATTGAAATTTTTAGAGCTGAGAGAAAAGGTAGTTGAAGGTAGTTAAGTTGAAAACTAAATGGCTTTTAGTTAGGAGAGAGGGGTACTTTCAGTTCGAATGTGTGGGTTTAAGAAATCAGACTGGATTTTCTATTACTTGGATTGTAGTCGTGTCCTATCAGATTTCAGTTCCCTTTTATGGAGTTCCTATAGAAAATTCAAGTCCAATCGGAAACAAAACTCCATTTTGGGTACTTTTATACATTGTCGTTTCCAATCACAAAAAGTTCATTTTTTACTAGTTGTCAGATCCAATCAGGCAAAAGTTTACGTTTTAAGGACTTGAATAATCTAAATAAGTAAGAAAAAACACAAAAGCAATCGCAAAAATAAATGACCAAACGTTGTTTGCTGTAAGAATAAGAAATATTGCTGACATGAGAAATAAAAGAAAGAAAAATTAAAAAATTAGCATCTCCGCACGTCTTCTCATTAAGTTATTCAATTTTCTGTACATAATCGTTGAGAAATTGTAGATTTTTAGATAGATAGTCAAGATCCTTTATTTTGATGTAGATTTAAGAAGATGATTCAAAATTGATGAGTTTTTCTGAGCAAATCTCTGAAAATTTCATTCCAAACCTGATCATGCAGAAGAAATTGTAGGAAAGTTCAATGAAAAAGCGCTGAAAAATGTTCAGATTAAAGGTAAAACATTTTTTAAACTAATTTTCTATCGATCAGTTGTCATGGATTCTTTTACTATTGAGTTAGTTTCCAACGCTTCTTTTAATTGTTATGCGATTCATAGTCTTAGTTCTTTTACAGTTTTCTACCCAAAGAAATACATTTGAAAGGAGAATGGGAGGTCAGAAATATCATACCTTACTTAGTACTAAAATGTTACAGAGGGAAAGTTTTGCATTCGTAGATGGTAGAGAAAGTTCCTGGGGAGAAAAGAGAGATTGTACCGATGCACATTGAACTAGGATTGTATCCAAGTTTTGTTGATGTAGTTGTAGCCAAGTAAAACAAAATTTGAGAACGTCTAGGTGCTCAAATATTTGAATAAAGTGGAATCTTAGTATCAGTTGATAAAATTACTCAAAAAAATGCCGTTCATTTACCTGAGAACCAATCAGTGTTTGTTATTCAAAGTTCTGACTTGAGTCACTTTTTTGGTTGTGATTTAGAGTAAAAACAAACAGGGGTTGTAATGAAAAGAAAAATACCACATTATCTTCAGTATTCTTACGACATTATAAGAATACATTCTTTGATTATATAGTGATATTATAGAATATAACATAGTCGGTGATACAAAAACTCCCTCATTGCGTTGTGTTCCCTTAATCTCCGAATTAAAAAGTGGAGATATAATTTCTACAGGACAGTACATGAATTATCAGTCTTTTTTGCAAAAATCCAGTTTAAAAAACTATTCAAAAATTCCATCCATAGTATCAAGATTTTTTGGGAGATAGTACCGGCAAAAAAAAATCCTTTTGTGTCCGTAGGAATTACTCGATTTGGGAGACCTGCAATTCCCTTCAAGAAAAAAAACTTTAGTCCCAGCTGCGTAAAGAATTGGGCCAGATTTGTTTGAAATCGCTGCTCCAGAGTTTGGGAAAGTGTTGTTAGTGGACGTAGAAAACTCGAAATATTTGCAAAAAATGTGGGAACAAAAACAGTTCGGAAACAATTGGGAGATAGAAAAATTAAATTTAAGCGTAGAACTGGTAGAACCAGATCCATTTCTGGAAAAACTAGATCAAAAACAGTCGCTCTTGCAAAAACAAAATTGGCAGTATAAAATGAATGTAAGCCAAAGTCATTTTCGGTACGAGGCTTTTACAAATTCTTCATTGGAGATTTTTGATAAATTCTCAGTTTTAGAAACAATAATGTCATCTTCTACACATGAAGTATGAAGTTTGAATTTGAAACGGATCGTAAGCTCTACTTGGAAATGCGTGATAACCATCTCATTATATAGCTTCAATTACTCAAAGGAAGATTGTTTGATGCTTTCAAAAAAAAAAGCTGAACATGAAGCAAAATCGGAGGAAGATTCAGATGAGGACCCACAACTTTACTCAACTTATGTAAACAAGCATCTACATTTTCTATTCTCCAACTGTGAGGTTTCATTTAACAGTACAAATGGTTTACAACGCCAATGGATTATATCTTCATGAGGCACAATTATCGAAAGAATTCAACTCGTCAGCAGTGAGTAAAAAAAGGAATACTTGCTTGTCCTGGATATTGTTTTAAAGAACTTCCTGATGCAACCGATATGCATCCGTTCACTGATAGAGCAAATTCTTCGGAAATAGGGATAACTTTTTCGCTCTATGTCTCAGAAAACTTTTTTGAAAAATTCATTGTCTTCCAAGGCTTCTTTGTATCCAACTATTCATCATTCTGTCCAGTGGAAAGTTGCAAACTTCACTCAGTATTAATCAGATCATCGCTCGATCAAACTTTGCAAAGAAGAGAAAAAAATCATTTCATTTACCAAATTGTTGACTGTGTATATAATTTGTACAAAAACAGATTTTAATGGAATATTATTTCATCAAGAGGTGAAGTTTTCAATCAATTGAGTTTTGCAGTCGAACAAAACTTGAAATGTAGAATACCGGACAAACTACCCAATGTTGCAAAGAAACGCCTGCTGTGAACAAAAGTCAAAAGACATTGTCTCAGTTCTGCTCAGAAGCTCGCGTCCACTCAGATTCTTGGATCAGCTTTTTTGGAAACGATTCAAAAAGTTCAAAACTCAAAGTATGAGACTGATTTGTTGAAAACTGTTCATTGTTTCATTTAATTGAACTTTTTTATAAGAAGTAAAAATTTTGTTGGTTTTTTAACAAGTGTGCAAAAAATTTTATACAATTTTTGTGTTAGATGCAAGTTTTTTGTGGTTTTTAGAAAACATATGCAAAAATCAAACTTCTTTTTCTCTTATGCATATGTGAAAAACGCAAAGATTTATTGTAAAAAACTTGTTAAAAACTCGCTGAAAATTTTTCATTATTGATGACTTTGAGTACTCTTGCCCATCTTAATACATTGATTTTCTGATGTTTTTAATCAAAATACATGCAAAAATTGAGTTTTTCATTGATCAAAATCAGAACAAAAAAATTCATAAATTTTGTTTTTTTAACAGTGCAAGAAAATGTTGCTGCAATTTTTGTAAATGCGAAAATGTTTAGTGAAACTTTTCTTAATTTGTGGGATTTTCTTTGATTTTTTAAACATCATGAAGTCAGAACTATCATAACAAGTCGTGCATGGTGCGAACCTTAGTGTAAAATTTTTAACATGTTGGCAAAAATTGTGATAATTTTTTTATCATGTGTGGAAAAAACTTTGTGACTTTTTTACAAGATGTTAAAATAGGTTTTAGTTTTCTTGCCATCTTTACAACAAAACTTGGTAAAAATATTTACTAATTGCATAATTAGTTTGGTTTCACAAAGTTTTCCAACCAATTTTTTAAACAAAACTTTACATTTGCAACTTAAAAAATTTTTTTTTAAAGTACTTATCTCTTTGTTTCTATCTCTTTAAAATAAAACCACTAGATGCAAAGAAACTAAATTAAAAAACACAAGACAACAACCAAATTATGTACAAATCAAAGAACTGTCGAGTAGCTGAGTTCTCAAAAATTTGCGAGTTCTCAATGGAACGCAAAGCTGATCTTGCCTCCATCACTGGTGGTTGTCTGGTGGATCGCTGACTGGAGTTCTTGGCTCAGAGAAGCCTCATCCTCATCGATGGTAATTGGGTTGTCCACAGATCCCTCTTCCAAAGGAAAGAGGAAATCGTCGAATGGTTTAGCCACGTATCTAGAGTCAGGATTTTCGGGGTAGTTCTTTCCTATATGCTCAGCCACTTCCTCTATCATTCGCATTTCTCCAAGTTGGTTCTCTGTCATGGGTACTTGCTTTATATGACGTTCGTTGAAATCCCTGCGCATCACCTCTCCCATTTGCAAGATTTGAATTGGTCCATTCGTGCCAGAAAAATTCCACAAACTGTTTCTCGCCTTTGGATTTGTACTAAAAGAGCCGAAAAGTCTACCGAGATCATAAGGTTGTTGTTTTGCACTGAGAAAATCATTTTGAGCATTAAGTTGCGAGGGAAGTTGAATAAGTACAAGATTCAGAGTAAAAACAAGATTTACATTTGCGAGAGAAATACTTGACGGTGGTTAGGTTGAATTGAAATTTTTAGAGCTGAGAGAAAAGGTAGTTGAAGGTAGTTAAGTTGAAAACTAAATGGCTTTTAGTTAGGAGAGAGGGGTACTTTCAGTTCGAATGTGTGGGTTTAAGAAATCAGACTGGATTTTCTATTACTTGGATTGTAGTCGTGTCCTATCAGATTTCAGTTCCCTTTTATGGAGTTCCTATAGAAAATTCAAGTCCAATCGGAAACAAAACTCCATTTTGGGTACTTTTATACATTGTCGTTTCCAATCACAAAAAGTTCATTTTTTACTAGTTGTCAGATCCAATCAGGCAAAAGTTTACGTTTTAAGGACTTGAATAATCTAAATAAGTAAGAAAAAACACAAAAGCAATCGCAAAAATAAATGACCAAACGTTGTTTGCTGTAAGAATAAGAAATATTGCTGACATGAGAAATAAAAGAAAGAAAAATTAAAAAATTAGCATCTCCGCACGTCTTCTCATTAAGTTATTCAATTTTCTGTACATAATCGTTGAGAAATTGTAGATTTTTAGATAGATAGTCAAGATCCTTTATTTTGATGTAGATTTAAGAAGATGATTCAAAATTGATGAGTTTTTCTGAGCAAATCTCTGAAAATTTCATTCCAAACCTGATCATGCAGAAGAAATTGTAGGAAAGTTCAATGAAAAAGCGCTGAAAAATGTTCAGATTAAAGGTAAAACATTTTTTAAACTAATTTTCTATCGATCAGTTGTCATGGATTCTTTTACTATTGAGTTAGTTTCCAACGCTTCTTTTAGTTGTTATGCGATTCATAGTCTTAGTTCTTTTACAGTTTTCTACCCAAAGAAATACATTTGAAAGGAGAATGGGAGGTCAGAAATATCATACCTTACTTAGTACTAAAATGTTACAGAGGGAAAGTTTTGCATTCGTAGATGGTAGAGAAAGTTCCTGGGGAGAAAAGAGAGATTGTACCGATGCACATTGAACTAGGATTGTATCCAAGTTTTGTTGATGTAGTTGTAGCCAAGTAAAACAAAATTTGAGAACGTCTAGGTGCTCAAATATTTGAATAAAGTGGAATCTTAGTATCAGTTGATAAAATTACTCAAAAAAATGCCGTTCATTTACCTGAGAACCAATCAGTGTTTGTTATTCAAAGTTCTGACTTGAGTCACTTTTTTGGTTGTGATTTAGAGTAAAAACAAACAGGGGTTGTAATGAAAAGAAAAAGACCACATTATCTTCAGTATTCTTACGACATTATAAGAATACATTCTTTGATTATATAGTGATATTATAGAATATAACATAGTCGGTGATACAAAAACTCCCTCATTGCGTTGTGTTCCCTTAATCTCCGAATTAAAAAGTGGAGATATAATTTCTACAGGACAGTACATGAATTATCAGTCTTTTTTGCAAAAATCCAGTTTAAAAAACTATTCAAAAATTCCATCCATAGTATCAAGATTTTTTGGGAGATAGTACCGGCAAAAAAAAATCCTTTTGTGTCCGTAGGAATTACTCGATTTGGGAGACCTGCAATTCCCTTCAAGAAAAAAAACTTTAGTCCCAGCTGCGTAAAGAATTGGGCCAGATTTGTTTGAAATCGCTGCTCCAGAGTTTGGGAAAGTGTTGTTAGTGGACGTAGAAAACTCGAAATATTTGCAAAAAATGTGGGAACAAAAACAGTTCGGAAACAATTGGGAGATAGAAAAATTAAATTTAAGCGTAGAACTGGTAGAACCAGATCCATTTCTGGAAAAACTAGATCAAAAACAGTCGCTCTTGCAAAAACAAAATTGGCAGTATAAAATGAATGTAAGCCAAAGTCATTTTCGGTACGAGGCTTTTACAAATTCTTCATTGGAGATTTTTGATAAATTCTCAGTTTTAGAAACAATAATGTCATCTTCTACACATGAAGTATGAAGTTTGAATTTGAAACGGATCGTAAGCTCTACTTGGAAATGCGTGATAACCATCTCATTATATAGCTTCAATTACTCAAAGGAAGATTGTTTGATGCTTTCAAAAAAAAAAGCTGAACATGAAGCAAAATCGGAGGAAGATTCAGATGAGGACCCACAACTTTACTCAACTTATGTAAACAAGCATCTACATTTTCTATTCTCCAACTGTGAGGTTTCATTTAACAGTACAAATGGTTTACAACGCCAATGGATTATATCTTCATGAGGCACAATTATCGAAAGAATTCAACTCGTCAGCAGTGAGTAAAAAAAGGAATACTTGCTTGTCCTGGATATTGTTTTAAAGAACTTCCTGATGCAACCGATATGCATCCGTTCACTGATAGAGCAAATTCTTCGGAAATAGGGATAACTTTTTCGCTCTATGGGAGACTTGCAATTGATTTGTTTACTTGCAAAAATTTTTTGCTACCAAATACCAAAGTTCGAATTAAACTAATTTCAGCTAGTTCTAATTTTTTCATGCTATCTGATAATCCAAATGTCAGAACGAAACTGTTGATTTTTCGCTGTTTACTAGAAGATATTTAATTGCTGAACCTAATCATCAAGACTCTCATTGGAATCTTGAAAGAGAACCTGCTCAATACAATTACATGAAAACTATAGCAAGAATTTTTATCATTCTCGTCAAAGCCAATTCATACAAAAAATATATTCAATAAGGCCCCAATAAGAAGAATAGCTGTTGCAATGAATACAAGTTCAGCTGTTTCAGGATCTTTTCTTAAAAACACTTTCAGCTGTCAGCAATTTCATTTAAGGGACTTCAGAATTATTCGGAGTAGAAGAGCTATTGTTTCATTAGATACAACTTCTCCTTGTCGTCCTTGTGTTACAACAATAAAAGCAATGGAGTTTAACGAAGGTTTCCCAGCTCTTCTTATGGAAGTTTTTCAAAATCACGATTTTCTACTACAGTATGCAGCTGAACATTTGCATTATCCAGAACTTAGTGGAGAAAGCTTGAGATTAGAAATGTTTTTCCAGTTCCCCTTGGAGCAAGTAACGGAAATGATAGTGTTGGGAGAAAAACTATCAATTGTTCATATTGACAAATTCGGAACAGTCGCTAAAATGTTTAGTTTTTTTGAGCTTTCAGTTTCCCATAAATATGATGTAAATTTTTTGAGACTTTTCATTGTTATTGTCTCTGTACTATCTATTTTGTTTTTCTTCAGACCTAAACCTCCAGAAAAAGCAGATAATGAATGCTGTTTAATCGAAAATCCAAAAAAACTTCTGCAATCTAAATGTAAACCAGTGTTCAAAAACCTTTGTCTAGATCACAAGTTTTGTTAATGGGACTTTGGTGATTCAATACCTAAAAGCGCGTAAGTCAAAACTTTTAGTTTTTTTCACCCTAAATCTTTGTTTTATACGTAAATCAGCTAACAATCGCAAAAATGGATAATACCTCAACTAACAAAATACTCTTTTCCAATTGTTAACTCAGCTCCAACCAATTATAGAGGGGAGCACTGAATCATGATAGCTCGGTGGGACAAAAGTTACTCTCTTTGCTTATTCTTTGGGTCGAAAATGCACGGCTTATTCTTTTCTAACAAAAAAGAATCGGCGAATGGTTCCTCGAAAGCTACAAAAGACTGATATTTTATGTGGATTTTAGGCATTCGATTCAGCCTTTCTTCTTTTTAAATTCTAACAGACAAAATTGAATAATATTCATGATGTGCATGTTTTTAATTTTATAAGTGATTTCAAGTAAACGTGTAGTTTTATGATTTATTAGCGTAAATTATTGCAGAAAACTTATTACACGACGCAGTGATTTATATCCTTTCTTTGTGATTTTTTTTCTCAAAAAAATGATTTTTTCTGAAGTTTCAGTAGGTGTCAGTATAAATTCTGATAAACAGAAGGTAAAAGTATCCAATAAGTTGTTATAAGATCAAGTTATAACAAATCTTCCGTGCTTTGGAAGTTATTGAAAAAATTCTTAGTTTTTTTGCTAAAAGTTCCAAGTTTTTGCACAAAAACTCTTACCATTGACCTAATGTACCAATAAACCAAATACCAAGCCTTAATTTCACAACCTACACGTAATTACTCCGTGAAAATTAACAATTAATTAACGCGCGCCAAAATTGTTGCAAAAAAACTAGACATTTATACACAAAATCCAAAAAAGGTTAGTTTTTCTTACCATCACACAAACCATAAAACCTTACCATTGGTATTCCCTATCCTAATACATTGTGGGCTCTATTCCCTACTTTAAAGCATAGATTGCAGACCGAATGCTCTTTTCCTTATCTTAATACATGGAGGTCTGCAGGAACACCACCCCCCCCCCCCCCCCCCGCTCCACTTTAGCCTCAACATCTACTACTCATCTAAGAAGTGTTTGGTCATATAAAGGCATTATGAACAAACCATTTCGAAAAGTGATGATTTAAAAATTTCTACCAAATGTTTTCTGTATTTAAAGGTGCTTATCCCGAAAAGCCTTGTTAGAAGAAACAGTTGTTTTAGCAGCGTGTCATTTGTTCAGCGGTTCTTGAAAACTTAAAAATGATTTAAAATTTTGTTTCATTTGTGCAAAACAAATCCTGAAACAACGACTGGTTTGTCAAAGGCTACATTTCAAAATGTTTTTAGTTTTTTGTTCTTCTTTGACATTAAGCTGATTGGAAAAAAGCGCTAATTGAAAAATTAGCTATTGTTTCACCAAAAAGGTTAAAATATCAAAAATACCGGAGTTTTAATGAAACCTTTATCATGGAGTTGTAGATATCATTAAACGTTATCTAGAAAGTTACTTTTATTTCCATTTTCTTGAAACTCAGCAGGTTCAAATAGTGCGGAAAAAAACGAATGGAATTGGAAAAACGCAGAGTTACTTCAACTCTTTTCGAAATCATTCATGAGATTTTTTTGACTCTGAGAAAAACTATCCATAAATACCCTGACCGTTGAAATTATTTTCTGGCTGCAAGTTTTTCGTTTATCTTTTCTAGTGAAAACTATTTGAATTTGACGTAGTCATCAATTTTAGACCATATGAAGGTCTCATTGGCATAGAGCACTCTTCATTGGACAAATGTTTAAAATATTCATAAGTTTTATAAGTACTACGTCTGCATTCAAGTTTACATGATGCTGCAGTTTTTTGTTCACGAAGATGAGAACGCGGGACCTCTTACTGCTATATGTCACCCTGCAAGTGCAGTAAAAATCCAATTGGTCATTTGGGTGGTATAAGGGTCTAATTTTTGTCAAATCGACCAGACGAGAACTCTATCAATTGTTAGAAGATCGAGAGAAAGATCAGTCGTGTTAGAGTTGGAACGATTTTGCTTTAAAATAACTTAAAACTTAAAGAACTAGCCATTAATTTTTCTAAGTATATGGACTCACTTAGTTTTTTTGTCTCCAGTCTATTCATTTTCACTTCTCAAAGCTGAACAAAGAGCGTACACGAACTGGTTAATAAGTTGCACTGGGATAGCGGAATTTATTCAAAACTGAAATTCAATCCGATTGTTCAAAATTTTTGTTTTCAGAAAGCGAAGCCTAACCCCGTTTTTTACGCCAAAGGAAAAGAGAAGACTGAAATTCTTGCAAAAAACGTGGATCGAAAAAATGAGATTCTTGATAAATTGGGTTAATGAAGTATTTTTCATATTGCAAGAGACATTCACCGCGTTAAAATTCCAGAAATTACTCGAACTTGAGTGTGGAATCAGAAAATATTTGCCCAGAATAGAACGAACTAATTGACGAAGTCAAATTGGTCAAATGGGAGAACAAATAACACTATAGGGAGAAGAGTTAACCTTCAAAAAAATAGTTCCCGGTGATTGAACAGCTCATATATTTTCAAAAAAACAGTTATTCTCTGAATATTAGCCAACACACGAGGAGTATGTCTTCCCCGGCTAGTCTTAGAATTCAAACTTAAACCCGGAAATCACATGGATCTTAGCACCAGTGACCTACCTGAAGATGTTGAGAAATTGTTTAGTGGAAAAATTTGACAATGGCAAGGACGATGACATAACTAGTGACTTCACAGGTTATATTCGATACGAGATTTTTTGTTGTTCAGAAGTATAGGCGATACATACCTCATGACAAAATCAATTTTATTTTCTTCATCCTCATTAGGAAACAACTGTTATATTCATAGAGAGAGGGAGAATTCCAGAAAAGGGAATTTTTTTTTTTAAATCTGATTGTCTGAGTTAGCAAATGATTAGCCTGATGCAGTTATAACTACATATTTGTTTTTGATATCAAAATAGCATCGAAAGAAATCCTTGGAAAGTTTGTAATGTTGATTGTAAGGTTGACAACTACATTTCATTGAGTATTTAATTTAAGTCATTATTTCTTACAAGAAGGGGAATGTCTTAGTATCTAAACTAGTTCATCATTTGAGTCCAGTGTCATTCTAGTTGTTGCTATCTACTATATCTATCTGTCCGGCCCTAACTGGTATTTAATCTTCGGAGTTGTCTGTCACCTTTGGCTGACCGCCATTTCATTGTCTCCGACAAACTTTCTACTCTACGGTTACTAAACCTAACGGATTAATTTACTTATCGAAACCGTCTTTTCTCATGGCGCAACCAGCAGGTCAAAGTGGGGGTAAACCCACTGGGAATTACGTCGTTTTGGCCCTCTACGTTCGCAGAGCCACCAATGCTATGGTAGTTTTGGTTTAACCGATTTCAATTGATGATTATCGAAGTCATATTGATCAAGGGGTAAAACAAATAACACTATAAGGAGAAAAATGAATTTTCTACAGAAATTTTTCACGGTGATTGACCAATTCATCTACTTTCAACGATACAGGTATTCTCAAAATACTAGCTTACAAACGAGGAATGTGTCTTCCCAGGCTAATTTTAGGACCCAAATGTAAACCCGGAAAGCACATGGATATTAGCACCAATGACCTACCTGAAAATGTTGAGAAATTGTTTAGTAGAAAAATTTGACAATGACAATGACAATGTTATACGTAGTGACTTCACAGGTTATATTCGATACGAGAATTTTCCTTTTTCAGAAGTATAGGCGATACATACCTAATGACAAAAACAGTTTTATTTTTCCATCCTCAGTAAGAAAAAAATGCTATAGATAGAAAATCAAAGAGAGAGAGAGAGAGAGAGAAGTCCAAATGGAGAAAAACAAGGTAAAGATCTAATTTTCTGAACTTGCAAATGATGAGCCTGATGCAGATTTAAATACAAATTTTGTTTATGATCAAAGAAGCACCGAACGAAAAACTTAATTGGAAAGCTTACAAGATAAGAAGCGGTTTCTATGTTTCAACATGATGTTGCAGATTATGTTTGCAAAGCTTACATTGGGGGACCCTCTTACTGCTATATGCTACCTGGAAGTGCAACAAATGTCTGATTGGTAATTTTAGCGGTATAAGAGTCTATTTATTCGTCCAATGAACCAAACCAGAACTCTATCAATTATTAGAGTTGAGGGAACGATCAGTCGTATTAGATTTGGGAAGATTTTGCTATAAAACACATTTAAACTTAAGTAAATAGCCATTAAATTTTCTGATTATAGAGACGCTCTTATTTTTTTTGAATCCAGATCATTTCCACTCTCTTTTCAAAGCTGATTAAAAAGCGTACAAGAAGTGGTTAACAAGTTTGTTGCACGTAATGTATTGGGAAAGCGGAGATTTTTCTAAACTTATTTTTAATCAAACTATTCAAAGTTTTTGATTTGAGAAATCATAAGGCCTTTTTTACTTTTACGCCAAAGGAAAAGAAAGGACTGAATTTCTGGCAAGAAACGTGGAACGAAAAAACGAGAATCTGGATGAATGGGGTTGCAAGAGAATCGTAAACTTAACTTTCAAGAATTGCCCAACTTGTAATAGACATTTACTTCATTAGAACTCCAGAAATTACTGCCCCCTGAAAAGAAACCCAAAGTCTTTTATGATTGGCTGAAAATTGAGCAACAACGAGAGACTAGCAAAATTGGAGATGTAAAAGTTTAGTGTTTTTGGCTTGAATGACACATAAGTATGACATCCAAAACTCTTTAACCAGTATAGAACGAACTAATTACCGAAATCAAATGGGTCAAGGGGAAAAACAAAAAACACTATAAGGAGAAAAATTATTTTTCGAGAGAAATTTTTTCCGCTGTTTGACCAATTCATCTACCTTCAACGATACAGGTTGTCAATGTATCTATAATAGATCATCATTTGCGCCCAGTTTCGTTCTAGTTGTTGCTATCTACTTTATCTATCTATTTGGCGCTAACTGGTATTTATTCTTCGGAGTTGTCTGTCACCTTTGGTTGACCGCCAATTCATTGTCTACGACTAACTTTCTACTTTACGGTTACTAAACTTAACGGATTAATTTACTTATCGAAACCGTCGTTTCTCATGGCGCAACCAGCAGGTCAAAGTGGGGGGAAAACCCACTGGGGATTACGTCGTTTTGGCCCTCTACGTTTGCAGAGCCACCAATGCTATGGTAGTTTTAGTTTAACCGATTTCAATGGGGGATGGTGGCCAAACACAGCATCAATCCGAGAAACTTTTACTATGCCAGTACTTTTACAGCAGCTCAGGTTACGGCACTACCGGAGGAGGTAGAGAGAAAAGATCGGCTGACGACGGAACAAACTCTAATATCGAACTTGTACTTATGTCTGTGGGAAAAAGCGGCACCACCGGTGTAGCCGGAGCGTTCCAAATTAAAACCGCGATACCAAAGGGATACCAAAAGAGTAGACAGCGCGCCCGTGGATCGTTCAGGGGACGAGCAGAAATGAGAGGGGAGCATCTAAAAGGTGCTATAATTGTGACCAACCCAACTTTACTCCGGAGCAACTAACTTGATGTCCAGCCAGAATTGTGACATGTAATTTTTGCCGAAAGACTGGTCATCACGAGAAAACTTGTCGGGGAAAGAGGACTAACCGGGGGAGACCTGCGGTTGGACTGATTCAAAACCAGGAGGATGTGGATGTTAGCGAAATAGTTGGCGCTGAGGATGCCTATTCGCAACTTGAAAATTCAGTAGGATGGGTCAACATACCGGATAAGAGGCAAAAATTGTGGGATTCAGACAGTTCAGGAGACTATGTTGTAATGTCCATAAAATCTCAGAAAGAAACCGAATTGATAGTGGCCGGCGCTCGACTACCAATTAAGATAAATGGTAGGCAAACAAACGTCTGGATAGACAACGGATCACCGATCTCAACGTTTACAGTTGAAGAACTGAAACGAACGTTGGACACCGCAGGCGTAAACGTAAAGGCGCCAGCACCAGAGGACGACGAGTTGTTAGGGACGATGAACGTATCACTAGAGACGAACGGATGGGTGACCGAAGCAAGAATCAAGCTGATAGGAGGAAACAGACCGTCGATTATTGGGAGAGATCTAATGCCAAATCTGGGATTACAAATAGTGCAAAGGACACCGGAGGAAAAGGTGATGTCAGTTCAATGAGAACAACCGGGGGTCAAAAAGCTAAGCAAGGAGGACTCATTAGACCCATGGCAGACTTATTTCAGTAAGCAAATTAATAATCTTTTTCATAGAGTCGGTGAAATTAAGAATTACAAGGTGCACGCGGAATGTTTCGAAACGTTAACGCCAACAAAAAGCACGGATCACATTGCAAGGTAAGGTCGATAAAGAAATGAGTAAGCTTTTGCAGCAAGGGCATATCGAAAAACTGGAAGAATGTTTGGACAAGTACTTCGTCTCCCCGGTTGTAATAACAGTGAAAAAATTTGGGTCAGTAAAATTAGCGCTAGAGTCAAGGGAGCTAACTAAATAAGTCCACAAGAATAAATATCAAATGCCCGATATCGAAGAGCTCATGGATACTGTAGGACAAAAGATAAGCGAACAGAAACCAAAGGATGTAAATTTTTCTTCAATGGACCCTACATATGCGTACGATCAGCTACCACTTAGTCCAAAGACGAGCGTTCAATGTAATTTTTCGTTAGTGGGGGGGGGGGGGGAATCAACGTGCACGCATCGTTTTTGAACGGTGTTCTACGGCGGAATGCCGGCGGAATTCCAAAGAGTAATGGACACAATCCTATCGGAATTTCCACAGGCACACGCATTCATAGATGGCATCTTGTTTGTCACGAAAGGCACCGAAATTGAGCATATCTCGGCGGTCGAAAAGATTTTACGGAAGTTAGATCGGGAAAACATGTCGCTCAAACTCACTAAATGTCAATTCGCGCGAAAAGAATGCGAATGGTTGGGGCATAAAATAACTTGCACCGGAATTACACCACTAATCCGAAAAACGAAACCAATCGAGTCCCTAAAAGCTCCTTAAACAGTTTTGCAATTAAAATTGTTCATGGGCTCCATTCATAGCTTACACAAATACCTCCCAGCACTCGCGGAATCGTCGGCCTAGCTACGCCCCTATTAAGCAGGAAAAATGAATATATTTGGACTAGTGAGTGTCAAATATCATTCGAGAATCTAAAAAAGCAGGGAACGAACATAATGGAACTCCGGCGTTTCGACATGCACCGTGACACAAGAATTGTCTGTGACGCAAGCCATAACGGGCTCGGTGCAGTTCTTGAACAACTAAATTCCGACGGATGGAGGCCGATATCTTTTGCACCCCGGTACTTAAACGAGGCGGATAAAAAGTTTTCAATGAACGACTTGAAATGCTTGCAGTTGTGTGGGTGGCGGAATATCTCCAAAATTATGTGCTGGGGGAAAATTTTTAATCGTCACGGACCACAAAGCCCTGGTAACGCTGCTAAATGGGAACAACAAAAAGAACAAGACGATGTTAAGTAGATTAACCAGGTGGCTAGATCGCCTTATACCGTTTGATTCTCAAGTGGAACACAAACCCGGAGCTAAAACTGGTTTCGCGGACTTCTTATCAAGGCAGCCGAGTTCGGACGCTAAACCGGTCAGCACATATGAAAATTAGTCAAATTAGATCCGCCCTCGGATTTAAAATTTCCAAATGTAAACTCGAGTCTCCAAAGGCTAAAAATAATCATAAAAGCGTTTGTAATATATCGAAAACAGAACAGCCGGTAGAGGGCGAAAAATATGCGGTGGAAATTGGACCAATCACAGAGCGACGAATCGCATTTCCGGCAGGTCTCTTAAGTCCGGTGAGAGTTTAATTGTGACAATTATTGAAACAGATTACGGTTATTCAAATACAAGTATAAACTTTCAAAATTCAAAATCTTATCTAATGATGGAACGAAAGATCAGGAAATTACTGGAACGACACCCTAGCATTAATAGTAGCGACGAGATAGAGGAGATAAATCAAGTTTTACAAGTTATTCTCTGAATATTAGCCAACACACGAGGAGTATGTCTTCCCCGGCTAGTCTTAGAATTCAAACTTAAACCCGGAAATCACATGGATCTTAGCACCAGTGACCTACCTGAAGATGTTGAGAAATTGTTTAGTGGAAAAATTTGACAATGGCAAGGACGATGACATAACTAGTGACTTCACAGGTTATATTCGATACGAGATTTTTTGTTGTTTAGAAGTATAGGCGATACATACCTCATGACAAAATCAATTTTATTTTCTTCATCCTCATTAGGAAACAACTGTTATATTTATAGAGAGAGGGAGAATTCCAGAAAAGGGAATTTTTTTTTAAATCTGATTGTCTGAGTTAGCAAATGATTAGCCTGATGCAGTTATAACTACATATTTGGTTTTGATATCAAAATAGCATCGAAAGAAATCCTTTGTAATGTTGATTGTAAGGTTGACAACTACATTTCATTGAGTATTTAATTTAAGTCATTATTTCTTACAAGAAGGGGAATGTCTTAGTATCTAAACTAGTTCATCATTTGAGTCCAGTGTCATTCTAGTTGTTGCTATCTACTATATCTATCTGTCCGGCCCTAACTGGTATTTAATCTTCGGAGTTGTCTGTCACCTTTGGCTGACCGCCATTTCATTGTCTCCGACAAACTTTCTACTCTACGGTTACTAAACCTAACGGATTAATTTACTTATCGAAACCGTCTTTTCTCATGGCGCAACCAGCAGGTCAAAGTGGGGGTAAACCCACTGGGAATTACGTCGTTTTGGCCCTCTACGTTCGCAGAGCCACCAATGCTATGGTAGTTTTGGTTTAACCGATTTCAATTGATGATTATCGAAGTCATATTGATCAAGGGGTAAAACAAATAACACTATAAGGAGAAAAATGAATTTTCTACAGAAATTTTTCACGGTGATTGACCAATTCATCTACTTTCAACGATACAGGTATTCTCAAAATACTAGCTTACAAACGAGGAATGTGTCTTCCCAGGCTAATTTTAGGACCCAAATGTAAACCCGGAAAGCACATGGATATTAGCACCAATGACCTACCTGAAAATGTTGAGAAATTGTTTAGTAGAAAAATTTGACAATGACAATGACAATGTTATACGTAGTGACTTCACAGGTTATATTCGATACGAGAATTTTCCTTTTTCAGAAGTATAGGCGATACATACCTAATGACAAAAACAGTTTTATTTTTCCATCCTCAGTAAGAAAAAAATGCTATAGATAGAAAATCAAAGAGAGAGAGAGAGAGAGAGAGAGAGAGAAGTCCAAATGGAGAAAAACAAGGTAAAGATCTAATTTTCTGAACTTGCAAATGATGAGCCTGATGCAGATTTAAATACAAATTTTGTTTATGATCAAAGAAGCACCGAACGAAAAACTTAATTGGAAAGCTTACAAGATAAGAAGCGGTTTCTATGTTTCAACATGATGTTGCAGATTATGTTTGCAAAGCTTACATTGGGGGACCCTCTTACTGCTATATGCTACCTGGAAGTGCAACAAATGTCTGATTGGTAATTTTAGCGGTATAAGAGTCTATTTATTCGTCCAATGAACCAAACCAGAACTCTATCAATTATTAGAGTTGAGGGAACGATCAGTCGTATTAGATTTGGGAAGATTTTGCTATAAAACACATTTAAACTTAAGTAAATAGCCATTAAATTTTCTGATTATAGAGACGCTCTTATTTTTTTTGAATCCAGATCATTTCCACTCTCTTTTCAAAGCTGATTAAAAAGCGTACAAGAAGTGGTTAACAAGTTTGTTGCACGTAATGTATTGGGAAAGCGGAGATTTTTCTAAACTTATTTTTAATCAAACTATTCAAAGTTTTTGATTTGAGAAATCATAAGGCCTTTTTTACTTTTACGCCAAAGGAAAAGAAAGGACTGAATTTCTGGCAAGAAACGTGGAACGAAAAAACGAGAATCTGGATGAATGGGGTTGCAAGAGAATCGTAAACTTAACTTTCAAGAATTGCCCAACTTGTAATAGACATTTACTTCATTAGAACTCCAGAAATTACTGCCCCCTGAAAAGAAACCCAAAGTCTTTTATGATTGGCTGAAAATTGAGCAACAACGAGAGACTAGCAAAATTGGAGATGTAAAAGTTTAGTGTTTTTGGCTTGAATGACACATAAGTATGACATCCAAAACTCTTTAACCAGTATAGAACGAACTAATTACCGAAATCAAATGGGTCAAGGGGAAAAACAAAAAACACTATAAGGAGAAAAATTATTTTTCGAGAGAAATTTTTTCCGCTGTTTGACCAATTCATCTACCTTCAACGATACAGGTTGTCAATGTATCTATAATAGATCATCATTTGCGCCCAGTTTCGTTCTAGTTGTTGCTATCTACTTTATCTATCTATTTGGCGCTAACTGGTATTTATTCTTCGGAGTTGTCTGTCACCTTTGGTTGACCGCCAATTCATTGTCTACGACTAACTTTCTACTTTACGGTTACTAAACTTAACGGATTAATTTACTTATCGAAACCGTCTTTTCTCATGGCGCAACCAGCAGGTCAAAGTGGGGGGAAAACCCACTGGGGATTACGTCGTTTTGGCCCTCTACGTTTGCAGAGCCACCAATGCTATGGTAGTTTTAGTTTAACCGATTTCAATGGGGGATGGTGGCCAAACACAGCATCAATCCGAGAAACTTTTACTATGCCAGTACTTTTACAGCAGCTCAGGTTACGGCACTACCGGAGGAGGTAGAGAGAAAAGATCGGCTGACGACGGAACAAACTCTAATATCGAACTTGTACTTATGTCTGTGGGAAAAAGCGGCACCACCGGTGTAGCCGGAGCGTTCCAAATTAAAACCGCGATACCAAAGGGATACCAAAAGAGTAGACAGCGCGCCCGTGGATCGTTCAGGGGACGAGCAGAAATGAGAGGGGAGCATCTAAAAGGTGCTATAATTGTGACCAACCCAACTTTACTCCGGAGCAACCAACTTGATGTCCAGCCAGAATTGCGACATGTAATTTTTGCCGAAAGACTGGTCATCACGAGAAAACTTGTCGGGGAAAGAGGACTAACCGGGGGAGACCTGCGGTGGGACTGATTCAAAACCAGGAGGATGTGGATGTTAGCGAAATAGGTGGCGCTGAGGATGCCTATTCGCAACTTGAAAATTCAGTAGGATGGGTCAACATACCGGATAAGAGGCAAAAATTGTGGGATTCTGACAGTTCAGGAGACTATGTTGTAATGTCCATAAAATCTCGGAAAGAAACCGAATTGATAGTGGCCGGCGCTCGACTACCAATTAAGATAAATGGTAGGCAAACAAACGTCTGGATAGACAACGGATCGCCGATCTCAACGTTTACAGTTGAAGAACTGAAACGAACGTTGGACACCGCAGGCGTAAACGTAAAGGCGCCAGCACCAGAGGACGACGAGTTGTTAGGGACGATGAACGTATCACTAGAGACGAACGGATGGGTGACCGAAGCAAGAATCAAGCTGATAGGAGGAAACAGACCGTCGATTATTGGGAGAGATCTAATGCCAAATCTGGGATTACAAATAGTGCAAAGGACACCGGAGGAAAAGGTGATGTCAGTTCAATGAGAACAACCGGGGGTTGAAAAGCTAAGCAAGGAGGACTCATTAGACCCATGGCAGACTTATTTCAGTAAGCAAATTAATAATCTTTTTCATAGAGTCGGTGAAATTAAGAATTACAAGGTGCACGCGGAATGTTTCGAAAAGTTAACGCCAACAAAAAGCACGGATCACATTGCAAGGTAAGGTCGATAAAGAAATGAGTAAGCTTTTGCAGCAAGGGCATATCGAAAAACTGGAAGAATGTTTGGACAAGTACTTCGTCTCCCCGGTTGTAATAACAGTGAAAAAATTTGGGCCAGTAAAATTAGCGCTAGAGTCAAGGGAGCTAACTAAATAAGTCCACAAGAATAAATATCAAATGCCCGATATCGAAGAGCTCATGGATACTGTAGGACAAAAGATAAGCGAACAGAAACCAAAGGATGTAAATTTTTCTTCAATGGACCCTACATATGCGTACGATCAGCTACCACTTAGTCCAAAGACGAGCGTTCAATGTAATTTTTCGTTAGTGGGGGGGGGGGGGGGAATCAACGTGCACGCATCGTTTTTGAACGGTGTTCTACGGCGGAATGCCGGCGGAATTCCAAAGAGTAATGGATACAATCCTATCGGAATTTCCACAGGCACACGCATTCATAGATGGCATCTTGTTTGTCACGAAAGGCACCGAAATTGAGCATATCTCGGCGGTCGAAAAGATTTTACGGAAGTTAGATCGGGAAAACATGTCGCTCAAACTCACTAAATGTCAATTCGCGCGAAAAGAATGCGAATGGTTGGGGCATAAAATAACTTGCACCGGAATTACACCACTAATCCGAAAAACGAAACCAATCGAGTCCCTAAAAGCTCCTTAAACAGTTTTGCAATTAAAATTGTTCATGGGCTCCATTCATAGCTTACACAAATACCTCCCAGCACTCGCGGAATCGTCGGCCTAGCTACGCCCCTATTAAGCAGGAAAAATGAATATATTTGGACTAGTGAGTGTCAAATATCATTCGAGAATCTAAAAAAGCAGGGAACGAACATAATGGAACTCCGGCGTTTCGACATGCACCGTGACACAAGAATTGTCTGTGACGCAAGCCATAACGGGCTCGGTGCAGTTCTTGAACAACTAAATTCCGACGGATGGAGGCCGATATCCTTTGCACCCCGGTACTTAAACGAGGCGGATAAAAAGTTTTCAATGAACGACTTGAAATGCTTGCAGTTGTGTGGGTGGCGGAATATCTCCAAAATTATGTGCTGGGGGAAAATTTTTAATCGTCACGGACCACAAAGCCCTGGTAACGCTGCTAAATGGGAACAACAAAAAGAACAAGACGATGTTAAGTAGATTAACCAGGTGGCTAGATCGCCTTATACCGTTTGATTTTCAAGTGGAACACAAACCCGGAGCTAAAACTGGTTTCGCGGACTTCTTATCAAGGCAGCCGAGTTCGGACGCTAAACCGGTCAGCACATATGAAAATTAGTCAAATTAGATCCGCCCTCGGATTTAAAATTTCCAAATGTAAACTCGAGTCTCCAAAGGCTAAAAATAATCATAAAAGCGTTTGTAATATATCGAAAACAGAACAGCCGGTAGAGGGCGAAAAATATGCGGTGGAAATTGGACCAATCACAGAGCGACGAATCGCATTTCCGGCAGGTCTCTTAAGTCCGGTGAGAGTTTAATTGTGACAATTATTGAAACAGATTACGGTTATTCAAATACAAGTATAAACTTTCAAAATTCAAAATCTTATCTAATGATGGAACGAAAGATCAAGAAATTACTGGAACGACACCCTAGCATTAATAGTAGCGACGAGATAGAGGAGATAAATCAAGTTTTACAAGCAGTCACCACAGAAGTCCGGAGCATAAAAAGTAACACCATTATCTGAATTCCTTGGGTTTATCCTGGCGAAAGTTATCCACCGGGTAACCGGGAAGTTCGTGTTATGTCTATTATTCCGAGAAATTGTAAAGTAGTTAATAAACAGAACGCTCTTCCGGAATTGTTTTATCTTCGATTCATCGAACCTCAGTACAGCTCAGATCCTCAACTACAAGCAATGATCAAGTGTAAGGACCAGGATCTACACACAAAAGTTGCAGCAATGAGTAAATATCATGCCTAATATACTCAAAATTTTCATGAGAAGGAAGGATGCCTATGGATGGATGAGAGACTCGTTATTCCAAACACTTTGCAAGCGGCGGCAAACAACAGACTGCACTATTATCACCATGGAAAATCGAATATGTACGAGGCGGCCAAAGACATCTGTTACCCTTACAAGTTCCGCAGCTTAGCGACAATCTCACGAAATTGACAAGAATGCATATTAGCTGGTAAAAATTTGAAAAACTTGTGTTCAAAAGGGGATGTAGGTAAAATATTTAAACCCAAAGAACCGAATGAATCAGTGCAATTAGACTTTCGGGGGCCAATTAACTATGTAGAGGAATCTAAAAAGTATTTTCAAGTGGCGGTGGATCAGTTTTCTCGATGACCATCGGTCATGGTGTTTAATTCAAATCGGTCGGACAATATCGGAAAAGTCTTAAAAGCATATATAATTGCACACGGAAATCCGCGACAAATCCGAGTTGACCAGGGAATGAATTTTAGGTCCGAACATTCTGTCACCAAGAAGGGATTGAAATACTTACCTCGCCAGTTAACGATCATCGGGCAACGGTTGGTTGAGTCGAACGGACAATCGGCAGTCTCAAGAATTCAGTACTAACGTATGCGCGAGAGGAAAAGCGGAACTCTTAGAGCGGAAGCTTGAAAGGGCCGTCGGTGCTTTGAGACTCGCTAGAAACGCCACCCTGAACCTAACACCGTGTGAAGCGACCATGGTCGGAAAGCTAGCACAGTTCTCAGGAACTTAATCAAAAAGCCGTCATTAAAAAAATCTAAATTGGGAAAACGTAATACGCTCAAAATCTGCCTGTTTAGATGAACGAGACCCGAACGCTCAAGCGATGCCAGAAACAATGGACACAAACTGGGGAGTCCGCTCGGATACTGAGTATGAAGTTGAAAACAAGCGCCACCCAATGAGATTAGCAGAAGACCGGATCGCTAACCAGGACAACAAACCAGGGATTGTTCGGACCACGGATGAGCCAGCGATGGCAATGCCACCAGTGGTAGTAATGCAGCGATTAAGAGAACTCTATTTGAAAAGGTATAAACCATTGAAAACCAGTATAAAAAATCAGAGTGAACATACTATTAAAATGAGTAATGGCGCTGAGCTTAGAAAATCAGGAGTAGCACTGAAACGGACAAACACTCCGAAGAAAAGGGCGCTTGGTCAAATTGCCGCGCCACCAATACCGTGGGATCTGAAACGCAAACTACTGGCGAACCAACCATCTAGTTCAATAGGCACCACAGGCACCTACCAAAGCACAGTAAGCAAACAGAAGAAAAGCCAAATCAGGGATAATGTGGAGGATTCGGAATCGGACGAAGACGACTATTTACCACTGGCGACAAAATCATCAGCGACAGAACCGAAGGAGGGTATCCCGGGGACAAACATTGAAGGGGAAAGACAAGGAACGTCTAGTGGGGGACAACAGACGGAGACGATAACAATTCGACCGAGGTCTTACGAGACGGCGACAGAGTATACTATTGCACGAGAGGCGGAGATCGAAACAAACCGGAGGAAAAACGGCACAACGGAAGAAAATCGAAAGGAGAAGGAGCGCGACGAATCGGAGATTCCACGAACAGGAAGCAAAAAGCGGGGAAGGAAGCAACGGCTTGTTTCGTATTCGAGTCAAGATTCGGCAAGTTCGTTAGAAGAGACCAGCTCAAGAAGTTGGGAAGGAAACGTACGGCAGTTACCAAAATGCGGGCAGTCATGATTGACAATATCCAAAGAGCGGAAAAACCAGTGACGAAATAGGAAGGAGGGAAATCATGAAAAGAGAAAAAAAGACATTCTAAAATCCAGGGAGAGGGCATGCCGTGAAGCGGCGAAAACTCAAATGGTGCCTCAGCCAGTAACCAAAACTCTAGCTACAACTCATCGTTAACTTCCTTTCTTTTACACAACAATATTTCATTGAGTATTTAATTTAAATCATCATTGCTTACAAGAAGGGGAATGTCTTAGTATCTAAACTAGTTCATCATTTGAGTCCAGTGTCATTCTAGTTGTTGCTATCTACTTTATCTATCTGTCCGGCGCTAACTGGTATTTAATCTTCGGAGTTGTCTGTCACCTTTGGTTGACCGCCATTTCATTGTCTCCGACAAACTTTCTACTCTACAGTTACTAAACTTAACGAATTAATTTACTTATCGAAACCGTCTTTTCTCATGGCGCAACCAGCAGGTCAAAGTGGGGGTAAACGCACTGGGAATTACGTCGTTTTGGCCCTCTACGTTCGCAGAGCCACGAATGCTATGGTAGTTTTGGTTTAACCGATTTCAATTGATGATTACCGAAGTCATATTGATCAAGGGGTAAAACAAATAACACTATAAGGAGAAAAATGAATTTTCTAGAGAAATTTATCCCGGTGATTGACCAATTCATTTACTTTCAACGATACAGCTATTCTCAAAATACTAGCTTACAAACGAGGAATGTGTCTTCCCAGGCTAATTTTAGGACCCAAAAGTAAACCCGGAAAGCACATGGATGTTAGCACCAATAACCTGCCTGAAAATGTTGAGAAATTGTTTAGTAGAAAAATTTGACAGTAGAAAGATTTCCTGCCTGAAAATGTTGAGAAATTGTTTAGTAGAAAAATTTGATTAGTAGAAAGATTTCCTTTTTCAGAAGTATAGGCGATACATACCTAATGACAAAAACAGTTTTATTTTTCCATCCTCATTAAGAAAAAAATGCTATAGATAGAAAATCAAAGAGAGAGAGAGAGAGAGAGAGAGAGAGAGAGAAAGAAGTCCAAGTGGAGAAAAACAAGGTAAAGATCTAATTTTCTGAACTTGCAAATGATGATCAAAGAAGCACAGAACGAAAAACTTAATTGGAAAGCTTACAAGATCAGAAGCGGTTTCTATGTTTCAACATGATGTTGCAGATTATGTTTGCAAAGCTTACCTTGGGGTTATATTCATAGAGAGAGGGAGAATTCCAGAAAAGGGAAATTTTTTTAAAAAATCTGAATGTCTGAGTTAGCAAATGATTAGCCTGATGCAGTTATAACTACAGATTTTTTTTTGATATCAAAATAGCATCAAAAGAAATTCTTGGAGAGTTTGTAAGGTTGATTTTTCCTCAGATCAGAAGTGGTTTTTTTCAATTGACTTTAACTTTACTGATACTACTTTTAGTATCTTTTATGTTTCTCCGACGCAACTAAGCTGTAAACAAACGTCAGTTTGGTTGACAATTTTGTCTAGTTTACTCGGTTTCGTTCTACCAAACCCAAGGATATAACGAAAACTATTCAGATACCGACAAGACTGTTTTTGGCAGTCTTAGACCTTTGGGTCCTGGTGAACATAGTCGATTTTCAAATTATTGACAGGAAAAAACTTTTTTTTGCGAAGTAGAAAGAGTGTTATCTTTTACCAAAGAAGCACAGAACGAAAAACTTAATTGGAAAGCTTACAAGATCAGAAGCGGTTTCTATGTTTCAACATGATGTTGCAGATTATGTTTGCAAAGCTTACCTTGGGGTTATATTCATAGAGAGAGGGAGAATTCCAGAAAAGGGAAATTTTTTTAAAAAATCTGAATGTCTGAGTTAGCAAATGATTAGCCTGATGCAGTTATAACTACAGATTTTTTTTTGATATCAAAATAGCATCAAAAGAAATTCTTGGAGAGTTTGTAAGGTTGATTTTTCCTCAGATCAGAAGTGGTTTTTTTCAATTGACTTTAACTTTACTGATACTACTTTTAGTATCTTTTATGTTTCTCCGACGCAACTAAGCTGTAAACAAACGTCAGTTTGGTTGACAATTTTGTCTAGTTTACTCGGTTTCGTTCTACCAAACCCAAGGATATAACGAAAACTATTCAGATACCGACAAGACTGTTTTTGGCAGTCTTAGACCTTTGGGTCCTGGTGAACATAGTCGATTTTCAAATTATTGACAGGAAAAAACTTTTTTTTGCGAAGTAGAAAGAGTGTTACCTTTTACTTGACACTTAACCTAAATTTAGAGATTAGTTTTGACGTTCGCAGAATTCAAAAAGATTTTGTAATAGTCGATGGAATGGTTCGTTTGAACTTTAAAAATACTCTGCTAGTGATGCAAAGAAAAATACAATGAAAGATTCATTTAAACTAGCATCTTTAAAGGCAAGAAAACACGAGCACTAAGTTGTTTTTTAAACGTTTTACGATAATATTTTGAACTGGCTACAAAATACAACTTTGGACAAACACTAAATGATTGTGATACCCGAACCTCAGAATGTCTCAGATACTGTTCAAACATAATACCAGGTGGACCGTCAATTTTCTATTTACCATCAAATAAGGCAAAAAAGACACCCATCTCGAAAGAACGTGTAAAAATCATCTATTTCGCGACACATGGTGCAGTTGAACCCAACTCAATTCCGTTTTTTTTTGTATGCAAAAATCAAACAGTCACATAATATCAGTTAATTATGAATGCCTGCTCAATGTAATCAACAATAATGTGCCAGTTAGTATCCCAAACCTCAATGCAATCGAAAAAAAAAACGTACAAAAATTCATTCAATCCAAAAACAAGTCCTGAAAAAACGATATATTTTGCTGAACACAGAAAAAAAACTCTAATCTGATCTGTATAATTTCTACTTTATTTTTGCTTCAAGTATTTGACGGCATAGAAATGACAGCTGAAAATTATTTTCTAAACTCGACGCATATGTACATCAGTGATCAACTCCATATTTTTTGATTGTTTATTCCATTAAACATGCAAAAAGCGTAACTATCATGTTTGAAACACTTGAGACCCCTAAATGCAAAAGAAACAATAACGACAACAAAAGCAAAAGAAAATAATACTCCATTCATACCAACCCCTGAATCACCTATCGTTGCCAAAGCAGAAAACAATCTACAAGAACAAGCTCTTCATCTCACTGAAGATGAAGGAAACGAAACGGAAACATTTGCTGAGCTTGCTGAGGCATCAACCATCAAACGTAGCCTGCTGCAATTACACCTCACGGTCAAAAACAAAACTAAGTGAGCGGAAAAAGTTCTAGAAGTATTCAAAAAGTTAGATCGAGTAAAAAAAATTGAAGAGCTTTTTGTTGATAAAGTTTCAAACATCTTAAAGCATCCGTTTGGCATGTATTTCATACAACAGAAAACTAATAATTTGTACAACCCTGTTTTGATACTGTGTTTAAGGTCAACAGAAGCAAAGAAACAGATGTTCCACAAAAAACCCCTTAAACACCTACAGCAATTTTTTCCCTCGTGAAACCGTCAAGAAGTTTCAATTCAAAATGCATGAATAGACACAGAATAAGACGGACTGCTGCAGACAGTGAAAAATAATGGTTAGCACGAAAACCAAGCCAGAAAGAAAACAAACTTTTGAACCCCACGGAACGCCCGATAATGATTCAGACTCTGCAACGACAGAGAAGACAAAGCCGAAAACAAATAATGGTAATATTACAGCACCTGAAGAAAAACTATTGAAATTAAAGTTTAGAAATAACGATCTAGTGTTGTTTGGCAGTGTAAAGAATGGAAAAGAGGAAACAATCTTTTCACGAAGTGAAGTGAAACAACTTTTTCATTCACAGCCTCCATATACAAAATGTCGATTATTTTAATGCGAAGAACCACGCCTCATAGTAATAAATTATAAAATAGATCAATTATGCTTAATTGAACTGCCGTAAGATTCCAACAAAAAACAATAAATATGTTATGGCCGCTATCTACCGGTGAATTCCTTAGAATTAAATTGTGCCACATCAACTGCGGAAGCATTCAAACAAATTATAAAACCAAATCAGCCAAAAAACCCTGTTTAGATAAGGACACAGAAACTTTCTGTGAGCAAAAGGGCATTGAAACCAAAACAACAGAGAGAAAAAAACCGTTTTCGCGGAAAAGAATATTCGATGACAAAAAGCCTTGAAGTATTTGGAGGACAAATGGACTTCTACTCACATTGATAAGCTTCAAGATTTTTTAACACTATTAACTCGAGAATAAACAGCGTTAACAAGTTAGCCCAAATAAAGTGACCAGAATGGACATTGCACCTCTCGTCTAATTAAGAGTGTAACAATAGTTGAAACTAGTTTGCCGACCAAAACTCTACATTGGTGGTTCTGTTAGAATAGAACAAGTTGATATTTATAATCGTGAAGGATATAAGCAACCCTTCACTGACAAAATTTTTGAAATGTTTAACTAACCAACAAGAAATTTACAACTTATAAGCTCATCGACGCCAATAAAGAACCAATAGAGGGTAAAACTTCGGAGCGCGAAGCTAATATGTGTATTGGAAAAGGAATCATCAACCTAAGTCATATCTGACCATGTTAGAAGCAAAATAGGTTTAATTTCTATTGCGCTGGTGTCATCAGCATCATTGAACAATTTAAGCGAACTTTAAAAATCTGTTACGCGAAGATATCCTTCTATAAGTTGAGTAGAGAATTGCATTGAAAGAAAAAGAAAAAATTCTCACTCATTTAAACAATTTAACGGACCTTGAAATAGTGTCTTACAAAAACGAAAAAATTCAAACAAGCCTTCAAGTGAAAAAAGTTAGAAGATAAAATGTCTTGATCATAGGATGCAGAGAGAAATGAAATTACAAAACTGATTTGGACGAAATAGAAAAATTATTCAACCAACTCAATCGGAAGATTGATCTTGATAATTCCAATTATAGCATTGACCCCATTACCAAATTTTCTTAAAGTATCCAGTCATATCCATAGAGCTCACACATCACAAAACCTCCTCTCGGACTATCCTGTTGATATATCTGCTGGAACCCAAATTATGTTTAGCTACTTGGACATATTTCTTTATCTGATTATGGGTGACACCAAACACTGTTGCTAAAATTTCTTGATACTAATCGACGAGTAGACCTGTACCATTTGCGGGAGGAGGAGGAAAAAATGTTTCGACCTTGAATTTTCAAAAAGTATCTGATTGAGATTATAAATACGTACTATCATACTCAAGAATTCGACGCTCTTGCTATGGGTATTGCAAATATATCACTTCAATTAGCTCGGATATTTTTAGTACCAACAGCAAAACGTATAGAAAAATAGTTACTTATTGAAGCAGCACCCGAATTCATAGATATAGCCCCAAGGAAACGCCGAAATGAGCCTTGAAAACACACTCAAACATAATCAAAAAGCAATGAGGAGCTGTATGTAGAAAATTCTGTATGAAAAAAAAGACGGCAAAACACCAAAAAAACTCCTCACTCCAAAGAAACTCAACTCCATTGAGAAGTCACTTCAACTTTTTCACCAGAGTGCGAAAGATTTCTAGTTTAAGGCTAACTAAAGCCACTCACAGCGCAGTAGTTTTTTTGAAAACCATCCTTTACTCGCTACGTTTGATATTGCTTTTACGCAAAAAAATTGGTCCATTTTATTCACCTGATGGTTCCTTGCTCGAATTTGTAGTTTTAGGAGATAGAAACAACTTTATCGATCTTCAACGAACTCGTTTGGAGATTTTGGCAGGCATCCTTCAAAAAATGGCAATGTCACGAGAACTGATGCTACAGAGGCAGTGTAACGAGACAGCCTAAATTTAGTCAGTAACCCCCTTTCATTTTCATTTCATGGAATGCACAAGGTTCTGAATGGTAAAAACCTTTCAACAATGTATGATATTTTTGCATAAAAAGTTTCATTGAGACCTTTTCTTCCAACTGAAATAATGCTACGAAAACATGGCCTGCTTGTCAGAAACAAAATTATGGAGATAATCCGTCAGTATTATTGCTTTTAATGGGCGGGCTGATGACGTCGAGGAACGAAAACAGATCAAGCGAACTCCGTTCATTTTTTAAATTGCATGGGAGTTCTTATTATGTGACAATCATCTTATCAATGGTTTAACAATTAAATGTTCTCTGGGATGATCTCCTATTGACTTTGTTAAATTATCTGAGCTTCGAGAAAAACAATACCAAGTTCAAATCACCGAGGATAGCCTATGTGGACCCAAACTGGCAGTAAAAAAAACTTATACTATCATCGTCAGAAAAAAATATTTTGAAAAAACAGCAAAAGACAGTTATTTTGAAGCTTTAGCTATAACACTTTTGGTCACAACTGGTGTTTAAAGCTGGTGACAAGAAGATGTATTTGCTAAAAACCAGATTTTCGAATGATTTTGGCAATGCTGCCGAATACAGCGTTTTTGGTACACATCTAACAAACCCGACAATCGATCAAAAGTTTCGGCCGAGTGCAAAGAAAATATATCCAAACGGTCTACCTTTTGCAGTTATTTCTGTATCAGTCACTGATAACAAAAAAACTTTCTATAACACGTATTCTAAGCTCTAGATTTAGTATTTTTTACAATACTCATGAAATCAGTTTGGATAAATATCACAATCAATTTATTATAACTTTTGATCTCAGATAAACTCAGAAGGCTTCACATGACTTCTTTTATCCTAAATTAACCAGTTGCACCATTTAAATAGAAATGAAATTAGTTGCCCCGCTGGGCAAAAACTTGGAGTTATTTTCATGGTAGGGCGTACATCAACAGTTTTTGTGAGCTCCGATAGATAAAAAGTTCAAAAAAAATCTCTTGAATTAAACCAAAAAATAGAATGGACAACCTGCAGATTACAGAGGTTATTAGGCCACGCAAGCATTTCAACCTAATTTCTGCGGCATTTTCGAAATTTAAGCCTTTATTACAATATTGAAACAATGCTTTCATGATAGTGAACGAATCATTTTCAGACCAGATAGGAACCCATTGGTTACCGCTCAAGCTGGTGTTCAACGGGTTTGCTAACAATCTTGGAAAAGGACTACACAACTACCTGTTCTTTAGGTTTTAAGGTTAACGACCCTGCCATAATGCGTTTTGCTAAACATATGGTGTTAAAATTTTGTGATTCTGATGCCTTTCAATGCAATTTTCTTACACTCTGAAACTATAACAGCAAAAAGTTTTCAGAATGTAAAAAATCATAAAAATTGATTACTAATAAAGTGTTCAAGAGTTAATTTTTCTTTTAGGCCAGTTTGAGTTTGAATGGATCGAGTCTGTGAAGCAAAGTAAGGCAAATGCTCCCGCACCACAAATGTTTCCGCATCGAAGCTCCGCCAAATTAAAGGCTGTTAGTCGAGTTGTAAGTTGTAGTTAACAGCCATTTTCAATTTTCACTCAGTGCATTTGCTGCACCCCATGAATAATTATTTGATGGAAAAAATAAGGGGAGGCAGAATGAAAGTTTTTACGGTGATCTCCTTAACTGCTTCAATGCATTCTATGGTAAATTCAAAGAAAACTTGACAATGCAGTTTTTCCGAAATTTTGTGAAACATTCAGGCTATTGTTCATACCTTGCTTCAATCAATTTTTTGATTAGTGAAAAAGTTTTTTTTTCAAATAATTGAAGCCACCCGAACTTTTTGTTGGAATAATCTTCTTCACGGTCAGAATCTTTTTTGAGGTAAGCCGATTGTATCGATCTGTTTTGTGGTTTTGAAGTTTATCGGTTCCCAATGTGGAAAGTGTAATCATTTAACCGGTCGGAGTTTACAAATTTTTTTTTAAATAATATTTTTAAAAAATGTTATCAGCAATTTATTTTTTTCCAAATGTTATTTTTCGAACTCTGAATAAAGTTTTTTTCCGGAAAAAATATCACGAAAAGCATAAACAACGGTCTTAACTAAATTACCCTGATGGCAAGCATGTTATCTCTTTGAAGTTTAATACTTCATTTTAAAATATCCTAAAAATATCATGAAAAAGCGCCATGTGGTTCCATTGATATAAAGATCTTCAAAGCCTCTTAAATACTTCTTTTTATTGTTCAAGTCCTGAAAACCTATACAACCTTTACACACCCAGTTTTTTAGTTTTTCACAAAACTGTAGACCACCGCCAAAAAAAACGAAAAATGGATCGTTAAACTAGAACTATCCACTACTCTATTTCAATCTCTTGAAATCAATCTGAAAAAAAAATATTCATCAAGAACAGAAATCAACAAGCTTATCTAATTGATGGTAACCCTACTTGCTCTGAACGTTCTCCGTGAAACATACTTTTTGACTACGATTGTCAATCTAAGCCCATTCACGAAAACCCTGAAGTATCCTTTAAAATTTAGCAGAGCAAGAATGCTATTTCAGTTTTGAGTTGATTTAATTGCCAGACTCAACAGAAAAACACGTAAGTCAGCAGACGTCCAGAACCCCGATGAAAACGGGTATTTTTACAAACACTCAGCAACAACAGCAAGCTTGTTCTTCTTCCAGCAGTCAAAGCCCCGCTGCTTCAAAATTAGTACACGAGATGCCACCCATCACTGTCTGCTAAGGGCGAAAAAAAACCAAAAAATCGCAATCAAGAGATCTCAGAAACTTAAAAATTTTGTTTCCACCAAGTGAATAACAGTTTGGAAGTTCTTGATTTAGTTTGATATGTTTTCTTTTCAATTCCTCGTGGCTTATTTTTTTTTTGCAGTTTTTCTTAACTTTTAAAATTTCTCTGAATTTTTTTTCAGTTCTTTAACAGAATGAACAATCAAACAAACAATAATTTTTATGTTTTGTTTTGTTCAATAATAACAGTTCTGAGTCTCAACATTTTGGATAAAAACAAATATTAGTATCAAAAATTGTTCCTTCTCTTTGAACAGTAGTAGATGACCAACGTGATCAGTTGTGGGTGACCAGTAGTAGGTGAGTTTGAACAGTAGTAGGTTGGCCAGTATGCCAAAAATTAACAGTTTTTTTTAGTTCAAACCGCAATCAAGGAAAACAGAATCCTTTTTTATGTCAAAAAACTACCAAAAATTGATTTTTTAACATAGATTTTGTCTCATAATGTTTTTGCGGCCGCTGAAATTTGCAACAACTTGATAAAATGCTTTTTGAGATGCGACTTTTGAGGTATTCGAAAATCGTTAACAATGATCGTTCGCTAAGTGACTTTCTCTATGAAAAAATGCTTAGAAACAGAAGAAAAAGATGTGTGTTGGTTTTTGAAAGCACTGCGAATCTACTGAGTCAAGGTCCCTAACACCCTGGAAAAAAAAACGTCTAAAAAGAGCTGAAACACCGCATAGGAGTAAACAGATACCTGAATCAGTAAAAAAAAACGCTGAATAGATTTAAATTGAAACTAAAAAATGAAACCAAAAAAAATATCTTACTTGACATAGGAAAGCCTTAATATTGTTTACAAAAACTGAACCGTTTAACGGATGCGGTAAAACTTTTGATGTTAGATTGAGCTATTAATCAAACTATCAAATTTAACAATTACAATATAACCAACATCAATTTGAAACTCAATGGAAGCCTATCAATTACAGTAACCCTTTTATCGATCACGTTGGAGACGTTCCCTCCTTTCGTTCACAGTCTGAGCTATGTTGACCGCTCAGTTGTTGACTAACCACACTCGATGCAAAGCTTCAATTTACTCAACTGGTCTTAAACCTACTCGGTTGAGGCCATTTGGAAGCGAGAGCCAAAGAATAGTTTGAGGCTACAAAAATTGTTTGAAAAACTTCTTTGTTAATTCTGAAAAATTGGTTGATTTTTGAGACTATTTTTATTTATATAAAACATTTTAAATTTGGCTCTTTGATGAAATACTGTACAAGAGCATGATGGGATTACTCTGTCGAATCTATTGTTAAATCTATAAGTTAAACAAATGATAATGAAAGTTTAAAAATCTGAACAGATTGAATTGCAGTCGTAAGACAAACCAAAAATCAAATTTTGTTTGACTTGCAGAACAGTATCTGCAAAAATTGAATTATAATTCTTGCCTTCCGGAACTTCAAAAAGTATCCAAGATGACTCCAGAACCTCAAAAGCCTCCAAGATGAGAAACCTCGAAAAGTCTCCGAAAGAAGGTGAGTCGGAACAAGGAAGAATTTGTCTCTAAGATCTGAACGTGATCAAACATGATAGCGTGTATGCTGCACATAAGCAAAACGGACACTGTTTGCCAGCACGGGATGGGAATCGATAAAATCTCACTTCTGATTAAACTGTTGATGACAGGGTATACGATCTTGTGCCCAGAGAAAACGAATTGGAGTTGCTAGCTTTGTTTGTGATTGAGAGAGAACATATCGAACAACTGTTCATCATGATACAGTGTTTGAGCCTCAAAAAGCTCAGTTAGTAGCGGAAGTAACTTTTGAAAATGAAAAAGCAGATGGCACTGAAAAAAGTACTAGCCATCATCGCCATTTATAAAATGCTAAATGGGGACGTCCAAGGTTGCACACATGACCAATTATATGATTGCGTAGACCAGATCTTGTCTACTGTCCGTCAATATGTCTCATGATAACGACTGAAGAGTTCGCAGCATTGAATATGGTGAACGGTGAATCTGCGCCGATTTTCAAAAAAAAATACCAGCCGATCTTCGGAAAAACAAATGCTTCTTCTGGATCATTTGCAATAATGAAGACGATAGTTCTTTTGAACTTTGTTTTGTTGCTGACTATTATCTCCTGCATACTATTCGTACACAGGAGTTTTTTCAAAAATGACTTTTTTCAATTACCGCAGAAATCCAAGAGCGCCCAAGCTAAATGATTTGATGACTTTGGTTTGTCTTTACAATGGGACTACCGGCTATTGGACGCTTCGAAAATCACAATGAAGTGCAAGTGAATGTCTTCATGTTAGTTCACAGAGTTTTTGAAAATTTTTTGATGCAATTTTCAAAGTTGGCGCGAACTTATATCTAAAACTATCAAGATAAGCTATTAGCTGCACTTTCGTTGAAGAATTATTATGATAATTTTAGTTTAGTATTTTAAAAACCATTCAAAATTTTTCCTTAGGTAAAATGAAAAAAAATATATTTTACCCTTGAGAATTTCGAAACATCGGTCCAATTCTGTTGTGAATCAGCTGCTTATAAACGATATAGGCATGACAAGGTGAGACTTACGAGATGATAAAAATCCTGAATAATTCAGCCAGCAAAACGCAAAAAGGAAAATTCAGATCAAGAAACTCGCTCTGTCGAAACTGTTTCCACCGGTGTTCATTTGTGAAACGATCTGAGCGAAAAGAGTTATTCTGCATGGGGAACGAACCAGCAATTGTTACTGTGCCAGATGGTAACATAAGCAGTGTGCGCTACCAAAACATTGCTGCCCGAAGCTAATGCCTACTCGCCGTTTACTTTGATATAGAGTCTGTGTTGGAGAAGGTGGAAACAGTGAGAAAAAAATACCTGCTCGAGTACAACCGTTATTGAAAAACCTAAACCCAGCAATTTTGATTTGTGGTTATGGAAGCTGGAAAACCACAAGGGTAGTTTTTTTTGAGGGTGAATGTGATGATTAAATGTGTTCAAATGCTAGATGTATTGGCTCATTACTTTCCTAATGAGGGCGAAAATATCCGAGCTATTTGCGAAGCACAACTAATCTCGAAGCCAGTGAAAATTGGAGTTTCCAAAAAGATGCTGTATTATAAGCCCTTTTTTAATCGGATTTTTTTCATTTTGTTTCAAAACCAATTAGCAAAGTTTATGGCAGTTTTATTTGAATGAGATCAACTTCAGCATCAAAACATTTGTTTTGGGTAAAATTGCTTATTGTACAATTAATGAATGCGTTTGTTCAGAATGCGTTTTTCCATTGAAAAAAAAAGAAAATGAGATAGAAATTGTTTTTTTTTGCAAACTCGTTTCAGCGCTCAAACAAACCTTTAACGGAAAATTTGATTTTTTTTGTCTATAACATAGGCCCAGCAAAGTTTTTCACGCAAAAATCCAAAAATGAATTTAAAAAGCAAATTTTTTGTACAATTAGTGATATTTGTTTTCATATCCTAAGACAAATCTAATATCATAGAGTTCCTTAATATGGAAAAAATGCTTATTTACAGTTTCATAGCATAAACAACTTGCTCGTGCTATTTTCATACAGTTTTTTATGATAGAGAACATGGCATTATCTATTATTTATCTCCATACTTAGGGAGAAATGCTTATAATGAGTTTTTATAGCTTATAAAAAATGCTTAACATGCTATTTTCATACATTTTTTATGCAATTGTTGTAAGTTATGTGAAAAACGATTTTTTACATAGTATAAATTTGTATGAAACGCATTTTTGTTAACCCGGGAAATGATTTATTCACTGCATTAAATCTAAAATGAGCACAATTTTTAGGTCTGAATATCAATGATGATGGAATTTGGCGTCAAAACGAGAAGTTTCAAGTTGCTTAAGTTGATAAACTAAATGACTAATTTTGGAAAAAAATGCATGTGAAACCTAAAATATCAGACCAAACTTGTGTTGTCTCAAGGTTGTCGGAAAAATCTAAATTGCATGCGAAAAATCGTCAAAAAGTGGAGCGGTTGCTCTTTTCGATTTTTCACTACAATCTTGAAAAATAATAGTACGAGGAGCCCTGTATTGATGTGCTTTGTCAATATGACCAGTTGTCTAAAAAAATTCCGTACAGAGTTTTTCATCACTAGTATAGCCGTACCATATACCTAAAACCTCAAACTGTTTTTACTGACTATTTCTGCGTTTCATTCCGTATGTATTTGCATAACTGCCCACAGGATAATAATCGATTATAATTGATATTCAAAATTCAAGACTTGTCATTATAATCAATTATAATTACACTTTGGGACACACAACCAATTATAATCCATTGTAAACCATTTTTTTCCCAAAAATTAGGTTTTACTCCATTTGTAGTCCATCATAAATAAATATTATGGATTTTAATTGATTATAATCTCTAAGTTTATCTGCTGTTTTTCGGCCATGAGGAAGCATCCTTTTTTCATTTTTAGTTATTCTCTTTCTCAATATTTCTAGATATCTTTCCTTATCAAGGCTTAGCTGCTATCAGTTTTATCTATACTAGAAATTGCAGACCGCATAAAATCACCTGTTTCAGCATATGAAACTGCTCTCAAAGAGAAATAAAAGCGTTCGTTTCTTGCAAAAAACGAACAGGAAATAAAAATCACTAATGATGGGAAAACTTATTGCCCTCGGTAGAGAGAAGACAACAATTTTTTGCATATAGCTATTCTGCCAACACAAATATCACAGTGGTCTAGTTTGAAAATAACCGCATAGCGTATTTATCTGCAGCTGTAAGAGGTTAGCTGAATTGTTTCTCATAACAGTATCTATTTGACTTTCGTCTGCACAATAATACTCCTTTAACAAGCTCCCTCTACTTTATTTGGATTTTGAGTTTTGGTGCATTGCATTACGTTTTTGATCATAAACTCTAACGCCGAAATGTTGGCAATAAAATTTTCGGTAATCGAACTTGAACACAGTTACGTAACAATATTTTGTTCATTTGACGTTTCACATCAGGGTTTACTCTGATCAGCAATTAAGCACTGATATAACCATATCGAAAGAAACAAAACAACTTACAAAACTACTGCTTGACCAATTAAAACACACTAAATCTCCAATGTTGCCAACAATTTGCCATCAATTATAAAAAAAACCACTAATCATGGCATGCAGTGAACAATGTTATATCGCTAGATTTTTAATATGGCGTGTGTATTTGTTAGAAAGATAAGAGCTAGTTTAAGTCAGTCAAAAACAAAAAATGGAAGACTCGGTTACAATTACCATCTTTTCAGTGAATTGAAAATCGCCTGCACGTTAGATGTGTTAGATTTCGTCTATAAAGTTGTTTTGGCAATCCTCTTACTTGATGAAGCCATGATTAATTTTGCTACCTGATCTAAGATGTGGATCAAGCAAAATGTTAGTACGAGACGCCGCTCATTGAGGTGCATTGTCAATTTTTTAAGTTGGCTTAATACGAAATTGCGCACAGCAATTTTTATTCAATAGTAAAGAGCGTGACTTCTCACACAATGGTGAGAGCTTTCAAATACGGTTGGCGGGGTCAACTTTAGACTCATGGGCGGACTTAGGGGGGACGACCTCATTCTCAGGGATTCTACCCCCTGCCCACCCAAAGGGTTCCTCCTTTGTACTATTTTGATATATCCATTTTTGGTGACTGACCCTAAATTTTTTTAGAGGCGCCTTTGGCACTTATATATACTAAGCGCGCGCCGAAAGATGCATTTTTTTTAGCCAAAGTTTTCCAAAAAAATGTTTAAAAACGCCTTTTTGGCCAAACTTTTTAAAAATTTTGGCTACCGCGCAGAAAATTAGGTCGAATCAGGGACTTTTTAATGCTTTGGGAGAGCTCGAAATTTTAATTTGTTTGACCTAAGAAAACTAAAATTGACAATTTACACTGATAATCACTTAACCAAATCACAAACACAAATGCATAAGTACTACTGTACCAATAACCAAAAACGTCAAACTGTTTTACTGACATTTTCTGCGGTTTCATTCTTTATTTATTCGCAAAAACTTGTCCGCTGTGAAATTTATTAGATCATAATCGATTATAATCTAAATTCGTGGTCAATAATGTTGCATTTAAGATCAGTTATAGTTACCCTTTGGGATCACGCAATCGATTATAATCCATTATATTGACATTTTTTCAGCAAAAATAAATCAATTGTAGACCTATGGAAAATCGGTTATCGAACTTAATCAATTATAACTGATTATTTTGGATTATTCTATAGATTTCTTCCTAATTTTCTGAAAAATTTGCAATTTTTTCTGCCTTACCCACCGCCTGCTTGATTTCTAAATCTACTCGCATTTGAAAACAAAATCTAAAACCCCTAATTTAACACGCCCAGCTTTACTTGCCCTAACACTACACCTACCCCCACACCTATCCCCACACACACTTTCCCACCACCCTCCAACAGCTACTTAACTACTTGACACTACTTGACTGTTTGGTTGTGAGTCGTAAAAGTCTGTAGTGTGGGTTAAAGGTGTGTGTGTGTGTGTGTGTGTGTGTATGTGTGTGTATGAGAGAGAAAGAGAGAGAGATTGTGTGTGTGTGTGTGTGTGTGTGGGGATGAGGTGGAGCAGGGTATTTCCGACCTTTTCACGTTTTTTTGCGGTTAATGTAACTAAGGGTATAATTGCTGACGAGGAGAGGTCGTCGTTAAAGAAGGAAGTAAGAACGGTGGGAGTCAGTATGAAGATTTAGTAGGAAATTTTAGATGTGAAAACGCAAAACACAATTGAACGATTGCAATATTTATTTTGATTTTTTTTTCGATGTTTCAAAATATCCAAACTCTTACTGATAAAAATCTCTAAAAAATCAAAAATCGAAAATAATGGATTATAAATGATTATAATTTTTTAAATTTACTTGCTAATTTTCAAACTTTTTGGAAAATTAGCAGTTTTTCTGCAATGCTTGCAATTTACTCAATTTCTAAACCTACTAGTTTTTGAAACATCATATCCCTCACACTTTAAACCCAGCTCTTCTCAATTTTAACAACTAAGTTGAACACGCCTATATCCCATCCTCCCACTTTGATAGGCACACCTACCCTAACCCCACATAGACCATAAAACTACCCCACCCACCTACCCTCACCCCCACATATCCCTTCCCCCACCTATCCTACCTCAGAAACACACACACACACACACACACACACACACACACAAACACATACCTACCCCCGTAAATTGTCTGCAGGGGATAAAGGTCCGTGTGTCTAGGGGGGCGGTGTGGTGAAAAATGAGGGTGGTGAAGGGAGTGGTGGGGAGAGGGTGTTACGCGTTAGCGCTTTTTTCATTTACTTTTATTGTAATTTTAAATAAGGGTTAGATGGTTGGGGAGAAAAAGTGGCTGTAACTGAAGTAAATAAGAATAATGGAAGGTAGTTTGAAGTATTTAGGGGGAAGGCAGACAAAAAAATGGTAAACAATGCAACTTTTTGCTAAAACCAAAAAATAAAACACATTTAGGCAATTGCAACGTTCAAGTTTTGAAAATTTACTTTCGAGGTTTTAGAAAATTATTATGATCCATTATAAACCAATATAGTCCATTATATTTGATTATAATGGACTAAAGAGACAATCATTTTACAATCAATTTGTAATCCGTTATGGTCGATTACTATAGCTTGTTAAGTAGACAAACCATGAAAATCCATGCTAGTCGATAATTATCCATGGAACATCATTGCGCGTGTCTATGATTATTAAAAAAACTTTTGCCTAAGTTTCAGCAAAATTTTGCTTCCTTAAAAAAAAAGCTGTAAAATCGGTCAGTTTTGAGAGGAGACTATAACCACAAAGATTTTTTTCTTGGTCTACGAAGCTCCGTTATGCTTTATAATTACGCACAACTAAACTTTGGGCAGTTAAATCTGAAGAACCATATAATTATTGAAAAAACTTGAATTTCATAAATTAATATATTGACACATACCTACCCTTCTCTCTCAACAACTACTTAACTATTTGACACCCTCCGTGAGTTTGGTGGTGAGGCATAAAGGTCTGTAGAAAGATTAGAGGTGTGTGTGTTTTTGGGGGGTAGGGGCCCGCGTTTACAGTATTTCCTACATTTCACATATTCTTGTGGTTAATGTAACAAAGATTTTAAGTGGCGATGAGGGGAGGTGGTGGTTATTTAAGAAAGTAAGAATGGTAAAGTTAGTGTGAAGATTTAGAAGGAGGGTGAATCAAGTCAAAAATAGTAGAAAAAATACAAATTTTTGCTGTGACAAATGTAAAACAGAATTTAGCGATTGCACTTTTTATTTTGAAAAACTAATTTTAAGGTTTTGGAAAATCTAAGCTCCTACTCATAAAAATCTTTCAAAAACCAAAAAATCCTTCAATGATTTATAATTGATTATAATCTCTACAGTTTTCTTCCAAATTTTCTGCAAAAGATGCAATATGTTCTGCGTTGCTCTCAATTTAATCGATTTCTAAATCTACACACATTTAGTTAACTTCTGAAAAAACCATTTTCGTGACATTTTAAACCCAATTCTTCTGAATTTGAAAAACCAAGTAGAACACGCCGATCTCCCATCCTCCACCTACCCTGTTCCCACGTAGACCATAAAACTATCGCACTCGCCTACCCTCACCCCCACCTTCCCCTCCCACACCTATCCTACCCCACACACACACACACACCACACACACACATACACGCACAAACCTACGCCCATAAAATTTTTAGGGGGGTGGCGCAAAGGTCTGCAGGGGGAAGGTTTAAAATTGTACGTGAGGGAGGGGGTATTACGCGTTAGCGTTTTTTTTCAGGTATTTTTAACGTAAATTTAACAAAAGATAAGTATTTCGGGAGGGGAGGTGGTGATAACTGAAGGAAATAAGAATGGTGGAAGTTAGTGTGAAGTATTTATGGGGAGGCGAGACAAAAAGAAAAAGTGCAAAACAAGGTAACTTTTCGCTGAAGCCAAAATTAAAACACAATTAAGCGATTGCAACGTTCAAGTTTTGAAAGTTTTGCTAGTCTATTATAATCTAAGATAGTCAGTTATAATCAATTTTAATGGATTAAAGTTATCTTCATTTTATAACCAATTAGTAATCCATTATAGACAATTAAATTAGCTTTTTAAGGAGACAAGCCATGAAACTCCATGATAACGATAGTTATCCATGAAACCTGATAAGAGCAGTCTTGTTACACTTTGGGACCACACAATCTATTATAATCCATTGTAGTCCATTTTTTCCCAGAAATTGGTTTTAATCCGTTTCAAATCCATAGAAAAGAATTATAATGAATTTTATTGGATTATAATCTCTGAGTTTATCTGTTAGTTTTTAGGCCAGGAGGAAGCATCCTTTTTCATTTTTAGTTATTTTCTTTCTCAATATTTTTAAGTAGCTTTCCCTATCAAGGCTTAGATACTATCGATTTTAGTTTTACTACAAAATGAATTCAGCAGACCGCATAAAATCACCTGTTTCAGCACAGAAAACTGCTCTCAAAGAGAAATAAAAGCGTACGTTCCCTGCAAAAACGAACAGCAAATAAAAAATAATGGTGATGATGTAAAAAAAATAATGGGAAAATGTATCGCCCTCAATAGAGAGTAGACAACCGTTTTTTGCATATAGCTATTCTGCCAACACAAATATCACAGTGTTCTAGTTGGAAAATAACCACATAGCGTATTCATCCGCAGCTGCAAGAGTTTTTGCAGAATTCTTTCTCATGAGTACCTATTTGACTTTGGTCTGCACAATAATACTCCTTTAACAAGCTCCCTCTACTCAATTTGGATTTTAAGTTTTGGTGCATATCATTACGTTTTTGATCAGAACTTCTGCAGGTGAGAAATAGCTGTGTTTTTACACTTTTCTGTTCTTGATTTTTGTCTAATCAGTATCTTTAGGGGTACCATGAATCATCAAATAAGGATCTATTATCTATGAAATCTGCAAAAAAGCTCTCTACATTCTGCAAAAAGTTTTCAAACTTATAGCTAATGCCGAAATGTTGGCAATAACATTTGCGGTCAACGAACCTGAACAAAATTACGTAACAACAATTTGCTTATTTGACGTTTCACATCAGGGTTTACTGTGATTAGGAACTAAGCACTGATGAAACCATATCGGAAAAAAAAATTAACTAACAAAAATACTGTTTGACCAATTAAAACACTCTGAAGCACCAATGTTGCCAACAATTTGGCATCAATTATGAAAAAAAAAGTTTCATGCAGTGAACAATGTTATATAGATAGATTTTTATGATGGCGCGTGTATTTATTAGAAAGATAAAGAGCTAGCTTAAGGCAGTAAAAAAATGGAAGACCCGGTTACAATAACCATCTTTTCAGTGAATCGAAAAATAACCTGCACGTTAGATGTGTTAGAATTCGGGTATAAACTTTTTTTTCGGTAATCTTCTTACTTGATGAAGCCCTGATTAATTTTGCTACCTGATCTAAGATGTGGATCAAACAAAATGTTAGTACGAGACGCCGCACATTGAGGTGCATTGTCAATTTGTTCAGTTGACTTACAACAGAATTTCGTACAGCAATTTTTATTCAGTAGTATAGCGCGTGACTTCTCACACAATGGTGAGAGTGTTCAAATACGGTTGGCGGGGTCAAACTTTAGACTCATGGGCGGACTTAGGGGGGAACACCCCCATTCTCAGGGATTCTACCCCCTACCCACCCAAAGTGTCCCTCCTTTGTACTACTTTGAGATATCCCTTTTTAGGGACCTAAAAATTTTTCTTAAGGCGTTTTAGACACTGTTTCGAAAATTTTGACCAAAAACTGCGTTTTTTCGGCGCGCGCTCTCCCCTTAAAATCAGTATAGATTATCACCGAAGGCGCTTCTAGAAAAATTTTAAGGCCAGTCAAAAATGGATATCTCAAAATAGTACAAAGGGGGGAACCCTTGTGTCGGCAGATGGTCGAATCGTTGACAGGGATGGGCATCCAACCAACCCCCCTAAGTCCGCTAATGCTTGTAACGATACCTTTCATTACCATGGAACACTAATTGTGTTTTTTTGAAAACTTCTTTATTTTTAAAACAGATACTTTTTTAAAAAACTTTTGATGCAATTTTAACATTCAAGGTAATGCTCCGATACAATATGTTTCAGGGTGCGGATAAAGATACATACTGTAATTTAAATGTCCACTAAACGTTCAATTTTCGTACAACTTCGTTGATGCTTAAGTGCTAAACAATCAATGCAGGATTTTAGACTCAGGTCAAATAACTTCGTTAACAAATTAAAGTGTTCACCAAATAGCATGGCTGGAAAAATAATCATCTATATATAAGTGCAAAAAGATGCTTACTTTGGTGTCTTCTTCTAACTTATTTGCAGTAAGTCACCCCTTTGTAACTTATGTTGCTTATAACTTAGCTTGATATCTTCCGCCCAAACGATCACAAAAATAAAGTTTGAAAACATCAAGTGCACTTAACTTCTAGATTTGTTTTTTAAAATATTTGAGAAATACTCGAGTATTGCAACAGATTTTGAACAAAGCCACATTGAACAGAGATGAAGTCGGAGACAAAAACTTACAGTTTTGTACAGTACTGATTCATCGATAGCTCTGCAATTTTATTCCGGGTATTGATTGTCAACATACAGTGGCCAAAGTGTGCATTCTGTGCCCTTTAAGCGGATTCCGCAACAGGCCAAAATCAATTTGTCGCGGATCCGCAACATTGCTACTTTTCTTTGATTTTCTTTGCTGTTTTGGATTCCACAAACAAATAGCTAAAAGACTGTAACGCTCAAAATTGCTGCAAAAATAGGCAAATTTGCGGAATCCTCGATTGTATTTGCGGAATCCAGAACAAATTGTGGAATCCACAAGCAAATAATAAGACATGTGTATAGCTAAATTGAGCTGTGTCGGAATCCAAAACTGTAAGCAGAATTCGCAAACTGCAACTGGAATCCGCAAATTGTAAAGGGAATCCGTATTTTGTTTGTGGATTCCTTTTACATATATGTTGTAGCGTTTATAGTCATATCTTTTGATTACTAGGTGATCACCAGCAAGTTCAATCTCAATTACTAAAATACTAAGTTCAATCTCAATTACTAAATTATTACGCCAAATGTTCGATCTCAATTTCAGTCAAACATGCAGCTTCAGTATTTGGGATTGACGGAATCCCAATTACTTACCTAATTTGGCGATATGCTGTGCATTGTGCTTCTGAACACTCTCAAGCTAATAACTCCAAATAAAGAAAATATTTCATATTTTTTCCATAGTATTCCAATAGTTGGGATTCCAACAATCCCAAATACTGACCAACGTTTCAAATCGATGGAATCCCAAATACTGATATAAATCGGCGATATGATGTGCGTTTTGTTTCTAATCATTCTCCCCCCAAGGGCTTCAAATAATGAATGAAATTATGCGGTGTTGTGTTTCCAAAACCATGATCTCAAAAATCGTTTGCTGGGATATGTATCCAAATACTAAAAGATGACCTCCACCGATTTAGTCAACAAATGTTTAAAGATTTGTTCGTGGAATTGATTAAGATATTGATTAAGTTCTTGCTTTTAAATTCTTTATTGTTAAAGATAACATTTCCAGTTCTAGCTTTTAACTGTTCACATGCAAGTTCAGTAATAAACAAAATTCGGAACCCACTTACAATTTGCGGATTCCACTTACATTTGCGGATTCCACTTACATTTTGCGGAATCCACTTACAGTTGCGGAATCCAGAACAACTAGCTATAATCGCTTGTTGCGGAAACCGCGACACAACAAATGTGACGAGAAAGTTTACGTTACAGTTATTTGTACGCGGAATTTTCGGAAAATTTGTTACTGGAATTCACTTACAATTTAAAACTTGTTTTAAAATTAGTTTCTGGAATCCAGGAACATACAAACACAAAATTGGGCACCTATCCAATGCACAGTTTGGCCTCGTAAGAAAAATTTTAGCACAAACTCATATGAAATTTCTTGAAATATAAAATTTATGAAAACTATCAAATATAAAAATTATTTAAGCTCCAATCTTAGTTTTTTTCTATAAAAAGAAATTAAAAGATCGTTCGTTTATGCCAAATGACCAGTTTCTTATTACAAATTTGAGAGAAAAAAGTTTGTTTGAACCTATATCAAATTTATCAAATTCAGAGTTTTGATTCCAAAGACCAGCATCACGATTTGTTTTTTTTTTCTGAAACTTAACCAACCGGTAACATGATTTCAAACTTTTTATCCATGATATAAAAACAGCTGCAGTAGTTCTCTTGTGTAGCGCTGAAAATTGCATTTTATAGTTGTTTTTGCGGTTTGCATATGCGTATTTCATAAATGAGATTTTTGTTTGATTGAGTCTACTCTTTGCCTATTTTGACGAAAAAAATGAATCAATTTTTGTTTCTGCAGTAAACATAAGTATTTACAGTTTTGATGTTTCTGGTGTGGTATGAGGTAAAAAGGATGTCATGAATTATATGATGCAAGTGTTCGAACGCCAGTGGGACTAAAATGGAGTGTTTTATTTTCTGCATGCTTGCTTCACTTCCACGCCTTGAAAAATTATGCTGTCGAATCTGCATAATAGTGGGGGTGTAACCGCCACGATCTAAAACCTATTATCATTAAATTATTTTCTTTTCAGTTATTTAAAAAATTCGGCCATATCTTTTTTGTATAATCCAGATACCATCTCCAAAGGTTTGACTGATGATGACATCGCTATCAAGTATCTGAGACACTATCACTATCGCAAGTATCTGAGCTATTTAAAATAACCAGTCATAAACTTAACAAACTCAATTTGTATCAAAGGATTATTATAAATATCATAAGTGTATGTATCAAGTAGGATTACTGATCCGAGATAATTTTGAAAACGGTCGAAAAAATTTTTAAATTCTGCGTGCCAAAACTAGACAGCTCAAAATCGAAGAAAAAACGATAATAAAATACAAATTGCATGAAGTTAGTTCAGAGTTCCAACGAATTTTTTCAATGTCGTCTCTTCTTACAGAAAATGTCAATCACACGTCATCACTTATCAGACCCAATGCCATCGTTCGTTCAGCCGATTTCTTTTGACGTTTTTATAATCTTATGATTTCTATTACGAGCCGAATCTTGTTCACTCTTCCTATACAAAAACAGCCGATTGGTTAATAATTGAACCCTTATAGTTTTGGGTTGTTTAAAATTTTGAGGCACCTAGATTATTTTGTAAAACAAAATTGAACTGTTTCATTAAAGGATCTGCAGACTGATTTGGATATTGCGTCTTGCAAACTCTTTATCACCAGCGAACTGTTGAGCTTGTTCGGAGTTTCCGTTGGCTTTTTTCTGGCACTGATTATATCCAAAAAAATATATACTTTTTGGTCCACCCAGTCCTCTCTGCAACCCCCTTCTACAGAAGGGCTCAATTTAATTCCTGCCATTAGCACACTTTCATATGCTATTTCCATCCGGTTTTTCGACCATTTTTTTCTAAAATATTTTTTTTTTCATAAACTCAATTGTGAAACCTCAGAGCTTGGGTTTATTTGAAAAAACGGTTGGGTGGAAACTCTTTTGCATAAGCGGCTACCTTTTTGATTTTTTTATGCAATATTTTTGAAATTTTGACCTTTTTTTAAGAAAAATTTTGTCTTATCTGAAAAACTAATCTACCAATTATTAGATTTATGGTTCAAGCGAAATAGCACGTTATTGGCTTGATCGCTGCAAAAACTTTAAACGCCCTATTTTTTACTTAAAGAAGGCCTGCGGAAAGTCAAGTGAATTGCTTTTGCGACCGTTACTTGTCTTTTCTCAGAAACTACCCTTCAGAATCTGTGAAACAAAAAGCAGTTTATTTGAGAAACAGTTAAGGTTTTGATTAAAGTCCAGTTTTGGCGTTTTGAATTTAATGCAATTTATCCCGGATCAATACAAAAAAACTTTCGAAAATAACCAACAGTTAACTTCAGCTTGAGAAATTAAAAGAAAAATTTTGAATTATGGTTACTTGGAGCGCATTATGAAATCAAAGAAATTTACTTTTTTTCATATTGCTCTAGCTTGGAATTTTTATCTAAAAACTTTTTAACGTTCCGAACTAAGTGTTGCTAAGTCATAGTCTTTTTTTTTCTATAAAAACGACATTGACAGCTTCAAATACACTCTGAAAAAGTGCATAGGCTGGAGTCACTTGAAACAAGTTCTTTAAATGCGAGCTTAAATTACACTAACTGGTGTTTCTGTTGATTCTGGTCCAAAGATAAGAGTATTTCATGATAGGAATAAGATGTAATGACAACTAGCAGGCCCCTGCTGCTGTTGTTGTTGTTGTTGTTGTTATTGTTGTTGTTGTTGTTGTTGTTGTTGTTGTTGTTGTTGTTGTTGTTGTTATTGTTGTTGTTGTTGTTGTTGTTGTTGTTTTTGTTGTTGTTGAATATGGAGGGGCGTCAGTGGAGACTGCTATCGCAGGGTATTAACTGCCAACGCCATAGCCAGGGCGGGTTCTTCTGTCAAGATGTCGAGATTTTTGACCGTCGAACCGAAAAGCTCACAACGGGCTGTTGCCGTGCCGGGGCAGTCTAGCCAGTGTTCTAGCTTATCCCTATCGTCATCGCATCTTCTTCACATGGGGTCGACTGAGGGTTCCATCAGGTTCCTGTATGCTCCAAACGCTGTGTGGTGACCGGACCTCAGTCGAGCCCATGTGATCGCGTCCTTTCTTAATTTGATAGCATCTTGATTTTTCCTTCGCGAGAGTTTGCTGTAAACAGCGGCTACCCTGGAGTGAGAGGGCGCACCGTTCTTAATTGTTCTCTTGATGCAGGCCCTTGCCGCCGCTAGGGACACGGGTTTAGGCGGGTCTTAACTTATCGTAGCTTCATTCGCCAGAGTATCTGCCATCCCGTTGCCAGGGATGTTCACGTGGCTTAGGACCCATTGTATCGTAGTCTTCGTTGAGGCGTTTTCCAGGTTCGTTCTGGGCTCATCTGTATCTTCTGATTTGTTGTTGAGTGACTGGACTAAGGACTGGCTATCCGTGCAAATCAGGACCTTCCAGATGTAGTCCTCTGCATTTCTGATCCATTCGGTCGCACTCAGCATCGCTTCTCGTTATTTCTCGTACGACGACGTCAGCTCCCTGCCCATAATCTTCATCTCAGTCACCACTGTCGGGTTTTCAGGGTCGCCTCTGGTGACAACAACTCCTGCTCCACCCTTGCTGGTGCCTGCAGTCGCTGATCCGTCGGTGTAGATGACGACGTCCGCCTCATGGTCTGTAATGAGCTTCAGTGCCTTCTCGGCTCCTTTCACGGTACGGTTTTCTCCTTCCAGCTCGGCGTGGGCTTCCCAGTTGTTGCTGCGCTCCTTCCAGGGTGGTTGCGCTCGTCTCGTACCCTCTCTGTTCTCCAGCTCTACAGGGATTGCTCTCCGACTCGTCTCGCCTGCTCTCTCCAGTTAATTCTCGTGAGTCTGTGAGGGGAGCCTGGTCTGCTGGCAACTTCTCTCGGGTGGTTGACGAGGGCTAGCTTCGCCTTCTCCCAGGACACAGCAGTGAGCCTTCTGCTGGTAGTGTGGTAGCTGGGGCCGTTTGCCTACAGTCTGACTGCTTCCACCAGGGTGGAGCTGGCTTGCCCAGTCACTCTTCTCAACGCCTTGTTCTGTGCCCCCTCCAGTCTGTCCAGCTGGGTCGCCGAAAGCCAGGGTTGCGCGGAGTAGTCCAGGATAATCTTCTGTGTGGCTAGGAAAACTTTCCGGAGATGCTCAGTTTTCCAGCCGAAGTCGGAGGCCCCAAGAACCGCTAGCGCTCTGCACCTGTCGTTCACTGTTTTGGAAACATTATCCACATGCTGCTGAAAGGTAAGAGTCCTGTCCCGAAAATTTTCGGGTTTGGGTTTTACTCAATCTTCTTCCCAACAAGGGTGATTCTGGGCAACCACTTGGCGTCTCGTGACCCAGAAGGTGGACTAGATCTGCGGCAAAGAAGGTGCACTCGGTCTTGTTTTCCTCGGTGTTGATGATAATCTTCTTCTTGCGTGCCCAGTCAGCAATGTTCTGCACCGCCACTTGCGCGCTTCTGTTTGCCACACCCAGATAGTTGTCGCACACCCAGATCGACGGGTCGACGGCAAACAGGGCTCTCCAGACATCGGCTGGGATGACATCGACCAGCGGGTCGATGTAGAGCAGGAACAGCAGGGGGGCCAACACCGAGCCCTGAGGCACTCCTTGACGGAATCTCATGTGCTTACCAGTCGAGTTTGCATACTGCACTCTTTCTTGTCTATTTCTGAGGAAGCCAGCAATCCAGCGCAGGAACTTCCTCGGAACGTCTTTCTCCATCATCGTTTCAAGCAGCTCCTGTCTCCAAACTCTGTCGTAAGCCCGCGAGAAGTTCAGCAGCACCATCAGTGTTCGCTCCGGCTTCTTCCTCTGGAAACCGTCGCTGACTGACTGGGTCATGGGGATCACTTGATCTCCGTAGCTCCTGCCTCTCCGGAAGCCTGCTTGGCTGTCGGTGAGCCAACCTCTGGTCTCTGCCAGGTAACTCAGTCTGTTAGCTATCTTACGCTCCAAAGTCTTGACCACGCAGGAAGTGAGGCTGACCGGCCTGAAGGACTCCACTTTGCTGCTCGGTTTGCTTGCCTTGAGATGCGGGATGATCGTCGCATTCTGCCACTCCAAGTGTTGAGGGACTCGTTGAAGATATCCAGTAACTCCTTCCTCGTCTCCTGGCCTAGCGCTTTCAGAAAGGTAGGGGGGATGTCGTCTACATCTTTTGTTATCATGTGTTTGATAACCGTAGTCAATTCTTCCATGGAGAAATCTCTGATACTCTCATCGTTGACCCAGGGGGCCCGGAGGCGGTTCTTCACATCGCGGTTCCTGTCCCGCTCCTCCTTGGTAACTCGAGTCTGCTGATCATACTGTAGTGCGCCATGAAGATAACCGCCTTCTTCATGTTGGACGTGATAGTTTTCGCCTTGTGGTTCATCGCTTCGTTCACATTGGTAGAATCAGGCCTGCCACTCAGTGAGTTGACCATCTTCCACATTCTGCTGCAGTAGGTGTTCTGGACCAGCTCTTCCAGGTACTCCACCCACTCCTTCTCTCTTTGCAGACTGAAGGCATCCTTCACTTGCCTGTTGGCCTCAAGCCACTCCTCTCTCTTCTCTTTCACTTGGCGGCGAAGCCTGTTCCTCTTCTTCACGAGGGCCCAAGTAGTCAGGGTTCAAGTAGTCGCGCTTGGTCTTCTTGGGCTTCATTCTGCCAATTGTTTCTCTAGCCGCAGCACTGAGGGTTTCACTGAAGTCTTTGGCTCTGCTGTTCAGGCTGACTGAGGGGGTGAAGTCTTCTGCTCTCTTCTCGACGTCCGCACTGAATTTCTTCCAGTCAACGCCTAGGCTACGCCACTTCGCGTTCGGTTGTTGCGGCTTCGTGACACTGACCGTGCCCTTATTTCAATGATGATCGGTAGATGGTCCGATCCAAGGTCTTCCCGAAGCGTCCATGAAACGTTGCTCATCATGGCGGAGGGAACGAGGAATAAGTCCGGTGTGCTCCCATTTCCAGTGCTTCCGTTGGTGCACGTGCTTGACTCATCGTTGGATCACAGGATGTCATTGTCCCCAATCCACTCCTCCATCCTCTTACCTCGGCTGTCGCACGGCTGCATGGGGTCCCACAGTAACGAGTGCTCATTGAAGTCGCCTCCAGTGACGCAGTTTGCTCCTTTCGGAAGCTGGCTAAGGACTATGTCTTCTTCACCCGTGTTACTGTTCGGTGGAAAGGAAACATTCGAAAAAGTCAGCAACTTTCGCTTGCTCATTCTCACCCTGAACGAGCAAAACTCGACAGTCCCTTTCTGTTGGTTCCAGCCGGGTCTGCTCTCGTAGAACAATGTTTCCTTAACATACGACAGGATACCCCTCCTTGCCGTCCGTCGGCTCTGTCCGCTCCGATGCAGGCGTACCCTTGGATCTTCAGCAGCTTCGATTCCTGCACAAGGGCCACATCGATCTCCAGGTCGCGCTCTTCGCAGCTCGGTGGTTTTCGTAGTGATCCCCTCCGCGTTCCACTAGAGCACTCTGAGCTTCTCCCTCGTCTTCTTCTCCGTCATGGTATCCGGCTCCGGTCCTCTCTTCTCGGCGCACCCGCTGCAAATCCAGCTCCGGTGGTCCACAAAGTGTTTTAACTGGTCTCTGGTGAACCCCAACACACACACACACACACACACACACACGCACACACACAGACACACACACACACACACGCACACACACACACGCACACACACACACACACACACACACACACACACGCACACACACACACACACACACACACACACACACACACACCTTATGCCACTGCCCGTGGCACTCCTTACACCTCACTGGGACCGTGTTGATTGCTATCGTGCGTTTGGCTGCCCCTGGAGGGTTGGCTCTGCTCGATCGAGGCCAGCGGTCTACCTGCGAGCGTCTCTGCTGACTCACTTGCTGTGTTTCTTCTATGCTGGTCGCATCTCCAGGCTGTTGTGGAGTATCTGCTGATTCCGCTGCACGCTGTATTCTTGTGACACATCGTGATGCAGCTATCCTCTGCACACTGCACTCCTGTGATGGCCCCCAGCTTGATGCAGCACCTGCTGCATACCTCCGCTCTAGCGCTCCGGACGGTAGGCATGGGGGCTTTCTCTGTTCCCTCGCTCCGACAGCTCTCACTGTGGGCGTTGCAGCTCCAAAGTTCGGTGCTGCCTCTTCTCTGCCCTTTGCATTGGAACTGTTTGTGGCACACCACATGACATCCCCCTTCTCGGCACTCCAGGGGAGTTATGCCCGTCTTCACTTTGCGATCGTATCCCTCGCACACTGGTCCCGGGTTGGCCTCCTCATCGCCGGCTTTCAACAGCTCACAGAGATCATGCGCTGGCACCATGCCTCTGTTTGACAAAAACACTGTTCGGTCCTTCGGTCGTCTCGGCTCCAGCCGGACAATTCTATGGCTGGATGCCTTAGTCCCGATTCTTTCGTCGCGGTAACCCAGGGCTTCTCGTGAAGGATGCATGACCCAAACCCTGCTGCTGAAGCTGCTCCTAAAAAATTACAACGTTTGTCTCTCACAAAAAAGTAGGTTGTATGGATGAAGGTTTAGCTCGTTTGGAGGATGACTGGATGGATCAATGGATGATTGAATCATTGACTGATTGATTGCAACTATTGGTTGAAGGCATGATGGATAGCTAGATAAATGCATGGACAGTTTTCTAGACGAACGGTAAGTTAGCTTATTGGATGGATGGCTGGAGAAATGGAGGGATTGAATGATGGCTGGGTCAATGAATGATTGGTTGAAAGGCTAAAAAGGTTGATGGCTGGTTATATGACTGGTTGGATGGCTAAATGGATGGATGATTGGTTGGTTGTAAGGCTACATGGGTTGATGGCTAGATGGCTAGATGGCTGGATGAATAGTTAGATGAAAGGATGGCTAGCTGAATGTTTGGCTGTATAGATGACAGAAAAAAGAGTACTGAATGAATGGATGACCAAGTTAGGTATGGCTTGTTGGATGGATGATTATACGCATGGGTTGTTTGACGGAGGTTGCTAGTTGGATTCATGGCTAGATCAACAACATATGGCTGCATGGATGCTTAATGATGGCTAGATGTGTTGAGTTTAGGCCCGGGAATTTCTCATAGAGTAATTTCGCATGTGGTACATCGTCTGTTCGTCACGTTATCTGTTTTGTCCGGATAGTTTGGTGAATTTGACTAGTCTAATACCAACCCTATTCTTACTCTAAAATATCATAATCTCAGTAGAGCTAGAGGACTACTGTTTTCTTAGAGGAAAGAAGAATGCAAATGATTTCAATCTTTATTCCTAATTCTCTGATGCACGATGGTTTCAGGTTTTCAAATATAGAGTAAGATATAGTCATTGATCATGATTGCTAATTATTAAACTTTGCAGGGAAATCCATTTTTAATTGAATAAAATTTTTCAAACAGGTTACACTCCTTCGCGTTCAAGAGAATTTTCAAAATTCTGACTGCAGTTTTATAGGATTGCTTTCCTGAATTGGTTAGAGAGTTGCTTATAGTGCCTGCGGAATATATATGGTGATGAGAGATAATCGTGAATCCAGAGAAAATGAAGTGATGCGCCGAAAGGTGATTGTAAGGAGTCAATTTCATAGTTCAGAGCAAGACTATGGGCAAGATGATAGTTTGACTTTTTTGAGAAAAACTTCAAAAGAAAAAACCCACATATGTAGAGTTTGCCATTGAGTTGGCTCTTGTTCTGTTTTCAATAGATTCCTTCTCTTTGTCTGTCAACTCGACACTTTGTGTTCAGAGAAAGTAGTGACTGCGGGAAGCAAAACCAATAGGTTTGTCATTCCAAACTGGAGCCACCCTGAGCAGAGCAAAAGTAGGGTGCGATGTGTCTATAAGTGATGTAATTCGGTTGTTGAGGCCGGCTATAGAGCATGGTCAGAACATCCTACTGATGCGTTAGGACAGTTGCCGGAGTATACTTGAGATTGATATATTGAGTCAGGTGTGTTAATGACAATAGCCTTTTCTTTTTTTATACCTGCTGATTTGTCTATTTCTTTTGTGGTTTTGTGTAGGTATTTAAATTGGCTCAACTTTGACTTGTGCTATTCTGGGGCTTACTAAAGTTGTATGTGGTCTTAATCAAAATCGAGCTTTGGTTTCAAAAGGATATCTTATCCAGTTTGATCTGGTTTCAGAATAATGGAATTTTCCTGTTCAGTTTATTAGTGTATTGGTAGTGCGGTGGTGTTTAACAGGATGCCTTGGTTTTTTAAATTTTATTCCAATCAAGTTGAAAAAACTCTGAAAACCATGAATTTTCAAGTTGTTTTAGTGAGTTTTGATTTTATTTAATTTTTGAATTTTTTAAACAATTTATTCAAAAGTGATTGAATTGAGGCATAAGTAGGAGAGAAGAAAAAAAATTCACTCAATAAAGGATAGTTTATCTGTAATTAATGACTCAAGTGTAAAACCTTTTGAGTTTTAATATATTTATTGCCTTGAGTTTATTATATTGCTGCATAAATATGATTTTTATTAAGCGTTTGCTGTAATGATATGTGCCATTTGAAGAAATGATACAAAATTGTTTCTTTTTTTTGTTTTAGTTTTTTTAGAAGCTAAGGAAGAAGTCTAAAAGAGAACCGATAAAACTTTTCAATGTAAAAGATGGCACTTATTGAAGTCTATAACATCTGGCATGTGTGTTTTTATTAAGAAAAATGTGAGAATAAAAATTTTCAATTGTTTTTTCTAAAGAGTATGTTTTTTTGCCTTGTTGAATTGAGTTTAGTGAGTCTGAATATCCATCCAAATTGACTTAAATACATTTTTAAGACATTTAAATTGATACAATGTTATTAACAAATATCGATTTAAATCGATTTTAAATAGATTCAAGTGAGATTTGGATGGATTTAAGTGAGTTTTGGATGGATTTTAGTGAGTCGGAAAAACTATCCAAAACGATTTAAATCGATTTTTTAGACACTTATATCGATCTAAGTTTTTCTAAAAAGATCGATTGAATTCGATTTAAAATCCATTCAAATCAACCGGAAACGATTTTTGTCAGTGCGGGTCTGCTAAAAAAGTCAGTTTTAACTTGTTACGCTAAGACTTAAATTTATACATTATGATTTTAAAGCCGCAAAAGAGAGTTAAAATTGTAAATTGATCTTCCCGAATTTATGCGAAAGTATATTTCTCAGAAATACAATTGGAGAAACTGTTTATAGAGTCGTCTTAAAGTCCCACCAAAATTGGTTGACGACTTAACAGCTGTCGTCTTATTGACCGGAAACAAATCGGCATAGTCATGTTTGGAACGTTTTGCGCTCAAAAAGCTTAAAAAGCAGATACGTGTTTTAAATTGTTTTGCATTGGAACCTTTCGTTAGTGGATCCGCATCAATAGATGGTTGTTCCTGATTCAAAAAACAAAGACTGCTGTTCTTAAAATTATTTTCAGGTAAGGCAGTACAGGAGTGACAATCAACCTCAAGGCTGAAACTATTTGCCGAAAACTTTTTTTGATTACTGTTTTTTTTTTCAACCCAAGTCAGTGACAAATAAATTGAGCTTAAGATTAGCAAAGATGAAAAATAATATCGTCCATTTTAAATGCATCATCGCACGTTGATCAAACAAAAAGTCATTTGCGCGGTGTCGTAATTTTGCTTTATAAAAAAAGCAATTGTTCAATGTTCCTATTGCATTGGCTCCATAGTAAAACCAATATTAAAAAGAATGCACTAAAGGAATTCAGAATTTTCAATCACCATAATACTTTGGCGCTGATGATTTGTTTCAATTGTGGTTCTTTTATACGTCAGTGTTGTTGTATTTCATATTTTTAAGTTGTTATCAAAATGAAGAAACACGGAGAGCAAAAACTTTGCATTTGCTACAGTTTCTTCTAATTTAAAATCCATGTGAAAAAAAGTTTCAATGGAAGCGAAAATAGCAAAATACATTAGGATTCCACCAGCTAAAATCAAAAATATAATATGTATGGGCCAAAGGGGATATGGTCAAGAACTACATAATTTCAAGGCCTACTTTTTTAAATTAAAGAAGACTTTCTGCTCCAACTAGCTAATTTTTTTCTATTTTTTTAATGCGAAAAAAAATGTGTATCCGCATGGCAGACTGCAATTAAAGAAGTTGCGCAGGTCGATATAAGGGTAGTTTGCTGCGAAAAGTAAATTGATACCTTTAAAAAAAGTTTTCAAAAACATGTTAGATGGAAAAACGTTTGAAAACAATTTTTTTTCCTATTTGAAAAAAAACTGCCGTAATTTTAGCAGCGTAGCTTAACTCTTGGCAGCAGCAAATTTTTTCTTCAACTTCCGCTATATTTGACGGAGAAAAGGCAGTGATATTCTTGAAAAAACCTATAATTAACAACTTTGTCAAAATTTGAATAAAAAAAAACAAAACTTGAGGGACCAGGGTGTAAGGAAGACATAATTATTGAACGTTTTTTTTTTTAAATTAGAGAGTTTCCATTCAAAGTTTTCATTCTAAGAAAAAAAATTGGAGAGGAAATCTTTGTCGTGTTTCACGAGAGGGCAAAGAATATATCAAAGAAAAGATACAATTTACTTTTTTTAAAGAACACATATGTGAGATTTTAACAAATCAGTTGATGCACTTCTACGAAACAAAAGTATAAAAGTTTGTTGTAAGCTTTTTTTGGAGTAGGTCCTTAAAAAATAACTTTTTTGAGAAATATAACCGACTAAATTGTTCGCTAGAATCATTATTTCTGTTTTTTGTTAACTCTAATAACCTTAACTGCGACCTTTTTTGTTAAAATGAGATCTTATGCTGGCTTGATGGTATTTATAAACCTTGCTTGGACAAACATTTGAACGATTCTAAGGTTTTACAATTGCACGCTTTTTTGCACGATTTGGCCGGATTCATTCATTAGGGTCATCAAGAGGATCCAACCTACTGCTATATGTTGCCCTGCAACCATAGCAACAAATTGTTGGGACATTTGGATGGAATAAATTTGTGTCTTTTTATTAAGTTGAAAAACCAAAAAAAACTATCGTTAAATATCCTATGCTGTACAATATGCAATTACTTGTTAAAAAAACTAGCAGACTCAAGCACTGTCAATAGCACACCATCTTCTGTCTTCAAAATATTGTTCTCGCACGAAGTTATATCTCCGCTTCCCAAATGATTGGTTGGAAATTTGAAACATAGCAGAACCTTTCATCAGTCTCTTTGTAGCCATGGCCTTGACAACGGTTTTACGGTATATGTATAGTTGATTCGAGGCGCAAAGTAGTCTAATGAGAACTTGCTTGCTTGATAGCTTGCTTACTTACCTTTTTACTTATTTATTTATACTTACTTACTTATTTAACTTACTTATTCTTCACTTACTCTTTTTTGCTTAGCTACTTAGGTACTTACCTTATTTGCTTTCATGTTTTATTTTTTCCACTTAATTTTTTATTTAATCCTACTTCTTTTTAATTCATTTTACTTTACTTTACCTTACTTTAATTTACATATATACATTCATTTATCTGCAACTTTTCTATGCTTGATTAACTGCGTACAAAATGTTTTACATGTACATAGTTAATTTAAATCATCAACATAGAGTTCGAAATTCAAAACTCATTTTTCTTTAACTGCAATGATTTCAGAAGAAAAATAATGACGACGTTCAGAACTTAGGAAAAAACAATCTGATTTTTACTTTTGAAGTTTTTGCACACCAAATTTACCCAAAAACGGATTTCCAAATTTCCCAAAAAAAACCACACCAAAACTACTGGGTCAAGTACTGACAACACTCAATCCAAATGATCCTTTTAAGTAGTCCAACAAAATTTAAAGAAAAAGTGACCTTTAAATAAAAATTTTACATCGAGATTGAATGATAAATTTGATCAGAGTTAGCTTAACACAATAGATGACTTGTCCAGAATTTTTTCTAAGACGGGCAATCAATTTTTTTTCTCCTAGTCTCTCTTTTTTTAATTGTTCCTAAAGCCCAAAAAAAATTTCAAAAGGACAACCCAAACATGCCTGTGTTCAGTCTGGTATGAGATGACTTCCTTTTTTGTTTTGTTTTGATAAGTAGTGAAGAAATAATTGCTTACTTTCTGGCCAACAGTTATAAAAAATAGTTTATTTAATTAATATTTTAGCAAATATTTAGAGTACTTTTTGAGATTTGATGGGATTGGTATCCAAATGAATACTTTCACACCGTCTGCTTGCCACGCTCTCTACATTCGGCCGGATAAGTTTGTGCAACTGGTGCAACACTGAAATGAAACTTACTTTGTTCTAGAGTAGTTACACAAAACTACAACATAAGTCTTCGCGAATTATTAAACAGTTGTAATAAAGGCAGTTTTAGTTCTAGAAAAGGCGTTTTAGTAAAGGAGTTTTTGTCTGATATTTCTTGCTCTTTGATATCTTTGAAAACTTGAAGATATTTGGCAGTTTCTTAATGAAAATATGGACCGAGTTGTCAAGTTTTTGTTAATGAGTTTGATAAGATGTCAAAGATTTCTCTTGAAACTTCAAAAGCTTGAAGAAACTAGGATTGCAAATTTTTTTGAAAAAAATTTTAAAAAAATTTTCACATGAATTTTTCGGTCAAAAAAAATATTTTAAAAAACCTTCATAACAAACTCTAAGTTTGTTATCTATTTTTGACATCATTTTTTAAAAAAAAATGTATTTTAAGTTATACATTTGAATAAATTATACTTGATTGATAAGAAAAACCACAAGCGGTAAGCAAGCATTACTTTTCATGTATACACAGTATACTTTTTCTTTGTGCGCTCATTCTCAAACAATAATAAGCACAAAAATCAAATAAAAACAGCTTCTCTGATTTGAATTTCGGATTTTTCGCAGAGCTGGCAATTTAAGTAACATGCCTCAAAGTTAAAAAGACAGAAAAAAAGTTTTTGTAGTTTGCAAAAGGTGGTTTTTTCCGCAATCTTGATCACAAACTGAAAATAAACAAAAAAACTGCTTCAATAAAAAACCAGACCATAAAAAACTGCGTCAATTTAACAATTTAACTATGAAACATAAACAATTTCTGCATTCTAGATCATAAATTGTTAACAAACAATAAAAAGCTTCTGCTTGCATTAAATGATATATGCTCAAACATTTCTTGTTTTTGGCAGAGCTGGCAATTTAAAACATATCTCTCATCATAGTTCATTATTAGAGTAAACCAAATTGCAGTTTTCACCAATGTGATATGGTTTTTGAAGCTTGGTGGTCGAAAAATGAACAGACGTTGAGATCAATTGAGTTTTGATCTTCGAGCAAACAGTGTCTTTGAATGCATATTTTGTTTTCATTTTGCATTATAATATCTTTTACGAAAACAGTTTGCTGATAAGAAGCTCTATCACACAAAATCTGCAGAAATAATTATGATTATATGCTCGTGTTTTTCGTTGTAATGCACTGAACATACACAATGAAAACAATGTGAGAGCAAATTTTTTTTCGTGTTGGAGCAACCGAATATAGAAACTGAAGTCAATTTATCGATCAAAAAATTTATCACACGAACTCTGCAGGTAAGAACTGACTAGATTTTTTTTTGTCCCGTCAGGTTTCCAATGGTTACCACGGATTCTCAAATTAGCTACGACTACGCAGCAGTTTCGTGTTGCAAAAGATGACAAAAAACTGTGCTAGGTGTCATTTTTTGCTTAATAACATTCAAAACTATGAAAAGGTGATAGCTATTAATTTTTCAGGGAAGTTACCGAACGGAAGCGTTACAAATGGAATGCCCGATATGTCTAGAAAACATCAGCAACATTCATGCTCTTATGTGTGGGCATTCGTATTGCGGACCTCCGAAGTCATGTTTGAAAACTTTGGAGCATAACAAAGGAAAAGCGACAAAATGTGCGGTTTGCAACACTGTGATGAAAGTCAAAGTATCCAATTTGAAACCACTGTACGGAATACGGGAGGTTTTGAGTGAGTTTGGAGGGATTGCTAAACATTGCCGAGAAACGGCGGAAAAACTAATGCCTCTGCTGGATGATATCGACAGCGTTTTATCCGAAACGGTTCGCGAGATTGAGATGCTGGAAGACAAAAAGTTGAAACTTGATCAACTTAAGGAATACAAAACCTCAATTGCACAATTTGTGAATGGACAAAAAACATTGTCCAATGATCTGAGAGAGCTATTTGACACTGACTGGATTGAAACGATTGGCACAGACAGGAATTCCCTGAAAAACATCAAGCTTACACTATGCATCGCTCATGTCAAAGATGTTGAAAACAAAGTTCTATGCTCAGATAAAATTCACATCCGTGGTTTTCTGTTTCACATAGGAATTGAAAAAGTTTTGACCGACGGAGAAGAATGGATAAAAAGCACTTTTTTTTATGATCTCGCGAACACACTAACTAGAGATGCTGAAATAGAAATAAAATTTCAAATAGTTCTTCTCAGTTCTAATCCCGTCAAAAACATTAAAGCCCGATTCCTTCTACACAAGGGTATTCATGTCGGTCTATTCAAACATGATTTGGTCCGCTGGAAAAGTTTGCAAGACCCCCTGAATGGATTCATATCAAAAAATGAATCCCTTGTCTTTGAAATCTGCGTCGAAACTCTCCGCATTATTGGAAACACCACCCGGCAAGCTGATGCAGTTTTGGAATTCTCCGAAGCCGAACCAAAATGTAAACGTACAGTTTCATATAGTGTATGGTTATAAGTTTCTAGTTTGAGAGTAAATTTATTATAATTATCACAAAGTTATTATTATGATTAAAAAAAACCTCCATGTTTGTAGTTATTGCCTAAATTTGACTTTTGAAATGATTGTTTTCTTACCTGAGCACGACCCGCACCGAGCGCCCATGGATCATAATCGATTATATTGTCATAATTTGGTCAGTATCTATAAAATGACAAAATAAGCTATTATAATCCATTAAAAATGGATTATAATCCTAATATATTTTTTTCAGTATAATCCATTATAATCGATTATAATCCATTAAAAATGGTTTATAATCCTAATATTTTTTAGGTTTCATAAAATGTTACCTTTCACAATAAAACTTTTGGCTCTATTTTTTAAATTCATCGCAGTTTAACACTCCAATTTACTGTTTCTTTTGAGTTTTACTGTATTCAACCGCCCATCCCTCCCAAGTTTACCCCCATCCCCCCAGTTGACCCCACCCCCGAGTTCCCCCCCCCCCCCCCCCCACCCCCGTTTACTACCCCCTTTCTCCAGTTGAGAACCCATAACCCCCCAGTTTATACCAACACTCCCCGCCCCCAACAAGTTTATACGCTTACCCCACCCTTTTATGGGGGGGGGGGGGGTAAAACAGGGATTACGTTCAGACATGGCAATTAGTAAAAGACTTGGCGTACATTTTGCAAGTTTCTCGCAAAATTTGCAAAATTTTGCAGAAACAGTTGAATTTAGTTCTAAAAATGAAATGGATTATAATCAACTAAAATGGATTATAATGGATTTTTAGTTCAAAAAAAATCGACTATAATGGATTATTTTGGCAAAAATAATCGATTTCAGAGACAAAAATAATGGATTATAATCAATTATTATGGATTATAAAAGATATTTTTTTGTTCAAAAATAATCGATTATAATGGCAATATAATCGATTTCGTGGTCTGAATTTTTAATTTGTAATGGATTATAATGGATTTTTTTGGCTCGTAATTCCATTATAATCAATTAGAATCCATGGGCGCTCGGTGCGGGGAAATAACAGAGTCCAAAAATCTAGTTAACCTAAAAGAATTGTTTTTTGACGATTTAAATTGGTCAAGACCACCAATTTTCCTAACAATTTGGCTTTAACTATAGAGCAACTAACACTTCATCAGTGGAGATTCTGCACATAGAATTTCGATATGGCGTGTAATTTTTAAACTGATAGAGAATAGTTAAATTCAGCCAAAAAAATCAATTACGCAATTCAAAAAGACACTATTTCTTTATATTGAATTTTTCTTGCTTTTTTGACGTTTTAAAAATTAGATAAAGTGTTTCTGGTCTAAGCTCTTCCTTGATGAAACGACGAATAATTTTATTCACTTCCTTGAGCTTTAAAATACATTATACAAATTTTGAAAACAAGGCTCCCCCAAATAGAGACAATTGTCATTTCGCTTAGTTGTCTTAATCTAGGGTTACACACTGCTATCTGTCAACAGTAGTATAGCGAATGAATTCTCACAGAAACATTATTGGCAAAGATCGAGGACAGGTGTCAACCTTGACATTTTTTTCAACCAATGAAATCACGATCACAAAAGCAAAAGTACCACCGTACCGTATACAAAAGTATCGAGCTTTTTACTGACTTTTTCTGCATTTCAACCAATATAAATTCGCAAAAATGTGTGTGTGTTTTTTGGTCAACCTGTTATTCAAATAATTGATTCAGCTACAAATAATAAGCTCCGAAATCAGTCAATTTCAGGATGGGGCTAGAATTGCCCCAAACAGAAAAACTACTACATTATTATCTATTGTTGAAACAATTTCAATTTGACTGTTTACTCACTTCCCCTAGATTTTCTGTATACTTAAATAGCATGTTCGAAATTTTATTGATGCTAAAGTGATACGAGCTACTAAATGTTCGACCCCTGCAACTTAAACCATCTGCCCCAATGCTTTCGATCAAAACCTTTCTCATAGTTTTTTCAGGTTCTTTTTAATTCCTATTTTTTGGGGGATTTTTGATTTTTTTTTCAGTTTTGATTGTAGTTTAATTGTCATTTGGTGTCTTTCAATGTTATTCTTGTTTCGAAGGGTAGTCGCGAATTTTCGATTTACAGAGACGGGCAGATCGGAGATCGAATTTCGTTCATTCTACCTGGGAATAAAAATATAGGGGAAATTGATCAACAATTGATTGTAAATTTTAAAGTTGTGTCCGGATAGTTTTAGATTGCTCTTTTTTCGGAGGCTCTTAGGCTACTCCTTCAACAAAAACGAGTCAAAGTTTATACAAAAATTGTAGTCGCGCCACTTTTGGCTTTTTGTTACATTTTTTCTACAAAATAGGGGTCTTCACGTAATTTAATGAAAAATGTTGACCAAATTTCCGATGTGGAACCAGTTTTAAATTAAAATTTAAATTTCTATAAAATATTCCTAACTATTCATTCATATTCCATCTCTAACATTTACACTTATTTGTAAGTGCTGAAACTACTTGTAGTTTCAGTACCAGAGCAATTTGAATTAAACTTAGAATACAGTTGTTCTCATTCTGGAACTAACTCGCGTAAACCGGTGTACACTAGATCTATTGACACTAAGAGATATAAGAGTAAGATTAAGATTGGTATTAGACTAAGAAGTTGCACGAATCTATCCGACTGAAAATGAGATACCGTGACAAGCAGACGGTGTACTTTATCTGAAATTACTCTATGAGTACAGTCAACAGTACATAACTCATCTGGTGCGACTAAAAGTCTCGAACAAGACCTTAACTAGTTTAGATTTACAAAAAACAGACAATCGCAAAATTGCTAAAGTATTAGATGAAATAGACAATTTGTTAGAAATGTCTCTACGACTCAATAGATTTCCGCCAATTTTCCAAACAATACGAGAAATACCAGGTATTGTGAGAAGACCAAGGACAAGGCACGATCTACGATTAGGAAGAAATCAACCGATTGACTTCATGTTAGTACGACGGAAACCGGAACAAACCTTTGTATTTAGAATCCTTTCCGCAGTAAATTTAAGTTTTCATTTGCGAACAAGAAATTTGAAGAAATTTTTCAGCAACCTTATTGGTGCTAAACCTACTATATATACAATAACGACTGATAAAAACAACACAAGTCGTTCTACCCAAAAAATTTGCAGTAAACTAAAACACTTTGCATGAAATAATTTATTGAATAAAAAATACAAAAATCGGTTGAAATAAAAAAAAATTATTGTTATTTTTATTAATATATACACATCATTTCTTCATCTCATCTTCATCATCTAAAAAATAACAGCAAACTTTGAAAAACTAACATCATCTATAATCTATCCTTACTAACTCTTTTCAACTTAAAACTTTTGCACTTAATCTTATCAAGGCTTATCCTTGCTTCCCTTGGATCTTTAAAAACACTTAGATTAAGTTTCTTAAAGTTCTGATCATCAAGGTTTTCGTTGGATCAAGCAGAACAATTATAATCTCCCCCTCCCAGATTTTTAAAGTATCTAACGATCTCAAACGTCGACTCACTATCCAAACCCTTATAATCGACCTAGGGATAATAGAAACTTTTGAAAAAACTAACCAATTTAATTAAGATAAACAGTTAAGAACGTTGGCTACTTTTCCTTCACTTGAGCCTTTCCTCTTAGATGACCCAGACTAAAACCCTTAAATTAAGTAAGTCATAAAATAGTATCTAACGATCTACTTGCGTTCTAATTATACCTAAACCTTGTGGATTGATTTACTATTCTTCAACCCTTGATCACAAATCACAACCCCTAAGTAAGATTAGGTAAGTGTATCATATATTAGAACTTAGTCACGAGAAAATAACAAAACATTCTGAGGAATTGATAAACTTTTCTCTCCCCAACCTGTCAACTCCGACAATCTATGCCCCAAGTTGAGATAACCACACAAAACGCGTAAGGACTAACAGTTTAAGAAATTAAAAACCTCTAACCCCAGAATATGGCATCCATCATCCTAAACCTTACGTCAAGAGATAATCTAGCCAACAAACAAAAAATTGTGTTACATAACAGCTTAATTAAAAACAAAAAATTTGACCTTGTTATCACACCACACAGACAACAATAGGATATATTAGATCAAAAAGACAAACACAAAAAAAGGCAATCATAATTAAACGAAAACAAATTATCACAAAACGATTTTCAAAACGGAGAAACGCAGTCTCTGAATCAGAAACAAACACAATACAAGAACTTCAAGATTTTAAAATCTGGATAAACAAAAATAACCCGATCTACGACCAATAATTTTTTTCCGACTAAGAAGCCATATCCCCATCATCAATAAAAAGATCACGCAAAACAAAAAAGTCATATATCAAAAAAATAATACGTCTAAATAATTGGAATCAACCAAAAAGACATATTGAATGTTACACACTGACAGTTTTACAATATAAAACATGATCGAGTACAACGAAAATTTCGACAATAACTCGATACTCCACATTTTTCATACAACCACAAAATAATCCCACCCGAGGACAAGTACAATTTTGTCACAACTTTATTGTACTTTTATTCAAAAAAGGAAATAGCCCATGTAAACAAGAATTTCTTGAAGTAAAAATAAACGACAAACCCTTGACCACTATCTCAAAGTTATACGTAATATCACATCATATTATGGTAAATTTACAATCGAAATTACATCATCAAATCCAAATCACAAACAACACCAAATACAAAGCGACGATATAGATATAGAATCCTCATAAGCTTTTATCGAATAGGTAAAAAAAACACCAAAATTCATAAAGAACAGTTTCAATATTCACAAATGATGTTTTTCTAATGATCTATAGCTATCTATCCATATTATAAATGAAGGAACCACAAGGTGACTCACCAACTCAAACATCCCGACATACAGCCGTAAGACAAGAAATAAGTATTTTCTCAACATTTTTAAATACAATCCGAGAAAATCTCACTAGTATGATATATCACAAAATGTTAAACATGATCTACTAAAAAATTTAGCATTTTTTATAATTGATTTTTTTGTCCATAGCATTGATCTCATATCACCAGCAAGAAAAAGTTTCGACCACAAAATACAGACGATGAAACTATACTGGCAGATGATCAAACAGAATATATTTGGGACCCTGAGTGGTCTCATCATTTATTTATGAATATACCAACTGATTTATCAAGTCAAGCAATTGCCACAGTTTCCATCCATAGAGATTATGTTAGAATAGTCTCACTTACTATTGATGCAACACCAAAAATTACAAGTATTTCATTGACAGAACAGGAATCAATATTTTAAACTTTACTTTTTTAACCAAGAAAAGTTAATCGGAACAAGAAATCTTACATAACAAGATATTCAAACCCCATCACCCTTCGTAAACAAAATTTTTTTCTTTGAAACAATGCCAACGAGAAAGCATTTCGCCTGTTCACCCTACACTTACGACTCCAATAAATAAAAATGCAGCATTGCAACAAACAACTATACAATCCACAGTAAAACCTTCCGTTATTCCAAAATACTCACAAATGGACCACCAAACATTTAGACCACTAACAACATCAAGACAAACAAGTGAGCAAAAGGTGTCAAATAGAAAAAACTTCTCAGATCATAAATTTTTTCAAAATCCATAACAACAAAAAACCTCAAAATTATTAGTCAAAGTCAATCAAAATCACAAACTCAAAACGTACCTCAACAAACTTCACAATCAGTATTTTTAATTAACAACCACAAGCTACACTAGACCTTAGCGAAAATTATCCATTTTTTTAACAAAATAAAAACATTACAAACAAACACCAAAATAGGAATCAATCACATTACTCAGAAGATGAGAAATACTATCATCAAATTTAAAAACGATTAAATACAAACCAGCAAAACAATCATTGAAACATTAATCAACCAAATCCTTCCTATCAACCAGATTTTTTCGAACCGTATACACGAAATGAAAAAACAAGACAAACAAGACATAACCCAACGTCACACAATAATGAATTTTAATCACAAAACCCAATAAACAAACAAAATTACCAACCAACTCTAATGCAAAATAAAATCCCATTACCATATTGTCTACAACAACTCGAACTAACAAAAATCTAACTTACAAATTATTCTCAAAAACCAAATACAGTAGAATTGCTACAAATGACTATGAATCCATACCTTATGGGTGGATCCTCTATATCTTCAAATAATCCACTAATGGTATTCACAGGAACAGATCCCAAATACTCGGTAGAGATTTATTCAAATGCATTCACAGCCAATTTAATTTCAAATAAAGGACCAGAACCAGTAAATACTCCACTTCATCAAAATTGGATACATAGACGCACAGCTCTAATGCAAACCACACTTGATGGCGCAGTCCAAATTTTTTTTTCAGTTTTACTATAGATATCAAATCAGATTGGAAAAGATTCACAGAAAAATTTTCGAAATGATCGGCTCTGAAAAAAACAAACAACACCAAAGAATTTATGCAATAAACTCATAGAATCCCAAATGAAACATTTAAACAATTAGCTGTAAGAATTGTAACATTAGTAAGAAAAGCATATCCCATAATACGCATTATTATAAGAACACAAAAATGACTGAAATTTTAATGATGACTCTAAGACCACACTTACGGAAAATAGCAGAGAAAAAGAGAGCATCACATCTATCTTCAATTCGAGAACCCGATAAGACTTCACAAAGCTAGTAGATAAACTAAAACAAGCCGAATCTACATTGAAATTGGAAGAAACAGATAATTTAAAATTACAATATGTAAACAAAATTCGAACCATTATGTCGCAAGAAATTAATGACTCTGACACTGAATTAGCTGAAAAGGTCACTCAAATATTAAATATTTACGAAAAAAAAAATTTAAAGGCAAGCCATCGTTCAAAAAATGGTGTAATTTCTGCTGTAGATACGGATATAGCATAGCTGAATGTAGACAAAAACAACAAAATAATCAGAACAAACCACAAAAACGCAGAAAACTAAATAAATCATTTTACCAATAGATAGACAAAGACCAAAATTTTTCAGACAAAAACATTCAGGTAATAATAATTCAGGAAAACCACTTCATTTAACTATAATACCTCTAGCCAACAATTACTCTCCAGGTCAAAGAAATTCACGAAATTTCTCTCAAAATAGATACAGTCGATCAAACAGTATCGAAATAACTATTCAAGATCAAATTCAAATAGAAGCAAGTACTCAAAATATAACAGAAATCGTTCAAACTCAAACGTCCGAAACAGATTTCATTTGGAAGATTGTTCTAAAAAATCTTCATACAACAGAAACGGAAATTACTCAAACAATAGGAACAGAAAACGTCAAAATAACAGATAACGAAACTATTCAATTAATAGATCAAACTATAATATTTATCACAATAGATCACGTGAAAATTCTCCGAAAAGAAACTCAAATTATGCAAATTGACAAAGAAAGCATTCTCAATCACCGCACAGAAATAATACACAAAACCAAAAATCACAACAAAACTATAGGAGTAGTACACCTAAACATCAAAGACAAATTAGCCAAGTGCAATCAACTCAATCAGACCCTCCCGGTTTTGAAAACAAAGAATACACAGAATTACAACTGAATCACATAAATTGCGAATCAACAGACGATGTAAGCGAAACAGAAAAAATACTCTCAATAAACATGCTTCAGATTGAAACTGAATACGAATTACCAACAGAATCAATTTATTAACAAAACAATGAATATTACTTTCAAAACCCTGATAATACTCAAAAATAACAGACTATACTAAACAAGAACTTAAAGAATGTTCGAGAACAAATAATATTTATCAGAACACATCATATAAAAAACAACTACCCAAAGAAAAAATTTTTATGAAAATAAAACACAACTACCCGAAAAAACAATAATCCCACTTGTCTTAGAAAGTCCAAAAAGCAAAAAGTTTCAATCACCAGACCTCGAAATTGATTTTTAAATAGACTCAGGAGCAGAATCCAATATAAAAAACATTCCCACATGGAATGAAAAACAAACCCTACATCCAAAATTAATACCTTCTTAAACATCAAGCAAATTAGCTACAGCACAGCGATCAAGTTTAACTAATGTTGGAAAAATCCAACTATTCCTTGTTCCCGCTCGAACAATGGAGCAAAATAGACCTTTAACTAAACCATTTAAACAAACATTCCATATCACAGATATAAAACACAATTTTGTTGGAATACCATTTATTACTAAATATATTCCCACTATTAAAATTTTGAACAGCAAAATACAGATAAAAGACAAGTATACCAGAATGAAAAACACATCACTTACATTATTTCAAAAATTAAATAAACAACCACCAATTTTCTCCAAATTCTGCCCTATATATAATCAAGAACGACAACGCCTGAATCCACCAGCAGGAGATGTATAAATAATTTTTCAATCAGTCAAGTCCATAAATATATCATGAAACAGAACAAATAACGACTATATATGTCAGATCTTGAATTCAAAGCAATTCATGTTTTTTTCCGAGTAACGATCTCATCCATCAAATACAGCATAAAGAGTGAATATTATAATAAAACTATTAGATAAATGTCAATCAACAGTTCTTACTAAGGATTATCAATAAATAATTTAATGGGTGATAAAAAACGAAACACAGACTATTTCACAAAAAAAACATCTTTCTTCAAACCAACATTCCAGTTATCAAAAAACACCACTGAACAACAAAAGTTCCTTACAATGTTTAGTTTTCAACCTTCTAAAATTACACAAAAAGATTTGAACAACTAGCTGAACCACTGCTGAAAAACCCAATGGCTTACGCCACATCTAAATTTGATGTTGGAAAAGTAAATTCACCACTACACTTACCTCTGAAACCTGACGCAATTTTCAAAAAACAACGAGCAAGTAAAGTCCCAAATCATATGCAAGTCAGAGTCAATAGATTACTAGACAAACTAGAACAATGTGAAATTGTTTCCCCAGTAAATGAAGAAGAACAGCCAAAAGGAAACACTTTCAAAAATACCGTTTTTATTTTAGCTATAGGAGAATCATTAAAAATCGTTCAAGACGCAAGATATTTCTTTTCCCCCATTGATGAATCTAAATGAAATTGGCCCATAGAACCAATTCAAGTAATTCTTCCAAAAATAAACCGAAAATACTTTACAACAGCTGACACGAACAGCGCATACAACTAAATGTCACTAGATGAACAATCACGACGATTAACGCAATTCGTTATTGGACGCCAACAATACTAATTTAATAGACTTTTCTATGGAATCTCCATGGGACCAGTAGCCTTCTCAGCATTTATGAGTAAAATTTTTTGACCACTCATTCTCGGTAAAGACGTCATAATCTATTTAGACGATGTTTTCATGCAATCACAAACGAAAATTGAAATGTTTATTGTCTTAGATAAATATCATCAAGTTTTACTTACAGAAAATATGAAAGCAGCCTCGGATAAATCACATTTTTTTCTCACCCGTGTAAAAATCCTTGATCATATTATAGAAGCAAACACGATAACTCCATTAAAATCCCGCATAGATACAATCATAAAATTTCAACCTCCATCAAATGAAAAGAACATACAAGAACTCTCTGGAATGCTTAAATTCTTAAGTAAATACGTCTTTAAATTGCAACTATTTTTAAGACCATAATATAACATTTTCAGACAACAAAATATTTTTAAACGGAGAACAGAACACCAGAAACGAAAACACTCCTCACTGAACAAATATAAAACACTATTCCGGATCCAGACCAACCACTTTATGCTACGTGCAACGCCTAAAATTTTGGCATCGGCGCAGCATTATTACAATCACACAATGATACAAATAAAATGATTCTCATTGCAGCTAAAGGAAGATTATTACTATTTACACAAGCTGAACTTAGATTCTCTGCACTTATGAGAGAATTCACAGCCATAATATATACTCTCACAGAATATGATTTTTTAATACTTGGATCAAAACATTCAACAGTTCTTCGTACACCATAAACCCATAACTTTTTTCTTTACACAGAAATCAAATCAAAACCATAGAGTTTATAGATTTCAATTGATTTTAATGAAATTCCCAAATTTACATAGGGTTTGGACAGCAGGAAAAAACCGAATACTGCCCAATACTCTCAGTAGAAAGATGCCACCTGATTTATTAACAAGAAAAAAAACAGTAAAAATACAACAAAATGTTAAAATTTTTCTTGCAAAAGACGAAACTTCATCACGATTAGAAAGCAAATATGCAGTAAAAACTGATATTGATCAATCACAAATAAATAACCTACCACACTTTCTACTGTAGTTAGGTTGCTAAAGCAACCATTACGAAGTAGACCTACTATGTAATTCTGCATTTAAACCGATAGCATATGCATCAAGAATTAAAAACAAAACACAACAACGTATATCTCATGCCCCATGGACTAATAGACTAGTCGAAGGTATGAACCGTCCATTACAAGAATATCTCAGATGTATCAGAAACGGAAATGATACACGATATACTGAATGGTCAACAGATGTAAAGTTATTCCCTTTATCTTATAATTCACAAATAACAACAACCCTAGGACTATCACCTTATGAAATGGTTTTCAATCAAAAACCATGGAAACCAATACTGTTCACAGCAAACTCTTCAAAAAACACACAAGGCTATTGCCAACCTACAAAAGATTCAATATGTTATAATCTACCATTGCATACACACAATGAAGATCATTTTCATCACCCACAAATTTTGAAACTAGCTTCCGGCACACATACCGAATGAATTTTAAACAGAGATAAAATACTCAATGAAATCTACAAAAAATCAGCCAAAAGGTTTTTTATAAAGACAAAATATTCATATCCAAGTAAATTCACGATTCACAACAGCTTCAAATTTAAAAATCGGAACATATGTCTTAATCTCAAAATTTTTAACACAAAACGGAAATCTAAAACATTACAACCAATCCGAAAAAGACCATTTCAAATAATTGGCAAACCCACTGATGTAACATATAAACTTATTGATTCGAATAAAAAAGAAATTATTCAACATAGAAAGAAACGTTTACCCTATTACCCAAAAAAATACGCTCTCCGTGAGCTCACATAATTATAATTTTTTATAGGACTCTGTAAATTAAAGAATAAGAAGTAAAAAAAAAATTTTGCCACAAGATATAAAAGAAAAATCTCAACAACGACAATCATCACGTCTTCAAAATCAACCACGAAAAGAAAACAAAACATTCATTCCACAATCAAAAACATAAAACAAAAATGAATTTCAGAAACCCCTTTCTAAATAATTATCATTTAAAATTTCAAAAATAATAACAAATCTTTCTTCTCTTTTCTAAAAATTCATGCTGACACTCTTAATGAAACTAGTTTAATTTTAGCCAATCAGAAACTATCTAAACAACAGCTCATTCTGACACCACTACTTTAAACGATCGACATTTAACAACCATCAATCGTATATGTAATAATAACTAACGAACTCCAGGTCAAAACAACTAACAAGCTCATATTTAACAACCGAAATAAACAAAATCTAAATATTGCAACCCTCCCCTATCAACTAGTACAAAGATCAACAATATTGTCCCAATTTACACCTTAAAATTCCCTCGAGAAAAATTTTTCAATTAGCCAAAAGAACGAATAACTCTTGATTACCCCCGATCATCCCATAAAAAAATTGGAAAGCTCATTCTTAGACTTCCAGACTTCCCCTCACCAAAAATTGCCTATATCCAACCCACTTGTCAAAAACCAATAAACATTGTGACCACATCAGATTTCAGCCTCGAAAAATAAAAAATTAATTCGACGGAACGAATTTTTTTCCAAATGCTTCTCTCTCAAACAGTTCAATATCTCAAACCAATAATTTCAAACCTTTTTTCAATTTTCTCAACCTTTTTTCATCTTAGTATACTTTTTATAGCAGACACCTTTGAAATATCCATCCTCCTTTTAATAGTTTTTTGCAGTTTTCTAGTAATTTTTCATTCTCTCACAAAAGCCAACATCAACTTTGCAAAAATATTGACCTCCTCCTCAGGTACGATATTTCAAGAATTATCTAAATGTTAAGACATCTATTCAACGAAAAAGACCTTTTTCTTTTTTTTATTGATATTCCTCACTTTTTTAGTATTCCTAAATCTGACAATATGCAAACGTATAAAAAAGGCATTAATAACTTTCGCATTAGCATCAAAACTTTTAATCATTTTCGTAGAAGAATTTTATAATCAACGTAAATTTTCTTCATAGGAAAAACATTTGAAGAATTTTTCAAAATTGCTAATCAATAACCCACACAACAGTCCCCACAACACCAACTACCGGTCAGTCAAATCACCATCAGTCATCAACACGTATTTCATTTCAAGAAAACCCATATAAATTTGAAGAAAAACGTTCAATATTATCAGCGCCTTTAGAACCTGTAGTTCGCCACGCACCCCTAAGCGAACCCCAATTCGAAAAAATATATAACCGATATCATTCTCTTCTACAAGACCTTAATAAAACAAGACATCCAAGACAAAACCACAATGCATCCACAATAAATAGACAAGACGAAATAAAAGTGTTACAACTCCCAGAGTTCATTTCAATATACCCTCATCACCAATCGCAAATCCTCTAGACCTTTTCAGTAGTACAACTCAAAGTACCCCTAATCATTACAATCTACCTCTTAACAAAATACCCCAAACATATCATCAGATTACTTAGGATCAACTAACTTATCCGAACAAATTCGTGAAAATCCTTTTAACCCCCCAACTTCAACACAACGTCTCTTATATTGGATGACACAAGCTTCCAATCAAGGTGAACCAGACTTTGCAAACGACCCTATATACATTTCATCAGATACACCTTTGTCCTTAGCAGAAACGCTCTCACTTCCTTCAACCCCTCCAATAAGTCAGACCCCAACAACGCCATTTCCCCCACTATTTCCTACAAATCTAGACGATAGATATAAGGATCATTTAACCAAAATATACCTCTACGATTAGATTGAAACACATTCGTAGCACCCCCTCCTCTATTTGGTCAATATCAAGATGGTAACAGACTACATAATTGGGCACTCAACAGATTGCAATATCGACAAGGTAATCACAAAGATATACAAGAACACAACATACAAATCCTTACACAAAACAAATTGACTCTTAAATTTGAAATAACAGTCAAATTAAACAATTTAGTAGTTCATCCTCTACCCTTAGCCCCACCAAATAAAACAGCACAATCAGTTCCTTCCCAAGCATCACAACAGAAATTATCTATAAATACGATAGTTATACAAAAAAGACACATGGATACATCACAATCTATAATCCATATTCAGGACTATCCTACGCATGTATTTTTTAATATACTTCTCTTTCAAACCCTACTGAATTTTACCTTTTCAGGATCAAAAAATCATAACAACCCTTTTCCACAAACGGACCCGAAGATTTACTAGTCACACACTATGACGTTGAAGAAAATGAACAAAAAACACTACATAAATATGCCATAAACCAAGTAACTGAATGCAAATCCGAACCACAAGAAATAGAAACAACAATTATAATAGCCACACTTTACTCAAAAGCCCGAGCTACAACATTAATACAAGTTCACAGCAGCATTCTAAGAGAAAAAAGTACATTACTCCCAAGTCTCAGATGGAAATAAAAATAGACTTGATCAAGAATCTTTCTACAAAGTAATATCGAAAACCTTTTACATCTTAGCCCATGAAGATTGTGAAAACGAAGTTAATCGATTGAAATTAGCAATAAAAAAAGGCACAAACACAAAAATTAGTAGATTTTCAAATTTTTCCAGACTCATCAAGCGGATCATTTGCACATGAAGCGGATCTTGAAAGATACCCATGTCATATAAAATTAGATGACAAATACTCGTTCCACGGCGCTCATGGACAATCAACTTAAGATCTCCATGATAAAAATTGGATACTACTTATTGGAATAAGCAACCCTTCTAATTGCAAAGCTGACACAAAAAAAACAAAGGATACCAAGAAATAATGGTTTTTGATTAGAAAATCCAATTAGAAAAAGTACAATTAACACAAAATTTAAAGGACGACACTATAAAAAATCAAAGATTACGACTAATTTGTAAAAATGACCAAGGATTTTGCGATTCAACTACAAGAACACAGGCAACTATTGTTTGGTCCCCCAAAGGCACATGTACCACTTTTCAAGTTGCAAGAATACACGCAAGAATGATAAAATTTAATCAAATATACTTTATTGAATCCATCCCTTTTGATAAATAAAACACTGAAAAAGTCCATCAAAACAATTACCAATTCAACAAAATCCATATTGTAGAAAACATGGTGACACGTTTTCAAATTTGCCCAGAAACAGAACTCGCTTGCAAATATAACACTCCACTTTACAAAACACAAAACTCAGAAATTCTTGTCCAATACGTAAAAGATTTCAACATGAACACAGAAAAATTAATAGTTATCCAACATCCAACACATCACAATTCCATTCGCGACGAAAACTCATACATCCCAATAAGACTTCTTAAAAAAACAGGAAGAACTGTTGGAAAACTTAAACCACAAGACAAAAGCAGTACACGTTTACGAGAATTATCATTTATGAACAAAATCTATTTTAGAGCAATTCACTATGACATTCACTAAGGCATGAAATTAGACTATACGATAAGTAGGATTTTTCAAGAAATTTCACTATCAGAACTAGATATGCTTCATCACTTATGTGAACTTGAACGAACACAAATTTTACAATCACTTGCACTTGCACCAGTAAAAAAAACCGTGTGCAGGATATTTTTTGTCAGAAAATAGATCAAATTTTATCAAATACGAAGGAAATGTTTTATGGTATTACACATGTACTAAAAACATCACCATTATATGTATTTGAAGATAAAAGATGTTTCAATATAAACCCCATAATCTACAAAAATAAAGTGCATTTTAATGACACACTTTCTTGAAAAACAAACTTTTGGGATACAGCTGTTGCACGTGGATCCGAAAACAGCCACAATGTTATACAGTTAAACTCCGACAAATATAAATATCATCTTCTCACACCATATCCTATGTCACCATTGAAGAAATTTTCCCCAGAAAGCATCAGAGCTATTGCTAGAAACCCAAATATAGATTTATAATCAATAGATATATACTCTAGATCAGGTATAAAACATCACATCCGTACAAAATAATTTCAAGAACGTCTCACAAAAATTTATACAATACAAAGACAACCCATCGATCAAAAATTAAGAAAATTTGCACAAACTGCAGGGTTTTCAGACATCTATACAAAAGACTACAGTGGATACTTTAAAGATATAAAAGATTACATTTTTTTAAACGGTGAAAAATACTGTCCACAAGATATATCACCACTTAATATTTTTAGTTTTCAACAAAAAACTATCAAACACACCAAATACATACGATAAATCACAAGAAAGCAAAACTACGAGACCTACTGCACACCTTAAGTGATAGTCATCCATTATCTCCAGTACCACGAAATTTCAGGAAAAAAGCGCTAACAGAGCACATCTCTACAAGTCATAGTTGTCCACAAAGTCCAGTTACCTACATCATAGCACAACAACCAAATGTAGAAGAAACGTATGAACAAACTATAGAACATCCACATACCACTAATCTCCGTTATCAAAACAACCATCTTTTTAGCCCACGATGAGCCGCCAGATTGGATCCCTCAACCGTTCCCTTTCATACCCGTCCAACCTCCAAAGTAACTCTCCGATCTTACCACTTTTTGATTTCACTCGCTATCCTGAATCATCATTTACTAAAAATTCATCAAGCATGGATCCAGATGCCACTTTAACAACTCCGATATCGAAACCCCTGATGAATTTGCAGACTCCGAGCCTAGCCTATCTACCTTTTCCCAACCCCCATTCAAACAAGCCATTCCCAAATCACCGATGAACCTTCTTCAGCCCCTTCTCCCCACACTGATGAAACTCCAACCTACTCCCCAATGACTAGCGACCCACCTGACTACTCTGGCCCCGTTGATACAGAACTCGAAAATGAACTAGATACTTTTATAAACCTCCAACAACAGCTCCAACTCCCTAACACACTAACCATCATCACCTCTCACAAATCTTGACATTCTCCGAATCCTCCAACCCAACATCCAGTACTAGAGAAACCCGAGCCCACCGACTATTTAAACGAAAACACCCCAATACCCCAACGCATTCTAATACTCGACCACCTCGAATGTTTTCGAATCATCCACTTCATACTAACACAAAAGAATTTCTCCAATTGTGCTTACCATTCTTTCTACAATATACTCACTATCACTCGAAACTTAACGACGATCAACCAAATTACATTAACGAAAATGCCTTATTTCCCACACATTCATGGACCTCACATTATCTTTCCAGTAATCCATTATCACTTCCATGATATAATAATCCAGACGACATTGATTTATGTCCCACTAGACTATATCACTTAACCACAACACTTCATTAAAAAAAACAATTCACAACCATCGGACTAAACCAAACGCTCAATAGATTCACTGCACAAAGAGCTAACCGTTTTTCCATTAACCATTATGATCACGCCATTGCACGATCCAAGGAAGACACAATTTTAGACGACGGTACTAACGCTAACCCTCAACTAACTGAAACATTTTTTCATCAAATCATAAGATGTATTTACCATCAACTGCATGAATAAAAATTTTGATCTCCTTATATCTACAGCACTTCGCGACACAAAAACCTACGACTCCTGTTTCGGTAAGTTTAACCATTTTTTACCAACTTTTGTTTTCCTAACACCAAAAGAACGCGACTACACTGCTCATATCAAATAACGTTACGCACAAAACAAACTCATACATACACTTATTTTAAATTTATCCAACACCATTACACAACTAATACTCAATCACGAAACCCACAAAATCGATTTCAAATTATTAACCCCAAATATACTTCAGCATTCTTCTTAAATTTCACATATTGTATAAAAGACACTAACATGCCAGGAATCATTAAAACTACAACCCTATACTAAACAAATTATATGTTCTGCCCACTAACCAGAACTTTTAACGTTGATGAGCCCTGTCCACTAATTGTCCCTCACGAATATATACAGCCAGTTGCAGTCCCAATCCTGGAATATATTCACAACACATAATCACAAGCTTTAGAATCTAATCAAAAACACACCACAACAATTCTCACCAACTAGTGATCAGCACAAGATCATTAAAGCACTTGAACTGCTATGGCCTCTACTGCAAACTAAATTTATCATCCGCTTTCTTGCTGAACTTCTAACATCATCGAACGTTATTCACGATATCTTCCCAAATGGATTTTTTGCCGACGATGAGTAAGTATAATTATGTCTCTTTCATTAATAAATTCAAAAAACAACTAACCATTTATTATGAAGGTTTCACTTTACTTTTTAAATCTCATCACACAATCATCTAAAACAAACAAAAATAAATTAAAAATTGAAAACTTTTTTCTAGAAATTTTAAACTCGTATTATCAATTTGCAGTATAAATTAATGCAGTAAAATTTGTCCCCAAATAGCAGTAATTTCATAAAAAAACCTCAATGCAATAAATTTCTTTTCATCAAGCAGTAAATCATAAATAAATTCCCCAAAAGCAGTAAAACTAATTTTTCAATCTAATAGTTTCATAAAAAATGCAGATAATTTAAAGTATTACTATTCTTCTAACAAGACGCTTCTTTTATAGTTTTGAATCATTCATTCGCCCATAAATTTCTTACCACAATCGCACAGCTCGCCCACGATGAATTGTTTAAATAATGAATTTTATGTTTAAATGTTCACTGATAACAACTCTAATCAATTTCACACGTTTCAAATTTTCCTTTAATCCGGTTGGAAGGAATTGTATAGTAAACTGAAATAACCAACGCAGCTTACTAACGTCACAAAACCCCAAGCTAAAAGCATGACTAGAAAAAAAAACCGCGGTTCCCAAACCAGATTGAAACCAAATTGAAATTGGATAAACTATTCTTTTGAAGACCACTTTCAAGTCTTATCACAAGCGAAAAACAAACCCAAACTAAAAGATTCTATTTTTGAAAAAAGGACACAACCAAAACAAAAAGGAGAAAAACAAGTTGAAAAAACGAAACAAAAGGTTGAACACAAAAAGAGACTCTGCACAAAGAGACAATAAAAGTTAACTCACTTCTGGCCAATTCCACCAGAACGACTTTGCTCAAAGTACATGCCCACACCATGCACTACGGCACTCCGATACTCTATTTTAGAAACGAAGGGCTCCAGAGAAGGCAACTCTTCAAAATTACTGAACTAAAATAAAAACGCTTTTGCGATAACACTTAACAACAAATCATAACTAAAACTTAATTAACGAAGAAACTTATATTTGAACACGATACATGCAGTGTGTATAGATTTCGCTAAGCCCAAAGGACGAGAAGCAAAGGAGATGACAACCCAATCATATTCCCACTACTACCACTTCGATTTGCTGTCTAAAGTCACTACCCTGGAAGGATGTAAAGTGCGGACCCAACATTGCAGCAAAGGAAACCCATTGAACCAGACCAAAGGCCATCTCGATGTTGACTACATGTTCAGCTCCTAGTCACTTGGCACTTCACGGGAAAAGTCAAGCTTCGTCCTACACCTAGTCTCGCTCTCAACTTAACGAAATCAATCGATCAGAAAACTTGACACAATCACCCAAGACTACCACGATCAACGAGACCCATCTAGAAACACAAACTTGGCAATCTTCATCCGTCAAACTCAAACAGCCACACTTCTTCTTTCTCCAAGAACCCAATGCTCGCAATTTCAAAAATAAACTACATCACCCTTTCTTCACTACATTAAAAATTTAAAAACAAAAAATTTATCTGAACCCTGGATGGGCGGAACAATTCTATATTTCTATAAAAAATTCCTAACTATCCAATCATATTCAATCTCTAACAATTACACTTAATTGTAAGTGCTGAAACTACTTGTAGTTTCAGCACCAGAGCAATTTGAATCAAACTTAGATTACAGTTATTCTCCTTCTGAAAGCTAACTCGCATAAACCAGTATAAACTAGATATATTGAGACTAGGAGATATACGAGTAAGATTAGGATTGGTGTTAGACTGAGAATTTACACGAATCTATCCGGCCGAAAATGAGATTGCGTGATGAACAAACAATCGTACTTTATGAGTCCGACCAAAAAGTCATAATTCAATAGTTTTAGATTGCTCTTTTTTTCGGAAGCTCATTTTTGGCTTTTTGTTACCATTTTTTTTTTTACAAAATAGGGGTCTTTACTTAATTTAATGAAAAATGGCCGACCGATGTTCCAATGTTTTTCTGAAAGGCAGTCTATCTCCTCCCACCCTTCAAAAACCAATTCTTTGTTTGTATAAATTTTTGCTATTTTTTGAGTGTTTTGCTTTGCTAATTTTTTTGTCATTTTGCTTGCTAATTTACACCATTTTTCTTTTGAAAAGTATTTCAAATTCCAGATAATGTATCAATCTTGAATGTTTTACTTGCCCTGAATTGTTCGAGAAAAAAATTTCGCAACTGAAAAAACAAAACAAGTCACGAAAATTTTTCCAATGAAAACAAAAGTTTGATTATAAGTTCAATAAAAAAACACTTACTATTTACCTGCGATCAGTTCTTGTAAAATGTGGGAAACTTGAAAATTGGCAGTGTGGTCAATTTGGTTAGTTAACGCGCAGTGTTTTTTTTTGTAAGGTACCAACCACGAGCTAATCAGCCGTAGAAATTGTTTTAAATTGTGTTAAATGGCATGTTAATGGATAAAAATGAAAAAAATTTTGGTCTTCAATTTATCGACTGAGCAGTGGTGAATTTCTCTGCGATTTCATTCTGTTTTTAATGGCAGGAAGTTCCTGATGAAGCTTGGAAATGAACTTTTCTGTAGTATTCATGAAAAATTTCAAAATTGAAAAACAAATTAGTTACCAAATTTCATTTTCATTTATGAGACAAAATGAAACGGTTATTATTTTATGCTGAATGGCCAGTTATTTGTTTCAAAGCCTTTTGAAATGTTTCCAAATTGAGTTTTTTTTAAAGAACAACAAAATAAAAATGTTGGATTATGAATGCAAAAGCCCAAAAGGAATCAAGAAATTCATCCTATTCATCTCTAAAATAGTTCAAACTTGGAGCAAGAATTCACAAAACAATGTCACAAAACAAGTTATTGAAAGTTCGAGATTATTTTCGAAACGATTGAAAATTATTTATCCTCCGTGCCAAAAATGACTGATATAGAAAAAAATGTTTGAAAATTAATTCAGAATTCCACCGAGTTTTTTTCCAATCAGTTTTTTCTTATAGAAAAATAAACCAGGAATACTCATTCATGAGCCCTCATGCTTTTTATCAATTTGTTTCTTGTGATGCCTTTATGATCGCATGTTTCTCAAATTTGGGTTTTTCTTCTTTAAATTTCTGCTTTAAGAGTTTATAGCTTTAAAAAAAGCAAAATTGCACGCTTTTGTTTTCGCTTGCAATTAACAGTTGTTTCTAAGCACAATATTTTAGTTTTAGTACAGAAGATTTCAAACTTTTTTATCTTCCGTGCTAAAAATGACTGATTTAGAAAAAATTTTCGAAAGTTAAATCAGAATTCTACCGAGTTATTTCAACTCTGTTTTTTCTTATAGAAAAAATAACCAGGAATACTCATTCATAAGCCCCCATGTTTTCGATCAAATTGTTTCTTTTGATGCCTTTATGATCGTATGTTTCTCGTTTTTGGGTTTTTCTACTGAAAATTCCTGCTTTAAGAGTTTACAGCTTAAGTAAAAGCAAAATTGCACGCTTTTGTTTTCGCATGCAATTTACAGTTACTTCTAAGCACAATATTTTAGTTTTAGTACAGAAGTTTTCAGATTTTATTATCTTCTGAAAGTTCATAGCGCAACCAGAAAACGGTTGCAAAGCTAAAAACTACGTTTACTTTTTTCGATTTATGCAACAATTTAATTTTCACCGTTTTACTTTTGAGAAAGAAATCATGTTTCGAGAGCATGTCTGCCCTTAAACTTACGTGATTTTTTTTTTCCAATTGAAAAACAAAACAATCTCAGAAGCCAGAAAAAAGTTTTTTTTTTTCATTGGACAACAATGGCAAGTACGACAACATTTTTTTTCTACGTGCGATCAGTTTCTATAAAATGTGGGAAACTTGAAAATTGACATTGCGGTCAGTTTTGATTAGTTAACGCGTTTTGTAAGATACCAACGACGAACTAATCAGCCGTGTTAATCGTTTTATATTGTGCTTAAATTGCGAGTATTGAATAACGATGAAAAGTTGTTTATGTTCAATTCATCGAGTGAGCAGTGGTAATTTGCTCTGCATATTCAATCCGCTTTTGATGGCCAGAACTGAACAATGGTCTACAAATGAAAAATTCAAATTTGAAAAACAAATCATGTATCAAATTTAGTTTTCATTTTTGAGATTATATCATAAGGCCCTTATGTAACGCTGAATGGCCTATTTTTGTTTCTAAATAGAAAGGAGTAAAAATCTTTAGAGCCTTCAAAATTTTTTTCACAAGACTGACACAATGAAAGCGCTGGATTATAAGTACAAAAACCCCAGCTGAATGAATAACTTTATCTTATTTTTGTTTAAATTAATCCAAAATTTGACCAATGTTTGTCAATCAGGCACTAGTAATTGTTTGAACAGTTTAACATAACGAACTACATTTTTATCAAATATAATATCAATAAAACAAATTTTCAAATTATCACAAGAAATTATATTAAAAATCTGAGATTATTTTAGAAACGATTGAAAAATTATTTATCTTCCGTGCTAAAAATGACTGATTTAGAAAAAAATTTCGAAAGTTAAATCAGAATTCTACCGAGTTATTTCAACTCTGTTTTTTCTTATAGAAAAAATAACCAGGAATACTCATTCATAAGCCCCATGTTTTCGATCAAATTGTTTCTTTTGATGCCTTTATGATCGTATGTTTCCCGTTTTTGGGTTTTTCTACTTAAAATTCCTGCTTTAAGAGTTTACAGCTTAAGTAAAAGCAAAATTGCACGCTTTTGTTTTCGCATGCAATTTACAGTTACTTCTAAGCACAATATTTTAGTTTTAGTACAGAAGTTTTCAGATTTTATTATCTTCTGAAAGTTCATCACGCAACCAGAAAACGGTTGCAAAACTAAAATTTACGTTTACTTTTTTCGATTTACGCAACAATGTAATTTCCACCGTTATACGTTTGAAAAACAAAACAATCTCAGAAGCCAGAAAAAAAAGTTATTTCAATGAAATTTTTTCATTGGACAACAATGACAAGTAAGACAAAATTTGTTTTCTACGTGCGATCAGTTCTTTAAAATGTGGGAAACTTGAAAATTGGCAGTGTGGTCAGTTTTGGTTAGTTAACGCGCAGTGTTTTTTTTTTGTAAGGTACCAACGACGAGCTAATCAGCCGTAGAAATTGTTTTAAAGTGTGCCTAAATGGCATGGTAATGAATAAAGATGAAAAAAATTTTGATCTTCAATTCATCGATTGAGCAGTGGTGAATTGTTCTATGATTTCATTCTGTTTTTGATGGCAAGAAGTTCATGATGAAGCTTGGAAATGAAGCTTTCTGCAAAATTCATGAAAAATTTCAAATTTGAAAAAGAAACCAGGTACCAAATTTCATTTTCATTTATGAGAAAAAATGAAACGGCCATTATTTTTTTCTGAATGGCCACTTATTTGTTTCAAAGCCTCCAAAATATTTTTTCAATATGGATTTTTTTTTTCACAAGAACAACAAAACAAAAATGTTGGATTATATCTGCAAAAACCCAAATCATCTTCTTCATCTCTAAAATAGTTCTTTATCTTATTAAAAGTTCGAGATTATTTTAGAAATGATTGAAAAATTATTTATCCTCCGTGCCAAAAATGACTGATTTAGAAAAAAACGTTCAAAATTTAATTCAGAATTCCACCGAGTTTTTTTAACTCAGTTTTTTCTTGAAGAAAAATTACCAGGAATATTCATTCATAAGCCCCCATGTGTTCCTTTTATGATCTTATGTTTCTCGTTTTTGGGTTTTTTGATCGTTATTAGGTTTGGTTGCAGCTCCATTACCGTCCGGTGTCTCGCTCGTTGTTTCCAACTTAAGCCTGAGTTAGTTGAGTTATAAGGACGCTCAGTCCGGGGACTGAAACTCGTTCACTATTCCACACAAGTTTAGACGTCCGAAGATTGACCAATAACTGATAGTGGGTTTCGAGATTAGGTCCGGCATCGAAGTATACATCAAAAATCCACATAGATGACACATTTAACTGATAATGAAGTTAGATCACTCAACTTTGAATTCCTGCATTAAGAGGTAATAACATATGTAAAAGCAAAAGTGCAGGATTTTTCTTTGCTTCCAATCAGCAGTTTGTTTCTTAGCACAAACTTTTAATTTCAATACAGAAACTTTTAACTTCATAATCTTCTGAAAGTTCAGAGCGCAAACAGGAAAGTTGTTTTTAATTCTGTAGAATAAATCAACGATTTAATTTCCACCGTTTTACTTTTGAAAAAAAATCAATTTTTTCAAGTTTGTATCATTCTTGATCTTTTCAAGTGCCGTTAAACATCCGTGAAAATTTTTTGAAAGTGATAAAACAAAACAACTTCAGAGTCAAAAAGAGCTTTTCAATGAAATGTAAAGTTTCCTTACAAGTAAGATAAGAAAACGTTTATTATTACCTGCGATCGGTTCTCCTGAAATTTGGAGATTTTGAAAGTTGGCATTGTGTTCAGATTTGGCTAATTAACACGAAGTGTTTTTTCTCTATAAGGGACCAACGACAAGCTAATCGGCCGTAAAAATTGTTTTAAATTGTGCCTAAATGCAAGTTTATGGATTAAAATGAAAAAATTTCAATCTTCAGTTCATCGATTGAGTGGTGATTCAGTGGTGAATTGCTCAGCAATTTCATTCCGTATTTGTCGGCCAGAACTTCACGATGGTTTAAAAATGAAGCTTTTAGTAATATTTAAGAAAATTTTCAAATTTGAAAAAAAAAATCAGGTACCAAATTTCGTAACGTATCAAATGGTCATTAAATTATGCTGAATGACCAGTGTTTTGTTTCAAACTTGAAAGGAAGAATTTTCCTTAGAGTATTTAAAGTTCTTTAAATCAGTTTTTTTTCTCAAAACCAAAAAGGTTGAAACTGCAAAAACCCAAGCTTAATGAATAACTTTATCCTGTCTATCTTTTTTTTAATCAAGTTTCGGCTGATGCTTCGAAAATAAGCACTGTTAAATGTTTGAATTGTTTAATATAACGAACCACATGTTTATCAAAAAAAAGGGAAATTTTTTTGAATATCACAAAAGAATTTATTTAAGACTTGAGATAATTTTAAAAAACGATCGAAAAGTTAAATAACCTCCGTGACAAAAATGACTGATATAAAAAAAAGTTGCAGAAGTTAATTCAGAATTCCACCTAGCTTTTTTCAACTTCAATTTTTTCTTATAAAAACATCAACCAGGAGTCATCTTTCATAGTCCCCAATGCTTTCGTTCATCTCGTTTCTGGCGATGTCTCCTTGATCTCATGACTTCTCCTTTTTGGAGTTTTCAATCGTTATTATGTTTGGCTGCAGTTCCATTACCATCCGATGTCTCGTTCGTTGTTTCCAATTTTAGCTGGAAGTTATAAGCACGCTTAGGTCGGGGATCGGAAGGCCTTCACTATTCCTAAAATAGAATAATTATACGAAGATAGATAAATAACTTGTGAAAAAGAAATCATTTTTCGAGAGCATGTCTGCCCTTAAACGTACGTGAATAATTTTTTCCAATAGAAAAACAAAACAATCTGAGAAGCCAGAAAAAATTTTTCCAATGAAATTTTTTTTTCATTGGACAACAATGACAAGTAAGACAAAATTTTTTTTTTACGTGCGATCAGTTCTTGTAAAAAGTGAGAAACTTGAAAATTGGTATTGTGGTTAGTTTTGATTAGTTAACGCGCAGTGTAAGATACCAACGACGAACTAATCAGCCGTATTAATCGTTTTAAATTGTGCTTAAATAGCAAGTATTGGATAACGATGAAAAGTAATTTATCTTCAATTCATTGAGTGAGCAGTGGTGATTTGCTCTGCATTTTCAGTCCGCTTTTGATGGCCAGAACTAAACAATGGTCTACAAATGAAAAATTCAAATTTGAAAAACAAATCATGTATCAAATTTCGTTTTTCATTTTTGAGATTATATCAAAAAGTCCTTATCTAACGCTGAATGGCCTATTTTTTGTTTCAAAATTGAAAGGAGTAAAAATATTTAGAGCCTTCAAAATGTTTTTAAATTAAAAACTTTTTTCATAAGACTGACAAGATGAAAGCGCTGGATTATAAGTACAAAACCCCAAGCTGAATGAATAACTTTATCTTATTTTTGTTTAAATTAAATCAAAATTTGACCAATATTTGTCAATTAAGCACTAGTAAATGTTTGAACTGTTTAACATGACGAACCACAATTTTATCAAATATAATATCAGTAAGACACATTTTCAAATTATCACAAGAGATTTTATTGAAAATCTGCGAATTTTTGGAAACGATCGAAAAATTGTTTATCCTACGTGCCAAAAATGAGTGATTTAGAAAAAAATTGCAAATATTAATTCAGAATTCCACTAATTTTTTTAAACTCCAGTTTTTTCTAATAGAAACATCAACCAGGAGTAATCACTCATAAGCCCCCCATGCTTTCGTTCAATTCGTTTCTTGTGATGTCTTCATGATATTATGACTTCTCCTTTTTTGGATTTTTCAACCGTTATTATGTTTGGTGGCAATTTCATTACCATCCGGTGTCTAGCTAATTGTTCTCAAATTAAGCCAGAGTTATTTGAGTTATATGGATGCTCAGATCGGGGTTCGAAACTCGTTCACTATTTCTAAAAAACAAACGTTCGCAGGTTGATCAATAATTGATAGAAGGTTTTGAAATTTAGCCTGCATCGATATATACGTCAAAAAACTACTTAGAAGGACACATTCAAATGATTATGAAGTCGAACAATTGCTTTTGAAGTCTTGCATTAAGAGCTTACAGCTTTAGCAAAAATGAAACAGTACTATTTTTTTTTAATCTACAGTTGTTTCTAAGCACAAGTTTTCAGTTTTTGAACAGAAGTTTCTAATATTAATAGGTTTTGAAAATTCATTGCGGAACCAGAAAACGGTTGCAAAACTAAATTTTTTTACTTTTGTCAATTTATACAACGGTGTATTTTGCACCGTTTTACTTTTAAAGAGGAATCAATTTTCCAGAACATGTATCCTCCTTGAATGTTTCCACTACCCTTAACTGTCCGTAAAAAATTGAAATTGAAAAAAAAAATAACCCCGAAAGTCATAAAGACTACTCCAATGAAAAGCACTACTCCAGCAGTTTGTTTCTTAGCACAAACTTTTAATTTCAATACAGAAATTTTTAACTTCATAATCTTCTGAAAGTTCAGAGCGCAAACAGGAAAGTTGTTTTTAATTCTGTAGAATAATTCAACGATTTAATTTCCACCGTTTTACTTTTGAAAAAAAACCAATTTTTAAAAGTTTGTATCATTCTTGATCTTTTCAAGTGCCGTTAAACATCCGTGAAAATTTTTTGAAAGTGATAAAACAAAACAACTTCAGAAGTCAAAAAGAGCTTTTCAATGAAATGTAAAGTTTCGTTACAAGTAAGAATAAAAACGTTTTTTATTCACCTGCAATCAGTTCTTGTGAACTTTTGATTTTTTGAAACTCGGCATTGTGTCCAATTTGGTTAGTTAACGCGCAGTGTTTTCTTTTCTGTAAAGTACCAACGACAAGCTACTCAGCCGTAGAAATCGTTTTAAATTGCATCGTTTCTTGAATGGGAAGTTGATAAATGAAGAAGAAAAATTTTTTTTCTCCAATTCATCGACTGACCATAGGTTAATTGCACTGCGATTTCATTCAGTTTTGATAGCCAGAACTCCTCGATGGTCTAAAAATGGATCTTTCTGCAATATTTACGAATAATTTTAAACTTGTAAAACACATCAGGTACCAAATATCATTTTAATTTATGAAAATAAATTAAACGATCCTTATATTATGCTGATTGGCCTGTTTATTGAAAAATTACATTAGAGCTTTCGAAAAGCTTTTAAATCACAATTTTTTTCACAAGACCAACGATATAAATAACTCTGGATTATAACAGCATAAACCCAAGCTGAATGAAATACTTTATCTTTTTTGTATCTTTAAATTAGTTCAAATTTTGACCGATGTTTCATAATAAGGCAATTTTAAGTGATTGAACTGTTTGATATAACGAACCACATATTCACCAAATTTAATTAAAAAAAGGATAATTTTTCTTTAAAAAAGTCTCAAAGGAGTTTAATAGAAAGTTGAGATAATTTGGAAAATGATCGAAAAGTTATTTATTGTCCGTACCAAAAACGACTGATTTAAAAAAATTGCAAAAATTAATTCAAAATTTCACCGAGTTTTTTTCAACTCCAATTTTTTCTTGTAAATACATCAACCAGGATTCATCATTTATAAGTCTCCATGCTTTCATCACTCTCCGTTCAGTTCGTTTTTTTCTTCGTTTTACTTCGTTGTTATCGTTATTAAGTTTTAGTTCCATTAGTATCCAGTGTCTCGCTGGTTGTTCCATTTTAAGCCTGAGTTAGATGAGTTATAGAGACGATCAAATTGGGGATTCTTTTCCTTGATAAGAATAATCATTCAAACAAAACATTGTTCAATAACTGATAGTGGGTTTCGAGAGTTAGCCCTCTATCGAAGTATAAGTCAAAAACCCACTTAGATGAACACATTTAACTGATAATGAAGTTGGATCACTTGCTTTTGATTTCTTGCATTAAGAGCTAACAGCTTTTTTGCTTTCCAGAACATGAGTCATTCTTGAATTTTTCAACTGCCCTTAAACAACCTTGAAAAAAATTTGCAATTGAAAAAACGAAACAACCTCAGAAGTCAAAAAAAATTTTCCAATAAAAGGAAAAGATTCGTTACAAGTACGATAAAAAACGTTTGCTATTTACCTCCGATTATTTCTTCTAAAAATTTAAAAATTCGAAAGTGGGCAGTATGGTCAGATTTGGTAAGTTAATGTGAAGTTTTGTATTTGATGTGAGGTACCAACGACGAACTAATTAGCCGTAGAAATCGTTTTGATGTGTACCTAAAAGTCATGTTAATGGATAAAAATGAAATGAGTTTTTATCTTTGATTCATTGACTGAGCAGTGGTGAAATGCTCTGCGAGTTCATTTCGTTTTTGAAGGCCAGAATTCCACGATTGTCAAAAAATGGAGCTTTCTGTAATTTTTATGAAAATTTTTGAACTTGAAAAACAAATCAGTTACAAATGTTCGTTTTTACTGATGAGAAAACATTAAACTGTAATTTTATTATGATGAATAGCCAGTGACTTGTTTCAAAATTGAAAATGTTAAGATTTTCTAGAGCCTTCGAAATGTTTTTAAATCAAATTTATTTTTACAAGGCCAACCCTGGCTGAATGAATATCTTCATATAATTTATCATTAAGCTAATTCAAAATTTGACCGATGTTTACTAATTGAGCACTGTTAACTGTTTAAACTGTTTTTTGAAACAAACCACATTATTATCAAACAAAAAACAATAAGAAGTTTTTTTTTTAATACACAAAATTTAACTAAATTTTGAGACTATTATAAAAATGGTCTAAAAATTAATTATCATCCGTGCCAAAATTGACTTATTTGAGAAAAGTTGCAAAAGTTAATTCAGATTTCCACCGAGTTTTTTTCAACTCCAGATTTTTCCTAATGAAACATCAACCAGGAGTCATCATTCATAATCCCCGTGCTTTCGTTCACTTCGTTTGTTGTGATATCTTCATTATCTTATGACTTCACCGTTTTGGTGTTTTTCAATCGTTATTATGTTTGGTTGCAGTTCCATTACCATCCGGTGTCTCGCTGGTTGTTTCCAACTTAAGCCTGAGTTAGATGAGTTATAGGGACGCTCAGGTTGGGGATCAAAATTCGTTCACTCATCCTAAAAAAGAATAAACATCCAAACATTGATCAACTAAAGATAGTGGGTTTCAAGATTTAATCCTCTATCGAAGTATACGTCAAAAGCCCACTTAGATGAACCCCCTTATAACCAATGATGAAGTTGGATCAGTGGCCTTTGAGTTTTTGCATTAGGAGCTTACAGCTTACGGAAAAGCAAAATTGCCCAGTTTTTGTAATGCTTCTAATCTACAGTTGTTTCGATACCCAAACTTTTAGTTTCACTTCAGAATTTTTCGAGCTTCATAATTTTCAAAACGGTTGCAAAACTAATAGTTTTTTTTATTTCTGTCAATTTATGCAGCGGTGTAATTTCGACTGTTATTTTTTTGAAAAAGCAATCAATTTTCTAGAACATGTATTTTTCTTGAATGTTTCTACTGCCCTTAAACAACCATGAAAAAAATTTCTAATCAAGGGAAAAGATTCGTTACAAGTACGATAAAAAACGTTTGCTTTCAATCTGAGATAAGTTCTTTTGAATATTTAAAAGTTCGAAAGTGGGCAGTATGGTCAGATTTGGTAAGTCAATGCGCAGTATTTTTTTTTTGATGTGAGGTACCAACGAAAAACTATTCAGCCGTAGAAATCATTTTAAAGTGTCAAGTTAATGGAAAAAGGTGAAAACAATTTATATCTTCGTTTAATCGACTGAGCAGTGGTGAATTGCTCTGCGATTTCATTCCGTTTTTTATGGTCAGAACTTCACGATAGTCTAAAAATGGAGTTTTCTGTAATATTGATGAAAAATTTAGAAATTGAAAAACAAATCAGATACAAAAATTTGTTTTTTTTAGAACAAATCAAAATTCATTATATTATGATGAATAGCCAATTACTTGTTACAAAATTGGAAACATTTAAAAGTTTTGCAGCCTTCGAATTGTTTTTAAATCAAATTTTTTTTTCACAAGGCCAACAAGATAAATACGCTGGATTTTAACTGCAAAGACCCAAGCTGAATGATTACTTTAATTTTATGTAAATTTCTTTTAATTCAATTTTTGACCGCTGTTTCATAATGAGAGTTTGAACTATTTTACATAACGAACCACATATTTATCAAACAAAAAATGAAAATTTTTTTAAAGTATCACAAAAAAGTTAAATTAAAATTTGAGATTATTATGAAAACTATCAAAAAACTAATTATCCTCCGTTCCAAAGTTGACTGATTTAAGATAAATTGCAAAAATTACTTCAGAATTTCGTCGAGTTTGTTTCAACTCCAGATTTTCTCAATGAATCATCAGCCAGGAGTAATCACTCATAAACCCCCCATGCTTTCGTTCGATTCGTTTCTTGTGATGTCTTCATGATCTTATGACTTCTTCTTTTCGGGGCTTTTCAATCGTTATTATGTTTGGTTCCAGTTTCATTACCGTCCGATGTCTCGCTTGTTGTGTCCAATTTAAACCTGAGCTTGTTGAGTTATTGGTACTCTCAGGTCGGCTATCGAAAATTGTTCACTGTTCCTAAAAAAATTGAACATTTTAAAGACTGATCAAAAATTGATCGTGAGTTTCTTCTTGGCTTAGTCCTGCATCGAAGTATACGTCAAAAACCTACTTAGATGAACATACTTAACTGATAATGAAATAGGATCGCTCGAATTTGAAATCCTGCATGAAGAGCCTATATTTTTGCTTCCAATGTACAATTGTTTTTAAGCACAACTTTTTAGTTTTAATACAGAAGTTTTCAAAATTCAAATTTTCTGAAAGTTCATAGCGCACCCAGAAAAAGGTTCCGAAACTATTTTTTTTTATTTTTGTCGATTTAAGCAACGGTGTAATTTTAACTTTATTAAAAGACACAATTTTTCAGAACATGACTTATTCTTGAACATTTTAACTGCCCATAAAAGTCCGTGAACAAAGATTTGTACTCGAAAAAACAAAACTACCACAGAGGCCAAAAGGAGTTTTCCAATGAAATGAAAAGTTTCGTTACAAGTAAGATAAAGAAACGTTTATTATTTATATGCGATCATTTCTGTAAAGTTTTGAGAAATTGAAAGTTGGCATTGTGGTGAGTTTCAGCTAATTAACATGCAGTGTTCTTTTTTCTGTACGGTACCAACGACGAGCTAATCAGCCGTAGAAATTGTTGGAATTTGTGCCTAAATGCAAGTTACAAGAGAAGAAATTTTCTCCTTAATTCATCGACTGAGCAGTGGTGAACTGATCTGCAATTTCGTTCCGTTTTTCATGGCCAGAACTTCACGATGGTCAATTTATTATGCGGAACGGCTAGTTACTTGTTCCAAAAGTAGAAAAAATAAAGTTCTGAAGAGCTATCATAGTTTTTTAAATCATTTTTTTTTTCACAGGAGCAACATGATGAAAATGTTATATTATGACTGCAAAACCCAGGCTGAAGGAATAACTTGATCTTATTTATGTTCATTTTATTTCAAATTTTGACCGAGTTTCATAATAAGGCACTATTAAGTGATTGAACTGTTTAATATAACGAACCATATATTTATCAAACATAATAAAGATAGGAAAATTTTTTAAAACATCACAAAAGAGTGTTTAAAAAATTTGAGATTATTTTGAAAACGATCAAAAAAAATTATTCTCCGTGCCGAATTGACTGATTTGAAAAAAATTGCAAAAAGTATTTCTGAATTCCACCGAATTTTTTCAGCTCTAGTGTTTTTTAAAGAAGAAATATCAACCAGGAGTCATCTTTCATAAACCCCCATGCTTTAGTTCGATTCGTTTCTTGTGATGTCTTCATGATTTTATGACTTCTCTTTTTTGGGTTTTTTTAAATGGTTTTTATGTTTGGTTGTAGTTCTGTTAACATCTGGTGTCTCGCACGTTGTTTGCAACTTAAGCCTGAGTTTATTGAGTTATAGAGACGCTAAGGTCGGGGATCGGAACTCGTTCACTATTCCTACAAAGTAGTATCAGGACGAAGCGCTGAATGTTCCGACTGCTGTTTAAAGTCTCTGATGCAGTAATAACATGCACAAAAAAATTAAATGTAAAAAAAACAACGATATGGAAATTGTTTTTAAAAAGGAGGATTTCCTTAATATCATCCAGCCACACGCCCAATAAAGCTTAAGGTGATAAATTTAGCTCCTATTAACACATCAATTACGATCATTAGGCTTCATTCAACCAATTTGGAACGATTTCTAAGACGAATTAGATCTCAGCTTACGCGTTAATCGCGCGAAACATATCGAGCGTCAATTGTCCCAAATTGACCAAAATGGCAATTTTTAGACCCCCATAACTTTACAAAAAATGGTCACAGGGAAAATATCTTTTCAAATTTGAGCTCAGGACAAAAATACCTTTCGAATGATATAAATTGGTCAATTCGTCAAAATTGGCTGGTTAGAAAGTCGAAATTAGTCTGAAGAAAAAAATCCCATCCCGAGAACAAATATTCTGTTACTTTCCTATCGAAAGTTGGAACAATAAACTCCATATGGAAAGTAACGGAATATTTGTGCACGAGGTTTTTTTTTCAGACAAATTCCGATTTTTCAACCAGGCTTTTTTCAGTGAATTTTTTTATATCAATCGAAAAGTATTGTTCTCGTGAGCTTAAATTTGACGCGCTTAAATTTTACTTGTGATCGTTTTTCAAAAAGTTATGGGGGTTTAGTTTTTGCCATTTTGGCTATTTTACCCAATTTGGGACAATTAACGCGCGATAAATTTCTTGCTGTTAACGCGTAAGCGTTCCAAATTGTTTAAAAGGAGCTTATATGCCATAATTGTTTGGTTAATAGAAGCAAAATCTATCACTTTCTAATTAATATGGCGTGTGGGGGGATGTTTTTACAAAAACCCAAAATAAAAAAAAAATTACATTTGAACTTTTTATGCTATTACTGCTCCGTAGACCTTGAAAGGCAGTCGGAAAAATCAACGCTTCGCCCTGATACGAGCAGTCTTGTTTTTCTTTGTGTGCTAGGAGTTAGTGTAGATCAATCAAAGCCTCGATGATTTGAGAATTTAGTTGGATAATTGAATGCCAGAATAGCGGCTGACTTGTATTTTCCACGGGCAAAATTCTCCTGAAGCAAGCTGATTTAGAGTTAGTTTTGATTGCTCGAATTTGTACAAAAATTTTTTCTGATCATTCACTGAAAATGCATTTGTTTTGATTTTGCGGTTTTTTCAAGGCGAAATTTTTTTATTTTTTGAATTTTGGTTTTTTCTAGTCTTCAATCTCAATCGATTGTCTTAGATTTCACAAGCGAAGAGTGTGCTGCATCCTTTTAAATGTTTTTTGTAACCTTAGTTTTGAATGTTTCTGGAAACAGTCGATTCGTGCCTATGGTATCAAATTGTATTTCCAGTTTTAGCTTCGTGTTGAGTGTGTTTCATTCAGCTAACGTCATTTTTTGTCAATTTTCATTAAGTTTTCTGATTTATATTTGATTTGAATGTTTTCTGAATTTCAGTTTTTGTGGTAACGACTTTGTTGTTGCCCTAAAATGATTGCTTATATTTTACGTTGGGACCATGTCTAGGCCTTCTCGTGGCGATTCTGCATAGGATCAGCAATTATGTTGGTCTAGCTAACTGCGCATTAAAAACACATATAAACTGGATTTTTGTGCAATCTGCATCTGTATAACGCTTGTGCAAGCAAAAAAAATCTCACTACAATTCCATTACTTACGCTTTGCGCTAACCATGTTGTGACTTTGCACGAGCTATTTTGCGAATTTGCGCGACGCATCTTGCTACTTTGCGCGACGTATGTTGCGACTTTGCGCGAACCAATTTAACTATGTTGCGACTCTGTGCGACCCATGTTGCGACTTTGTGAGACACATGATTCGGCCGTGTTCGCCTCATGATTTGAGGCTACTCGACTCTATTGACCATGTTCGACTCATGATTTGACCCGGTTCGACCCATGATTCGACCCTGCTCGACTCATGATTCAACACTGTTCGACCCATGACTCGACACTGTTCGACTTATGATTTGACCCATGATGCGACCCTGTTCGACCCATGGTTCGACCCTGTTCGACTAATGAATCGACTTTGATCGACTCATGATTCAATCGGGTTCGACCCATGATTCGGTCCTGTTCGACTCATGATTCGACCTTGATTGACTCATGATTCAACCGTATTCGACCCATGATTCTACTTTGTTCGACTATAGCGATCGCTTAGAACCCATTTACATAGTCTCGCTCAGAGTTTGTGTCGGGAATGTCTGGACATAAGGTCTGGAAAGTGTGGACATGAGTCGCGCCACGGGTTGCGCCGCATCCGGATTTAGACACAAATTGCATAGTCGCGCCGAGAGTTTGAGTCTGGAAAGTCTGGGACCTAGACCCGGGCAGTATACTACTTCAAAGCCCAAGAATTGAAATTAATTTTTATTTGACAAAATACGAGCGATATTTCTAAAAGAGACACACAATGACTAGTTTTTTTGCATATTAACTCACACAAGACACGAAAGGTAATCAAAAAGCCGCCGGCTGAATACCAACTTTTGCTTCATCTTGAAAAAATATTTAATTTTTTGCTGATTTATTTTATCTAATTCATATCTACTCTCCCGAAACTATCTTTAAAACGTTGACTGATGTGTAAAATGGAAATAAAAATGGAAATTGAATAACTCATTATGAGGAAAATGTTACCCCGTTGGCCACTGGCGTGGACGAACCGAGAACTCCTTCACCGCCAGGTTGTCAGGAGCAACACGAGCTTTATATTGAACGTGTATTTCGTGTATATAGTTAGGCCCGGAACTCACATGGATCTTAGCAGCAGTGACCTGCCTGAAGAAGAAGAGATCTTTTATAGTGGATGAATATGACAATGACAATGAAAATGACATACCTAGTGACCTCACAGGTTATACTCGATACGAAAATTTTCATTGTTCAGAGAAATAGTTGATACATACCTCATGACATGACGAAAAACGTTTTTTTTCTCTCTCTCTCTCTCTCATTAAGAAAGAAATGTTATAGATAGAGAGAGAGAGAGGAGAGAGATAGAGAGAAAGAGAAAGCCAGAAAGAGAAAAATAAATTGAAAATTTGAATGTCTGAGTTAGCAATTGATGAGCCTGTTGCAACTATAAATACAGATTTTTTATGATAGAACAGTAGCTTCAAATGAAAATCATTGAAACTTTGTAATGATGAGTCTGTCCCCAGATCAGAAGTGATTTTTATGTTTACAAGTTTTGTTCACGAGGCTACCTTGGAAGTGCAACAAAGGTCTGATTGGTCATTTGAGCGGTATTTGAGTTTTTTTTTTCGTCAAACTAACCAATCCAGAACTCTATCAATTAATAAAAGTTTGAGGGAACAATCAGTCGTGTTAGATTTGGAAAATTTTTGCTATAAAATACCTTTAAGCTTAAAGAATTAGCCAAACAGAGCTGGTTAACAGGTAATTTGCACGTAATGCACTGGGAAAGCGGAGATATTCTAAATTAAAATTCAATCAGACTATTTGAATATTTTTATTTGAGAAATCTTAACGCCGTTTGTTACGCAAAAGGAAAAGAGAAGATTGAAATTCTTGTAAGAAATGTGAATCAAAAAATTGAGAATCTTGATGAATTGGGTTGCCTGAGAATCGAAAAATAACATTCCAGGAAATATCCAAGTGTCCATCTTGCAATAGACTTTTGCCTCATTACCACCCCAGAAATTACTGCCCCGTTGAAAAAAAAACAAAGGGTTTTTATGACTGGCTGAAAATTTAGCAAAAACGAGAGACTAGCAAAAGTGGAGATCTACCTGTCTCCAAGATTAGTGTTTTTGGCTTGGATGACAAATAAGTGTGACATCAACAGTTTTTTGGCCAGGATAGAAAGAACTAATTACCGAAGTCCAATTGATCAAGAGGAAAAACAAATAACACTAAAAGGAGAAAAATTAATTTTCTAAAGACATTTTTCCCGGTGATTGACCAATTCATCTACCTTCAACGATACAGGTATTTTCAAAATACTAGCCAATAAACGAGGAATTTGTCTTCCTAACCTAGCATTAGTGCCCAACTTAAACCCCGAATTCACATGGAACTTAGCAGCAGTGACCTATCTGAAGAAGTTGACACAACTAGTGACATCACAGATACGAGAATTTTCATTGTTCAGAAGTGTAATGATACATAGCTTATGACACAAATGATTTTACTTTTCTTCTCATTAAGGAACAAACATTATAGATGGAGAGTCAGAGGGAGAGAACTCCAGAAAGATAAAAACAATTTGGAAATCTGAATGTCTGAACTAGCATTTGATGAGCCTGAAGCATCTATAAACAGGTTTCGTTTATGATATCAAAATGGCATCGGAAAAGATCTTGAAAATATGGGTAAGGATGATTCTGTCCACAGATCAGAAGTGATTTTTGTTTTTCAACTGATTTTAATTTGAATTTTACTACTTTTTGTTTCTTTAACCTTTCCCCGTTCCAACTAAGCTGTAAGCAAACTTCAGTTTGGTTTCCAAAATTGTTTAGTTTACTTAGGTACGTGCTATAAAACTCAAGGATTTGAAATTTTTTTTTGATAATTCGACAAATATAGGGTCCTGAATATAAAAAACATAGTTGATTATCAAACCATTGATAGCAAGAAACATTTAACACAAAGTTGAAAGTGGTTTATTTTTGTACCAAGATACTCAATATATAGTTAGAAATGTGTTAAACGTTCGCAGAATTCAAAAACATTTTGCTAAATTTGATGGATTTGTTCGTTTGAGAAACTATTCTGCTAGTGATGCGGAAAAATTACAATAAAAAATCCTTAAACTAGCAACGGTAAGAAGACAAGGGTATAGATGTTTTTAGAACTGGCTACAAGGATAGCTCTGAAAATCTCTTAATAGATTGTGATCTCCGAACCTCAGAGTGTCTCAGCTACTGTTCAAACATAAAATCAGGTGGACCGTCAATTTTCGATTTACCATCAAAAAGGCAGAAGTGACACTCATTACAATTGAACACAAAAATTATCATTGCTGCGTTACCTGGTACAGTTGAGCCCAACTTAACTACGAGGCTTCATTAGTAAACAAAATACTAGTTTATGAAAGCTTGCTCAACGTAGTCAACAATAATGTGCCAGCCAGTACCCCAACCCTCATAAATTTCAAAAACCTACAATGTTTCAATCAATCCGAAAACGATTCTTGAAAAGAAACGAGCTGTTTTATTGAGCAAACGAAGGTTTTATTTAATCTGATATATACTTTCTTTTGTTTCAAGTAGGGTTTTTTCAAGTAAAATTTTGTTCTAAATTCGAGGCATGTGCACATCAGTTATCAACAACATGCGGCAAATACTTTGCTTGACAATTCCATTAAACAGACAAAAACCGCAACGATTATCAAATTTGAAACACTTGAGACCCCTAGATGCAACTGAAACAAAAACGGTAAGAAAAACAACAGCAACTGATACTCCAGTCATACCAAACCTTGAGTCACCTGTTGTTGCCAAAGCAGAAAACAATCCACAAGAACAAGCTCTTGCTCTCACTGAAGATGGAGAAAAGGAGATGAAAACATACGCCGATTTGGTTGAAGCATCATCCACCAAACGTATTCAGCTGCATTTACAATTCATGGTCAATAACAAAACTAAGCGAGCAAAAAAAATTTGAAGTTATTAAGAAGTCAGAGTGAGTAAGGGTATATCAAAATATTGAAGAAAATCATGTTGATAAAGTTTCAACCGGTCTTAAAGCATCTTTTTTTTTCTTGTTTTTTATACCATAAAAAACTTTAAAAAATTGTTCTACCCTTCTTTTAGAATGTGTTTGAGGTCAACAGAAGCAAAGAAATAGATGTTCCACAATTTCCGCCTCAAAACATTCAGATTTCTTAGCCACGCTGCTTTTGGTTCTTTTGATTTATTTTTTTTCTGCAAAAAAAGTGGTCTTTACAGTGTGTTGATGAACAATAGTTCTCAAAATTTTGATTAAAAATGGTCTCTCTTTTGATACTGAACATGTCTGGATTATCAAAATGCCGTAGTAGTATGTGGAAAGGTCTAACAAAATGATCAGTTTTAGCAACCCTGTTTTTTGGTGGGCTGTGACAATGAACACATTTAAAACCCTAGGTGGTTAAATGTCCTACTTTTTCCGGCACAAAAAATTATGGGGATTTAAAATTGTTAAATTTTGGGCATTCTTTGAGAAAGGCTATGGAATTAAATTTTGGTTGCTGCAAATTTATTTTAACATTGACAATTCAAATTTCACCGTGCGCGTTATAATGTGGATTATTATCTAACAAACGCTTAAATTTACCAAAGTATCGTTGAATTCGTGAGTCGCGTGTAGAAGTTGTAGAGTAATGTGAGAAAGTAGTAGTTCAAAAAAAAGAATAGAAATTGAGGGGCTGAAAGTATGAAAACAAAACTTGAGAAAAAAACACCTATCTTCATAAGAAGAAATCTAAATAAAGATTGGCTGGGCTATCCATTAGCCCCACGAAATTGGTTCCCCTGGTTTCGATCCAATACCCGAGAGAAACTCCCACTCCAGATACACGAGGACAATAGTCAGTTGAAAAGGTTTCACCGTTGCCCACTGGCGTGGACGAATCGATAACTCCTTCACCACCAAGGTGTCAGGAGCAGCACGAGCTTTATTTTGAACATGTATTTCGTCCACGGGAATGTTTATAAAGGAGTAGCTACCAAAAAGATCAATAACTTTCGGATGTAAGAAGGAATGTAAAACCAGCAAAATAAACAACTCAATTCGTAAGAAGTGATTGGACATATAAATGCATTTTGAACAACCCATTTCAAAAAATGAAAAAATGAAAAATTTTTTCAAACATTTTCTGAATTTAAAAATCGCTTATCCCGAAAACTCTGACAGAAGAAATAATATTTTTAGCAGCGTGTTACTTTTTCAGCCAGTTTTGAAAATCTAAGTTTGATTTAAATTTTTTTGTGCATTTGAGCAAAACAAAACTTGAAAAAACCACTGATTTGTCGATTGCTACTTTTGTAAGGATTTTTGATTTTTTGTTCGTTTTGACTATAAGCTGATTAGAAAAAATCGCTGACTTAAAAATTTATTTTCGATTCTAGAAAAGGTTAGAATATTACAAACTGCCGGTGTTTAAATTGTTATCTAGAGGGTTACTTTTACTTCCAATGTCGTAAAAGTCAATAGGTTCAAATATAGTGGAAAGAAAGCAAATGAAATTTTAAAAACGTAGAGTTATTTCAACGGACTTGGAAATCAGTCACGAGATTAATTTGACTTTGAAAAAAGCTATCCGTGAAAACACTGACCATCGGAATTTTTTTTCTGGCTGCAAGTCTTTTGTTATCTCTTCTAGTTAAATAATGATGTAGCTATCAGTTTTAGATCATATGGGGGTCTTAATGGCTTAGACCACTCTTTATTGGAAAAAAGTTTGAAATATTCAAAATTTTAACGTCTGAATGCAATGGTACACCATGTCGCAGGTGTTGGTCACAAAGTTTAGAGCGCGCAACCCACTTACTGCTGTATGCTTTGAGAAATCTTAACGTTGTTTGTTACGCCAAAGGAAAAGAGAAGATTGAAATTCTTTCAAGAAATGTGGATCGAAAAATTTAGAGTCTTGATGAATTGGGTTGTCTGACAATCGAAAATTTACATTTCAGGAATTATCCACCTTGCAATAGACTTTTACCTCATTACAACTCAAGAAATTACTGCCCCCTGAAAAAACAAGGGTTTTTATGACTGGCTGAAAAATTTGCAAAAACGAGAGACTAGCAAAATTGGAGATGTACCTATCACCAAGCACCAAGATAAGTTTTTTTTTTGGCTTGGCTGACACATAAGTGTGACATCAAAAAGTGTTTGACCAGGATAGAAAGAACCAATTATCGGAGTCAAATTGATCAAGGGGAAAAACAAATAACACTATAAGGAGAAAAATTAATTTTCTAAAAAAATTTACACGGTGATTGACCAATTCATCTACTTTCATCGATACAGGTAGTCTCAAAATACTAGCCAACAAACGAGGCATTTGTCTTCCTAGGCTAGCATTAGTGCCGAACTTAAGCCCCGAATTCACATGGATCCTAGCAAAAGTTGAGAAAATATAAAATGGAAAAATATGACGATGACACAACTAGTGACTTCACGAGAGTTTTCATTGTTCAGAAGTGTATTTGATAGAGAGAGAGAGAGAGAGAGATAGAGAAAAATCCAGAGAGAGCAAAACAATTTGGAAATCTGAATGTCTGAACAAGCATTTGAAGAGCCTGAAGCATCTATAAACAGATTTCGTTTCTGATATCAAAATGGCACCGATTTAAATCTTGGAAAAGTGGGTAAGGTTGATTCTGTCCGCAGATCAGAAGTGATTTTTATTTTTCAACTGATTTTAATTTGACTTTTACTACTTTTTTGTATCTTTAACCTTTCCCCGTCGCAACTAAGTGTAACATTCGCCCGGAAATACATACGACGGAAAATAAAGCTGAGCTATAAAACGACTGGCCAGCGTCTAAACAAAGCTCTACATGCTTTTCACCGTCTCTGCCAAAGCCAGTTGTTTTGGTGGTCTTTCTAACATCGGGTCGACAAAAACATTACTGTTTCGGACTTCGGTCAAAACAATCAAATTAACTTAATTATATGCAAGAATAGTGAGCTCATGGCTGGGTCTCAGTATCCCCAGACCACGAGGTCACTCCTAAAAACAGGGCTACTACTATTTATTATAATACTATTGTTTTTGTTCAGTAGATAAAAATCATCATCTCCATCGAAGATGGATCAACCCTTTCCCTCAACTCCCAGCTTCTCATAATCAGAAAATGAATCGAGATGGTATTTAAATTCAATTCAGGGCATGACCAGGAAGCTAAATGTTAGTTTGAAATAGTTTGAGTTCAGGTCTGAAGACGCCTTCGGATTCCTGAATCCGGGGAAATAACACCCTTATTTCCTCTCCGTAAGGCTGAATTCACGGTTCCACCACCCTTCACCTCGGCGTGAATGGCTCTGTAACGATTGTAGCGACACAATCGTCACAACTCGGAGCGGTATCTGCTTATACTCTGTCGTATTTTTCTGTTTCCCGTCGTAGTTCCTCTCGCACCTATCGTTGTTGTTGTGTTTCTTTTTTGGTTTACTTCTAAAAACGGCCGTTTCGTCGTTTCTCGGAAATATGACGTCATCATTCGAAATTTTAAAAATTTAAAATACCAGAATATCCTGACCTTCACAGTTCGTCTCAACGTCCAAATAACGTCGCTAATCTACTAAAACTGCCAATTCTCAAGGTCAGCGGCCATCAATTTTAATTTGCACTTTTGTCCATTCTGTTCGAATGTCACATACTCCCCCGGACAGCCCGGTCAATGTCTCCATTGAATCTCGTAGTCTTCGTAAAAATGGTACAGTGCCATCGAACAGAATTTACAAAATGCACGAAATCACCCTTATCCACGCCATATCGACTCACTGCAGAAAATAAATGGCATCATACTACATCACTATAGTCTTCCATGTCACCACAAAGTGATCAATCGTCCTAGTTGATTAAAAACAATCATGCAGGCTGGAGTATTTAAATATACTCTTCACTCAAGCCTTTCTAAATAAGTAGTAAGTGTCTCTAAAGCCACTAACTAAAATCAAAACGCAAGTTTATAAATGCAACGAATTCTTTAATCTTTCAAAACTCAACTAAATGTTTTCTTTCAGCTTCAACTACAACTTGGCTGCTTTATTTCTCATTTGAGTTTTTTGCCACAAACAAAACAATTCTGATTTTTATTTTCTTCTCTTTCATCACTTCTTTGTTTCCTCTTTTTTCGTCAATTGGAAGTTGTAAAATTTCTAAATTCTTCTAATTTCTTTCTTTTTGCATCTTGTTCTTCGGCCACTCTGTCAAGGTTCCATCTCCTCCTCCCGCGACATTGACTCTGCACTTTCAGTTTCTGTGTCTTGCAACACACCGGTAGCTATTCTGACGCTGTTGGAAGCAGTCCTCCAACACTTCTGCTCTTCTACTTTTTGTTTACAACAAGGTAGGGGATCAACGTTAGATTCTCTGTTTCGGCAGAAGCTGTTGTGGAGGCACAACGTCACGTTTCTCTCCAAATCTTCCTCAACATCTCCTCTTTCTCCCTTCCATTACATTCACTCGTCCTGGAAGTTCTCTTTACTGCGGTGGTCAATGCTTTCCGATGAGTTACAAAAGCTCGCTTGAAATCTCCTGCTCCAATGTCCAGCTGATACGCACTTTACACTCTGCTGTGCTTCGACATATGCTTTTTGGCATACTCGTACAACCATGCAGTCATGTTGGCTCTAAACCATGGCTGGCCCATATCTTTTTCACTTCCATCGGAATGTTCATGATTTTGCATATTGTCTCAAAAAGATCTAAGTCTTTTAGACAAGCCAATTTCTGCAATTGATCTCGCGTTGGCGCCTCCTGTCTATTGTTCTCTTTCACATGAGCTTCCAACCATCGTATCCCCATCATAACTCCCACTATCACTATCGTTATGGGCCGTGATGAGTCTGGTAAACCCATGGAGAGCAGCTCTCCACATTCCCAGATCAACACCAGATTACTACGCCCGGGATACCACCATGTTTGCAGCAAGCAATGGCAGGGAAACTCATCATGTGCTGACATGATGCTCCTCCAATTACGCTTTCCCGAAGCTTCCAGTAGTGGTTCCGCTTCCATCATCACTCGATGGACTTCATCATTTTCATCTACTGCATTGTAATCCGTGATTGTCGATCTTTTCTGCTTCTGTCTTTCAAAGTCACTGAAGCTTCCACTGGCGTATCCCATGAACCTCTTTCCCAGTATCGATTCTAACTCCTCCTTAGTTCTCTCTGGAACTGCTGAGAACATCTTGCACAGTAACTCGTAAGACTTTTCTGACCTTCTCGCTAGTCTTACGCATTTTGGCACCGAGAAGGCTTGATCCACGATCGTTCTCGTACTTTTCACATCCACAGCTACGAAATGCACTGGGTATCTGCTCTTGCACATTGGAGCTAATGTCGATCCCACCAAATATCGCTCTCCCGACGGTCTGCGATATGTCTCACTGTGTCGGATGTTCATTTCCGCCTCGATCGCTTCCCACCACCTTCCTATGTGTTTTTGCTCGATCTGCAAAACTCCTGGGAACACTTCTACACTGATGGCCGTGACCATCTCATGGTTTTGTTCTAGATTCAATAGTGACTCAAAATAATCAAACATGCTGTAGAATCTTAGTGCAGTCACTAGATTCACCTCGGTTCCTCCATGGCAGTCCGCAATTAGCTCCGTTTCTGTTTTTGCCTTCATCAAAATGTTCCCAAACAAAATCGTCAACTGCTTGTGTTGTTTCTCCAAGATCTTCACGCAATTCAGACCTCCACAGACGTGACCTTCCAGCCAGTCCACAGACTTCTGCCAGACAGCTACCAGATTTGACTCAGACCTCTGGTCCCCAGCCAGGCAACTCTACTTTGTCTTCTCCGTTGCTCTTAGAGGCTGTTGTCGTCACGTTATACATGATGTTAAGAGAACGCAGGTTACAGTCTGAGTTCAGTTCCCTCTGTACGTCTTGTGTTGCACGTAATATCGAATCAGTGTTGGGACTCGGACACCTTGATGGTTTCATCAGTTCCCACACTACCATCAAACTCGTTCTCAGCAGTTCGTCGGAGAATCCCAATCCAAATTCTACCCGGTTGTCCGATTTTGGCACTGAAGGTGCAGTCACCTTTTCCTCCGAGACTAGTCACACCTTGGCCTGCTGATTAGCAGCGCTTCTTATCGTTGCAATTCTCGACGTCCAGACTCAAAGAAGCAATCGCGTAAGTCCTCATTTAGGAAAGGGTTGTACGCTATCCCTATGATTCCGGACGCGTAACTGTAGGACTTCTTTCTGATTGGTCCACAGTATTCACTGGATTTCGGGAGTGCTCCCATGGATTCCTTAGTGAGCCTCAGCTCTTTATTTGAGAATCTCCTTATTTTGTCTATTTTCCTCATGGGTTCTAGTTCCACAGGTTCTTTCATGTTCACTCGCATTGGTTTGCTCTGATATATATCCAAAAGTGCTAGCAAGAGCAAGGCTTTCGCTCGTTCATCGCCTTCTCTTAGCATCATGACACAAGTGCTCAGTGCTGGCACTGAAATCTGCTCTATCATAAACCGATTCGCACACGCTACTGCTACTCCTTCTTGGGTTATCAGATCTCTCATGCTCGTCATTAAGAATACCTTTTCTTCCTTTGATCTTTTTCTTTCTTCTGAATCATATTCCCCACGAGTCAGGCCGATTATGCACCAGGCGAACCTCAGTTGTAACTCAGTTTTCACATAACGTACTGCTATCAGAGCGTGTATCTTCGGCGTGGTTCTCATTTATTCTTCGAAGTACCGTAACACAACTGCTCTCCATGGAAGGCTCACCAACTGCTCTATCGTTTCAGCATGCATCTCAGACGATACCAGAGTCCCGTATGCCTTCTGCTTCAGGGTGGTGCCTTGCATCATCGTTTCCAATTAGCCTTCCATGGCACTTTGGTCTTCCAGAGCCATAAAGTGTCCTCTGGCCGAATTTCTGTACTCCAACATCTCCATGTATCCATTGGCGGGGTCATCTATTGATACAGTATCCGACACTGACAGTCGGTTATATTCCACTGAGACTAGCTGTCCTACAACACTTCCTTTTCCATGGTTCCATGTCTTTCATAGTACTCTCCCCACATTGGCTGAGTATTTCCATTTCTAATGTTGCTCCAGTCAGAGTGCGGTCACTCTTCTTGGTTTTGTAACCGGTTGACTTTATTCCTGCCATGAGAATGGGTGGCACCATCGCTACATCAGTCAGCATCCTGTCTCTGCCAGGCAATCGATCAACACCTTGTCCCAGATCCATAGCTTCTTCGACTCGTTTTCTTTTCCTTGAGTTGACAGCTTTTACCGAGATTTCGGAATCCACCTTTGTCTTTCCCGCCTTCCTCAATTTCACCTTGCTGCCCAGTTTCATCTTCATTTCATTAATCTTGTCAATCACCACTTTTGACCGCATCGTTCCTTTCCGGGATCTCGACAGATATACTACTTCTCTTTTGTCTTCTTGCGGCGTTATCTAGAAAGAAGAGTTTGCCTCACTTTCTTCAGTGGCTTAGTCGAGCAAGAACTCACTCAATATCCCTTCACACTTGTCGAGTTTTTCAAGGACCTCCTGCATTAGTTGTCGGTTGAGACCTAGTTTCAAAATGGACTGGGTACCGTAGCTCTGAACTACTGTCGAGAACTCTTCCATAAAGGCGACTCTGTCCATTCTACATCCCGTACTATTTTCATGGTCCCTGTAATAAACATCCCACTCTTCCTCGGGCAACGTTCTCAAGAAAGGTACTCTGGAAGCGCCTTCTATTCTTCTTCTCCTTGGTGATTCCATGAGGAGTCTCTGTTCTGTATCTTTAGAATTGCTCGGAGAGCCGCTCTCCGACAGATTCCTGCTCGTTTCCATAAAGGCTGACGGGGGTTCCAGCGTGGAAGTACCCTCGTCTGCTGGCTCAGTCTTTTCTAACGCATCCGCGCTGCTTTCAAAATCACTGAGGAAATTGAAGTCTAGGCTGGACACTCCTCCTGTCCCGTCTTCTTTCTCGGCCTGGTCAGGTTACTGTTGCATAGGTTCCTCCGATCGACGGCTTCCTCCCTGCCCATCATCTCCTTCTGGTTTCTCTTTCGAATTTGAGGGCCCTTGCTCTTCACTTCCGGTCCCTTCCGGAAATTTTGGTATGACTAGCCTGCCAGCTGACAGATCTTCTTCCTCTCCATAGATTATTTTGACCTCCTCATAGCCGAAGGGTGCTAGCAAGGTTCTCGTCTGTAGCGTTCCTCCCACCGTTAACTCCGGCTTCACACTCGTCAAGATCAGGGAGGACTGAGGTAATTCAGCTCTGCCTCTCATCCTCATAGGCGCTAGATCCAGTTTCGCCCATTCCTTGTCAAACCCCCAGGCTTCGGAGTCGCTGCGTTGCTTATCCGCCTTCTCGTTGCTTGATCGGTGTAAGCAAATCGCGTATGCTGCAGCACTGCGGCATTTCTGCTCACAAAACACGGATCCATCGTTTCCGAGGATTTCGCCATCCTCCTTTCATTGTTTTCAAAGGCTCTCAACCTAGGAATTTGCACTGCGGAGACTGCTCGAGCAACATCCTTCTTATCAGAGGGAATTCAGGGATTTCCTCTGGCAGCTTCTTGTAATCACCCCAACCTTTCGTCTCTTCTCTCATCTTGTGGTATGCCACAGTTAGTCGAGGAATTCTTGTGATCTCGCCATTTGTCTTGTCATAAGGCTTAAATTCCAGAGCTTTGGGAATACTTCAATGTGCCCCTGTCCACTTCTCACATGCGATCGCGGAAGTGATCATCGAAGTTGACGACTGTCATCTCTGGCTCTGATATCTTTGCAAACAACAGATCTTCGCTCATGAGTTCTCGCAATACGTGCTGCTCACACCAGTTCAGCGCACTTCCGTCCACTGCTGATATGAGGTTCAGGTGCAGCACTGACCTCCTGTATGCTTCGACCTTAACATCAGGGAACGCAAACGTGACTGCTGGTCCATATATGACTGTCACGAACTGCGTGGCTCCTCTGATCAACGCTAAGGGATCGGTCCTCATAGCTAAGCTCAGATCAGTTAGCAGGGGCATGTCGTCGCACGTCTTCCTTCCTCTGGATTGTTTCATCCTCTCCTGTTCCAAAGCGATTCTGCTGCAGGAGGTACAGGATAAGAGTATGTCTCAAATCTCTTATCTAGTTCCAGGAATCCGTAGCTCGCTTCACGTTGAACTTTTTCACATTCTCTCTCATCTGCTCTGGGTAGCGCGTCAAATTCATCAGCCCTCCTAAGTTTCCATGCGTTATTGCAATCAGCGTTAGAAGTCTATCTAATCGCAAGTTTTGAATTCCTTCGGTGAGCAGTACAGCCGGTCCTTTCGCAAAGCTTTCTGCTCCAAAAGTCACGAACAAGGCTAGTAGTTCAACGATCGATACCTCCACTACTGCTTGGAGGAATTCCTTTATCAAGCATCGAAGTTTCAATTTTTGAATTTATACACAAAACTAAATATAATCACAAGCTTTTTAACCTTATTCAAAACACACCATATGAATTTGCAGTTGGCACTGAAGAAATGAAAACCATCAATGCACTTCAATTGCTTTGGCCACTATTTCAAACTAAAAATATCATTCGCATGTTAGCAAAAATACTAACCACATCTGAAGTCATCTACGACGTTTTTCCCCATGGATTCTTTCCCGACAATTAGTAAGTTTGAATTGAATAATTTGAACTAACAAAATCGAAAAAGACTAACCATTCTTAAATATGTGTTTTTTTTTTTATTTTAGTCTTCAGATCACAATCATTTACAAACAGAAAATTTAAATAAAGAAAAAACTTTTTCATTATTTATAAACTTCTATTAACAAATCACAATGAATAAAGCAGTAAAATTTCTTCCCAACAGTAGTAAATTATTATATAAATTCTTTTCCCCAAATAGTAAATCTAATTACAATGAAAATAAATTAATAATTTCAACCCCCACAAAGTAATAAATTTGAAATTTTTAGTAGTGTTTTTTTTTTTACAAATTAAAGCATTACTAACCTTTTTTAAAGACGTTTCTTTATATAAAATTCACTCGCACACAATTATATCTATAATCGCACTGCTCGCCCACAAAAACTGTTTAACAGAATGAATTTCAAGTTTTAACTTTCCCTGATAACAACTCTAACAAGTATTAACAAGTTTCTAACTTTTTTTTAACCCGGTTGGTAAGGAATTATATAAGAATCCAAACTAGCCAACGCAGCTAACTAACCACCATAAACCACAACCTAACAGCATGACTAAGAAAAGAAAACACACGGTACCCAAACCGGATTAAACCAGCTTAGGAACTGGATAAATTATTCTTTCGAAGACTATTGATAAGTCCAAAAAAGAAAAAATATAACACCAAAAAGTCGAAAGACAAACCCAAACCAAATAATTTGATTTTGGATAAAAGAAGACAACCAAAACAACAAAAGGAAAAACCAGTAATAAACACAACATAAAAGGTTATTACAAAACAGGATTCCACATAAAAATAGCATGAAATCATACCCTGCACCTGGCCTAACCCACATGAAGGGACGTTCTGAGCACGCTCTATAGCCGGCCTAACCCACCGTGCTATAAACACGCTTTGTGACCCACTCCCTATTTTTGATGAGAGCTACTCAAGGGTGAGTAAAACTTTAAAAACAACACAACTAAATAAAATGCTCTTGCGATAAAATCTACAAAAGATCATAACTAAAAACAGAACTAACAAAAAAATTATATGTAATTGATATAATGCAGTATATAGATTACACACCGCCCAAAATACGAGCAACAAGAAATTAGACGACCTCATCACACTCAAACTACAGAATGGCTGAACACAACCGATATGCCGCCTACAATCATAACTCAAAGGATTTGAAGTACGACTTGGCATCGCAGCAAAAGACTTCCATTGAATCAGACCAATGGCCACCTCGATGTTCAAGTATACGTACAGATCCGAGATGCAAGGCATCTGCTCCAAATTCAAGCTTCACGCCATTCCCAAACAAGAACACAGTTCTCTACAAAACGAGAACAAACGATCATAGCAAACCATTTGGAAATCAGGTTGAGTTTCCAGAAACAACAGCAACCGTTGGCGGTCGCAGTTGTTGTTGAATAACAACTTTATATCGACGATTCCAGCTTCCTAGAGCTTCCTTCTCCAAGAACGGAACAGAAAAGATGCTCACGACATACCAACGAACATCATCCATCCTCCATTACAGATAAATGTCAAAGAACAAAAACTCTGTAAGCCCCGGATGGGTAGAACCAGATCCAAACTATAATTTATTATGATTTGTTGTTATTTAGATATTTTATCCCTATAAATTATTGAATACTAACCAATGATACTTCATCAAACTAACAACCCACTTATCTGTAAGTGCTGAAATTACTTGTAATTTCAGCACCAGAGACATTTGAATTTAACTTAGAAATTAGTTACTTTCTCCAAGAGACCGAATCTTAACAAACCAGTATACTCTAGATCTATTGAGACTAAGAGATAAAAGAGTAAGATTAAGATCGGTATTAGACTAAGAAGTTGCACGAATCTATCCGGCCGAAAATAAGCGTGACGAGCAGACGGTGTACCCTATCTGAAAATACTCTATGAGTTAGACCCTCGATTATAACTCAGCATTCAGAACTTTCTTCAAGTCACTAGAACTACTAATTCAATCCAAATTTCGGTTTATATTCAACAGTATTTAGCTGCTTTTTTAAATTGGTTTAATGGCTTTTTGCTTTAAAGTTCAATTGTTAAACGACTGATAATTTACTAGATTCGGTCACCCACAATTGAATTGAATAAGATTTTTTGAAATTAATTCAACTCAATTTAAATCAAGCATGAGATAAGTGTGCGTCTTTTGCGTTCTTATCGTCCTATAGACATCAAACCAATTTTCATGCAGCAGAAACCATCAAATTTTAAACTAAATTTTAAAACAAAGAAGTCTTTTTTGTGTAATTAGCTTTCAAACTATATTCAATACCTAAAAAGTTTAGCACCTAAGTCCATTGCATTGAGTGATGATGGCAAAAGATTTCAAAATTTTGACGTAGGCTTCAAAGAAAGTCGACCCACTCTCTGAAATGAACTCTATGTAGAACGTTTAAGCGCATCACTTTTTCTTTGCCCCAACTCCACTAGTTACTTTTATTGAGACGGTTAACAAATGTGACATTTTTAGTGGGATCAGAACAAAGGAGAAGCAGCTGATATTTGTGCTCTGCCTCCAAACTTCAGGTCTTGACTTTGCTAAATGAAAATGTAAGAAAGCATCTGACCACTCTTCTCCGTCATGTACTTCATATCTAATATGCATATTGTAAAGAAAGCCCCCGAATTAATATTTATTTGAATTTTCTTGGCGTTAATGTCTCTGACATTAGCGATGGTTATTGTATACTTGAATGGTTTCAGCGATTTCCTATCAGTCTCAATCGTTTGAGTCCAATCAGTGTCGAAGAAGTTTTGCATTGAGGTTTTGTACTTTTTGAGGTGCTCAAGTTTTAATCTTTTGTCGGTCAATGTTTCAATCTCGCGATCAGTTTCGGCTAAAGCACTCTCAATATCTTCTAGCAAAGGCAATATTTTTTTGCCGTCTCTTTATATTTGGAAGTGACTTGGATATCAGTTAAAACTTCCTGTATTCCGTACAGCGGTTTCAAATCGGAGGATACCTTGAATTGCATTACAGTGCTGCAAACCGGACATTTTGTCGCTTTGCCTTGATCGTGCTTTAAAGTGTTCAAACAGGGCTTCGGAGGTCCGCAAATCGAGTGACCACACATCTGAGCATGAATTTTGCTAATACTTTCTTTTTATTTGTCATTTTCTTTCATTTTTAAGTTACATTACTCATTCTATACTCCGTTTTTTTATCAGAAGCTCTATCACCGACAGCTAAGAACTAACTATGTTTAATTGCGTCTGTTTTTGATATTTGGCTTGTCCCTTTTTTGGCAATTACCATGAGTTGCGGAAATGAATTTTGATTACGCAACAGCTTGTTGTTGCAGAAATTGAAGGAAAATTAGTGTGATGTGTCTTTTATTTAGTTTCATACAATTTTCGATTTTCAAATTCCTACTTTTGGCGTTTGTTATACCATCCTAAATTCTACAATTCTTGAAACATAAATCGGCAGATAATTTTATCGATAACTTCACGGCTTTCTTTTCAAAACGAGATTATTGTTTTGCTTAAACGAGATTATTAATTTGCTTATCAAACTGAAGCGAATCAAATGGAATGCCCGATATTTCTAGAAAGTATTAGCAAAATTCATGTTCAGATGTGTGGTCACTCGATTTGCGGACCTCCGAAGCCCTATTTGAAAACTTTGGAGCATTACAAAGGAAAAGCGACAAAATGTGCGGTTTGCAACACTGTGATGAAAGTCAAAGTATCCAATCTGAAACCACTGTACGGAATACGGGAGGTTCTGAGTGAATTTGGAGGGATTGCTAAACATTACCGAGAAACGGCGGAAAAACTAATGACTCAATGCAATGGACTTAGGTGCTAAACTTTTTAGGTATTGAATAACCGGGATGACCAAAAATACTAGTCATACAATTTCCAAATATGGAAAATTGCTAGTCATACACTTTCCATACAATTCCATACGTACAAACTATTGCATGAAAGGTCTATGATTAGTATTTTTTCGTATATGGAAATTGTATGCCTAGTATTTTTCCATAAACCAAAAACATTGATTTTTTACATTTTAATTTCTCAAAATTTTTTGGTAGTGTTCTTAACCGAACACAAATGACATAAACCTTGATTACTCAAACGTGTTAACCAACGGTTTGGGCGTCTCGCGTTAAAAATGCATTGGAAACAGCCTGATTTGTGTTACTTCTGTCTCAGACAAATGATATAACGAAAGTAATGAACTTTTAAATTTTGGCCATAATTTTCAAAGATGCTGGTTTCTAAAGTTTGAATTTTTATATTACCAGACATTGATCAAGGCATACAAAAACATGTCATACAAAAGAAAGAGGAGTTTTAAGCGTTTTTGAAAAATTTATGAAGAAAAAAGGAAGAAAAATCCAATGTTAGTATATTGAGTTAGGTTCGAGGTGTAACTCATAGAGTAATTTCGGATAGGGTACACCGTCTGCTCGTCACGCTATCTTATTTTCGGCCGGATAGATTCGTGCAACTTCTTAGTCTAATACCGATCCTATTCTTACTTTTATATCTACTAGTCTCAGGGTGTTTAACTAGTCTCTGCTAGGCTCAATAGATCTAGAGTATACTGGCTTATTGCGATTGCTAAAGGTCTCTTGGAGAGGTAACTAATTTCTAAGTTAAATTCAAATCTCTCTGGTGCTGAAATTAGAAGTAATTTCAGCTTTTACGAATAAGTGGGTTGTTAGTTAGATGGATCATCATTGGTTAATATTAAATATTTTATAGAGATAAAATATCCAATTTATAACCAATAATAAATATAGTTTATATCTGGTTTCACCCATCCGGGTTTTACAGAGTTTTTTAATCTTGTATCTTCTATCTGTAATGGAGGATGGAGGATGATCGTTGATATTTGGCGAGCATCATTTCTTGTTTTGTTCTTGGAGAAGAAAACTCCAGGAAGCTGGAGTCGTCGATATGAAGTTGTTAGTTATCGTTTGACAAAGACTATGACCGTCAACGAAATCAATCTGATTTCAAGATGGTTTGCTATGATCGTCTGTTCTTGATTGGTTGTGGAGAACTATGTTTCGATCTGGTTTGGGAATGGCGTGAAACTCGAGTTTGAAGGGAATGACTGGTAGCTCAGATTTGTACGTATACTTGAACATCGATGTGTTCATTGGTCTGATGCAATGAAGTCCTTTTGTGCGAAGTCAAGTCGTACTCTAAATCCTTTTTGAGTCGTGTTTGTGGGCGGCATATCGGTTGTGTTTATCCATTCTGTAAACTGAGTATGATGGGGTCGTCTTGTCTTTGGATGCTCGTCTTTGTGGTTGTGTGTAATCTATGTACTGCATATTATGATTTACATTTTATAAACTTTTGTTAATTTAAATTTTTAATTATGATTTTGGTTAATTGATTTCGAAAAAGCGTTTTAGTTTTAGTTCAGTTGTTTTTAAGAGTTACCCACACTTGAGAACCTCTTGTCAAAAATATGATGTGGTCAAAAAGCGTGGGTGTAGCACGGTGGGTTAGGCCGGCTATATAGCATGCTCAGGACGTCCTCTCTGGTGGGTTAGGCCAGGAGTGGGAGTATGAATTCGTGCTGGTTTTTTTAGGGGTCCGGTTTTGTAATAACTTTTTATGTAATATTATTTCTGGTTTTCCTTTTGTTTTGTTGGTTGTGTCCTTTTCTCAAAAATCAATTTGTTTCTGCTTTGGGTTTGTCTTGCAACTTTTTGGTGGTTTATTATTTCTTTTTTAGACTTGGTAATAGTATTCAAAAGAATAAAATATCCAGTTTTAAGCTTGTTTAATCCGGTTTGGGTATCGTAGGTTTTCTTTTCTTAGTCATGCTGTTAGTTTATGGTTTATGGTGTTGTGGTAAGCTGCGTTGGTTAGTTTGGTTATTTTATAATTCCATTCCAACCGGGTTAAAGGAAAAATGGAAACTTGTTATTGTTGGTTTGAGTCGTTGTTAGTGAAAACTTATGACTTGAATTGATTATTTTAAACAATTCTTCGTAGGCGAGATGTGCGATTGTGGATAGAATTCTTGTGCGTTTGAACAGAAGATATATAAAAGGCTAGTACTGCATTTCATTTATATGAATTTACTGTTTTAAGACTAAATTTTACTGCTTATGGGGTTGAAAATTATAAATTTATTTTCATCGTACTTAAATTTACTAAATTTAGGGAAATAATTTAGAAACGATTTTACTACTATGAATTGACTTTTACTGCATCATTTAGTGCTGTTGGTTTAATAGATTTTGTTATGAAAAATAGAGTTTGTATTTTTATTTTTGTTTCTTGTTTGTAGGTGATCGTGGTGTAAAGACTAAAGAAAACGTAACTTACTGAATAAAATGGTTAGTTTTATTTTGAATTAGTTAGTTGGAAAATTATTAAATTCATAGTTAGCTTAGTCGTCGGGAAAGAAGCCATGAGGGAAAATATCGTGAATAGCATCTGATGTGGTTAGTAATTTTGCTAGTATGCGTATGATGTTTTTAGTTTGTAGCAGTGGCCAGAGCGATTGAAGTGCTTTGATTGTTTTTAGTTCTTCGGTGCCTACTGCAAACTCGTGAGGTGTGTTTTGGATTAGATTGTAAATTTTGTGATTGTATTTAGTGTTTTGGATGAATTCTAAAATGGGTACTTCTATAGGTTGAATATATTCATGCGGAATGGTCAGGGGTCGGGATTCTTTGTCGTTGAAGGTCTTCGTGAGGGGACAAAATATATAGGTTTGAGTGATTGGGTCATAATTCCGGAGGATGCCTTGAAAGTTAGTATTTTTAATGCAATACGTGAAGCTTAGAAAAAACGGTGAGGTGTATTTGGAATTTATGAATTGAAATCTGTGGTGAGGTTGTCGCGATGGTGTGTGTGTATGGAAATGATTTTGAATGAAACGATAAAAAGTGTGGGTGTGTGTTTGCTTAGTTCTCATCATGATGTCGTGTGAGCAGTGCAAATCACGTTCTTTTGGTGTGAGGAAGTGAAAGGTTAGTGAAAATGTTTGCAATTTTTCGTGAAACGATTGGTATGCTTGAATATCTGATAGTGCTTCTGAAATAATGTGATCATGCTTTTTATCGAGTATGTTAAGTGTGAATAAGTAGGATGTTTTAATGAAAAATTTTTCTGTTAATTGTGGATTTGCGAACTGATCGTCGTCAAGAAATTGATCTTGATTAGATCGCATGATGTTATGATCATAATATTCAATTGAGTAGTCGTTAGCGCGGGGTGCAGTGAATGTTTTTAGTAATTTTTTATATCCTACGTATGTAAATTCTCTGGATGTTAGTGACGTGGTTAGACTAAATGATTCGTTCTTATTTCTTTCAATAGCTATTGTGGTGTTAAGGAGTGGTAGCGGAAGGGGGTTGGTGAAATTATAATAAGCTGTCCAATGAAGTGTTGGTATTAATACATGTTCGCCTACGAAATGTTGTGGTTCAGGGTTAGGGTCGGATTGATTTAAGGTGTATTGGGGAAAGAAAGGTAGAGTTATTTGAAGGTAATTTGGAGTATTGGTGTGGTCTGGATGGTTAACGTATTCTCGGACGGTTCCGGGTTTGGATGGGAACGGGTGATTTGGGAATTTCCGTTTAAAAGTTCTCTAAGCACGATTATTACTAGTGGATGTTTCTGTTGATGTGGATGAACGAGCTAATGATGGAGTATAATCTGAAATTGGTGTAGGTGTTGGTGGATTTGATGATGTTATTGTTGATGATAGTTGGTGAATAGTGAGAGTGTGGGAAGATAGCAACTGTTGTTGAAGTGTTATAAAATTATCTAATTCTTCGGAAATTTGAATATTATCTGGGGAGTTGATGGTGGAGCCTTCGTTATTGAATGGGGAGTAGGTTGGGGTTACTTGGAAAGGAGTGTAGGGAGATGTACGTTGGCTTTGGGGTTGAATAGGTCGGAAGGGAGGTTTTGAGAAGGTTGAAAAGCTGGTCTGGGTATGAGTAGAAGGGGATGGTTCGGAATCTGCGAACTCATCGGGAGTTTCGATATCGGAGTTAATGAATTGTGATAATGTTGTATAAAATTGTGATATTTGAGTTAGTGTCAGAATTCATGCCTGATGATGTATTAGTTTGTGGTGAATCAGTTGGCGGAAAAGCAAAAAGAGGGATAATATGAAGTGTATTTTGAAAGTTGGCAGGGTGGGAGTTTGATCGATGGAGTGATCCAAATTGTCTGCTCATCGTGGGCTGAAAAAATGATTATTTTGAGACTGAAAAGTGGTGGTATGGGGCTGTTCAATGATTTGTTCGTATGTATCGTAAATTGGAGGGTGTTGTGTCACTATATGTTGAATGGGGCTTTGTATGTGGCTGGGTCTTAAGTTTGGAGGGTTTGTGATTGCAAAATTCCGAAAATTTTGTGAGACTAATGTTAATGGATGATAATGATGTAGATTTGGCAATTGGGATGCTGTAGGTAATGCATTTGTATTATTGTTTGAACCGTCGTATGTGTTGGGGTTTGTTGATAGTTTTGTATTATATTCCTAAATTTGTGCATCTAAGAGGATTTTGTTTATTGATGATGAAAACATTCCAAAAAATCCTGCAAATATTATGCGTGCTACGCTGGCTTGTCGGTTTACTTGTGTATGTTTTGCGCATGTGTTATAGATTCCTTTTAGTAATGAGAAAAAAAATCCAATAAATTTAAACATGGCGTGTAAGATAGTCAATCTTTCTAAGATGTAGTATGACTTGTGCGTAAATATCTGAAAATCCTGTTGTTTCTGCAAGTATTCGTTACTTTTGATCTATTGGTTGTCGTTGTATTGTGTCCATTTTCGTAAGTAGTTCTGTATGTTGTAATCTGGTGTTGTATGTCTGATTTAGAATAGATACCTATCGATTGTAAATCGATATTTGGATTGCGGGCTATAGCTCTAATGCTTTCAGGTGAAAATTTGTTTTTAATGGTGGCATTAATGTTGGGTATGGTGTTAGTAGATAGTATTTATCTTCGTCGTAATTTAATTGTACAACGTTGTGGCTATTTTCTGATCCAAATGGTACTGCTGTATCCCAAAAATATGTTCGTCTTGAGAGTGTATCAACAAAATATACTTTATTTTTATAGAATTTGGGGATTCTTTTGTAACATCTTTTATCTTCAAAAACGTATAAAGGTGATACTTTTTTGGTACAAGTGTAAAACCATTAGATGTTACCTTCATTATCAATAAAATTTGATCCATTTCCGGATAACAAATATCCTGCATATGGTATTTTGAGAACTGCTAGTGCTGGTGACTGTAGAATTTGTGTTCTTTCAAGTTCACATAATTGATGTAGTGTTTCTAATTCTGAGAGTGACATCTCTTAAAAAATTCTGCTTATTGTGTAGTCTAGTTTCATATCTAAATGTATATCATAATGAATTGCGCCAAAATATGTGCGGTTCATGAGTGATAGTTCTTGTAACCGTGTACTATCTGCGTCTTGTGGTTTTAATTTTCCACCAATTCGTCCTAAGTTTTTCTGAAATTTTACTGAAACATAAGGATTTCCGTCGGTAAGTGAAAGAGATGTGGCTATGGGGTTTACAATTAGATGTCCTGTATTCATGTCGAAACCATGTTTGTATTCGACAAGGATTTCTGAATACTGTGTTTTGTAAATTGGCTTTTTATATTTACATGCTAGTTCTGTTTCTGGGTATAATTGAAATCGTGTTAATTTATTTTCTATATTGTGGAGGTTCCTAAATTTATTGTTATTAATTCTAAATTGATCGGGGTTTACTTCTTCAAATGGAATTGATTCAATAAAATATTTTTGATGAAATTTAATCATTCAAGCGTGTATCTTTGCTACTTGAAAAACTGTGCAGGTTTATTCAGGAAACTATACAATGGTTGCTTGCGTTCGTGTTGTAGGATCGCAAATTCTTTGGTCATTTTTGCAAGGGAGTCGAATGCCTTGGTAAAGAATTGTGTCGTCTTTTAAATCTCGTGTGAGTTGTACTTTTTTAAGTTGTATTTTCCAGTCAAAAAACATTATTTCTTGATATCCTTTATTTTTTGTGTCTGCTTTGCAATTTGAGGGATCATTTATACCTATATGAGGTATCCAGTGTTTATCATGTAGATCGTATGTCAATATTCCGTGTGTTCCATGAAAGGGGAAATTTATGTCTAGTCTTATGTGACCTTGGTGTTTTTCAAGTTCTGCTTGAAGTGCTAAGTCTGGGAAAACTTGAAAATTTACAAGTTTTCTATTTGTGCCTACGTTTTGTGTTAATTTTAACCGTCTAAGTTCGTTTTTACAGTCTTGAGGGCTAAGATGTAGCAATTTTTCTATATTACTCTGATAGAAAGTTTCGTGGTCTAATCGGTTTTTATTTCCGTTTGGGACTAGCGAGCAATGTACTTTCTTAAAATGTTGCTGTAAATTTGTATCCTGTTAATGTTGTTGATCGGGCTTTTGAGTATAGTGTGGCTACTATATTTGTTGTTTCTATAGCTTGCGGTTCGAATTCACATTGTGTGATTTGATTTAAAGCATATTTGTGTAACGTTTTTTGTTCGTTTTCTTCACAATCATAGTGCGTTACTAATAAATCCTGAGGATGATTGTTCTTGGTATCTAGCGTCAAGGTTGGTGGGGAAATTAAGAGGGAAGAGTGTTGGTGATATTTGACTTAAAGATGGTGTTGATGGGAGTGAAAGTGTTTCTGGCAGGGATGATAGCGTTGTATCAGAAGAAATATCTATTGGTTCATTTACTATATTTGGTTTGCCTTGAGTATATGAGTGTGTTGTCCAATACGGTAGTCGTTCGGTGGTGTCTGGGGGGTTAAAAGGGTTTTCTCGGATTTGTTGTGATGTTGGAGTTGAACCTAGATAGTCTGAGGGAATATTTGAGGTACTATGTTGTGAAAGAAGTGTGGGAGTTTCTGGTAATGTACTGCTTGAAAGTTCTGAGGTAGTTGGTCTTGGTGATTGAGGTATATTAAAATGAACTCTGGGGGTTCGAAAAATTCAATTTCGTCGCGGATGTATAATTTGTCTATGTTTTTCAGGTGTATTTTGATTTTGGCAATGTTTCTGACTCGATTGAGATAATGTTCCAAGGTGGGATATAAATTATATGTTGGTTCGCTTAAAGATGCTTGGCGATTGACTGGTTCTAATGGTTCGGATAATTGTGCGTATCGTTCTTCAAAAGTGTATGGGTTGTCTTGAAAAGAAATGCGTGTTGATGGTTGGGGTTTGTTGGTAGTTGTTGATGTTATTGGACTGTCTCGGGATGTAGTTGGTGGTGGTTGGTTAGCAATTTCAAAAAAGTATCTGAGTTTTTAATTCTTATTATAATATTCTTCAATTAAAAGTATCAAAAGAATAGTTGCTAGGGCAAAGGTGACTAATGCCTTTTTGATACATTTGCACATTGTCTTGACGAGGGAACTTAAAAAGTGAGGAAAATTATGAATAAAAGAAAAATATCTGTTCGACTAAAAAAATAGTTCGTATCATTTAAATAGATTTTATGTATTCGTACCTGTAGATGTGGTCAAAGATTTGGGAGAGTTGGAGGTATATTTCAAGTGGGAACAGAAAATTTAAAAAAGATTGCAAAAATTTCAAAAAGGACTATGAGGGGTTCGAAAGTTTCAATGAAAAAGAATAGCAAAATTTTGAATGTTGTAGAAAATTTTGTGAAAAGATTGAAAGTTTTTGTCTTAGGTTATTGACTGTTATAGAAAGAAGCATTTAAGAAATGATTTGTTTCGTCGAATATTTTTTAACTTTTGGGGCAAAATTTATGTGTGGTCGGATTATTTATTGATTTTTTGACAAGTGGGTTGAGTTTTGTCAAAAATTTTTGAGGGCTATTTTTTCGGTGTTTGTAAGGTCTTTATAGTATTGTTTTCATTTGTTGGATAAATGGGGGTATCTTTGGAGTATTTGTAGTTTAGGCCAAAAGATCATGAGTCTTTTTTACTTTAGGCTAATTTGCCATTTTTGGTTAGAGGGTTTTTTGAGGTCTGGATTGGGAAAATATTGATTTTTGCATAATATGATAGGGGAAGGTTGTAATGTCGAGATGGTAATTATTTCAGAAGTCAAGTTTTAGCAAGTTGCCTATTATTTGACCTGGAGGTCTTAAAGTAATAGTTATATATATGCCTGGAGATTGATATCGGTCGGTTAATGAGTTTGTGTTAGAGATAGTGTGGTGACAAATTTGAATGGTTTCTATTGGCTGAATTTGAACTAGAATTTTTCAAGTTTATTTTCAGCATCTTAATACGGAAATGTGAAAATTGAAGGTGACTTAAAAGAATCTTGACTTTAATCAAAATTAAAGTTTGTTTTTGAAATTCAACTTTCTTCACTATTTTAGATTGTGGGATGAATGTCTTATAGTTTTTTCGTGGTTGACTTCTAAGTCGTGATGATTCTCTATGTTCGGATTTTTGTTGTTGATCCTGTGGTAAGATTTTTTCTGTCTTTTTTCTATTTTTTCTTTCTTTATAAGATGTTTTGGGTTGTGGTATGTTTTATAGTTGAGGGTTTGCATTTTGCTGTCGGATTATTTATTGATTGTTTTGGGTATTAACGTTTTGATTTTGTTCCGTTTGTGGGTTATTTTGAACGATGTGTAAACCTGTGAAAGAATATAATTGAGTTTGAATCAGTAAGTTTGTATGTTACTTCAGTTGGCTTATCAATTATTTGGTAATGTCCTTTTCGAAGTGGTTGTAATTTTTTGCAGATTCATTTTTGTGGATTAAAATTAGGTATTAAAACAAATGTTCCCATTTTCTAAGTCTGTGGCTGGCATGAAGCGTGAATTATTTTGGTTATTTATATTTTGCCTTTGTAACAATTTCTTTGTTACTTTTTGGTAGATTTTATTGTGTTTTTTATCTCTATTTAAAATTCATTCGGTATGTGTACCGAAAGCTAATTTTAAAATTTGTGGATGATGAAAGTGGTCTTCATCATGTGCATGTAAGGGTAGATTATAACAAATTGATTCTTTATTTGGTTGGCAATTTCCTTGCGGATTTTTATGGGCATTTGCTATAAACATAATTGATTTTCGTGGCTTTTGATTGAAAACCATTTCATATGGTGACATTCCTAGAGTTGTTGTTATTTGTGAATTATAGGATAATGGGAATTATTTAATATCTGTTGACCATTCAGTGTATCGTGTATCATTTCCATTAATGATACATCGAAGATATTCTTGTAGTGAACGGTTCATACATTCGAATAATCCATTTGTCCAAGGTGCATGAGATGTACGTGGTTTATGTTTAATATTATACAGGTGGCATAATGTGATGATTTCGTTATTGATGAATTCTGTTCCATTATCTGTGACTAGTATTTCGGGTAGTCCGAATTTAGCTATCCAATGTTCGTAAAGTGTTGTATATGCATAGTAAGCATTACAATGTGGTACTGGGTTGAGTGCTACGTATTGCGTAAATGCATCAACAATTACCATAATAAAAGAATTTCCTTCGGAGGATGGTAAAATTGGGAGGATGGTTAAAAGGGTTTTCTCGGATTTGTTGTGATGTTGGAGTTGAACCTAGATAGTCTGAGGGAATATTTGAGGTACTATGTTGTGAAAGAAGTGTGGCAGTTTCTGGTAATGTACTGCTTGAAAGTTCTGAGGTAGTTGGTCTTGGTGATTGAGGTATATTAAAATGAACTCTGGGGGTTCGAAAATTTCAATTTCGTCGCGGATGTATAATTTGTCTATGTTTTTCAGGTGTATTTTGATTTTGGCAATGTTTCTGACTCGATTGAGATAATGTTCCAAGGTGGGATATAAATTATATGTTGGTTCGCTTAAAGATGCTTGGCGATTGACTGGTTCTAATGGTTCGGATAATTGTGCGTATCGTTCTTCAAAAGTGTATGGGTTGTCTTGAAAAGAAATGCGTGTTGATGGTTGGGGTTTGTTGGTAGTTGTTGATGTTATTGGACTGTCTCGAGATGTAGTTGGTGGTGGTTGGTTAGCAATTTCAAAAAAGTATCTGAGTTTTTAATTCTTATTGGGAAAATTTATGTTTATTATAATATTCTTCAATTAAAAGTATCAAAAGAATAGTTGCTAGGGCAAAGGTGACTAATGACTTTTTGATACATTTGCACATTGTCTTGACGAGGGAACTTAAAATGTGAGGAAAATTATGAATAAAAGAAAAATATCTGTTCGACTAAAAAAATAGTTCGTATCATTTAAATAGATTTTATGTATTCGTACCTGTAGATGTGGTCAAAGATTTGGGAGAGTTGGAGGTATATTTCAAGTGGGAACAGAAAATTTAAAAAAGATTGCAAAAATTTCAAAAAGGACTATGAGGGGTTCGAAAGTTTCAATGAAAAAGAATAGCAAAATTTTGAATGTTGTAGAAAATTTTGTGAAAAGATTGAAAGTTTTTGTCTTAGGTTATTGACTGTTATAGAAAGAAGCATTTAAGAAATGATTTGTTTCGTCGAATATTTTTTAACTTTTGGGGCAAAATTTATGTGTGGTCGGATTATTTATTGATTTTTTGACAAGTGGGTTGAGTTTTGTCAAAAATTTTTGAGGGCTATTTTTTCGGTGTTTGTAAGGTCTTCATAGTATTGTTTTCATTTGTTGGATAAATGGGGGTATCTTTGGAGTATTTGTAGTTTAGGCCAAAAGATCATGAGTCTTTTTTACTTTAGGCTAATTTGCCATTTTTGGTTAGAGGGTTTTTTGAGGTCTGGATTGGGAAAATATTGATTTTTGCATAATATGATAGGGGAAGGTTGTAATGTCGAGGTGGTAATTATTTTAGAAGTCAAGTTTTAGCAAGTTGCCTATTATTTGACCTGGAGGTCTTAAAGTAATAGTTATATATATGCCTGGAGATTGATATCGGTCGGTTAATGAGTTTGTGTTAGAGATAGTGTGGTGACAAATTTGAATGGTTTCTATTGGCTGAATTTGAACTAGAATTTTTCGAGTTTATTTTCAGCATCTTAATACGGAAATGTGAAAATTGAAGGTGACTTAAAAGAATCTTGACTTTAATCAAAATTAAAGTTTGTTTTTGAAATTCAACTTTCTTCACTATTTTAGATTGTGGGATGAATGTCTTATAGTTTTTTCGTGGTTGACTTCTAAGTCGTGATGATTCTCTATGTTCGGATTTTTGTTGTTGATCCTGTGGTAAGATTTTTTCTGTCTTTTTTCTATTTTTTCTTTCTTTATAAGATGTTTTGGGTTGTGGTATGTTTTATAGTTGAGGGTTTGCATTTTGCTGTCGGATTATTTATTGATTGTTTTGGGTATTAACGTTTTGATTTTGTTCCGTTTGTGGGTTATTTTGAACGATGTGTAATCCTGTGAAAGAATATAATTGAGTTTGAATCAGTAAGTTTGTATGTTACTTCAGTTGGCTTATCAATTATTTGGTAATGTCCTTTTCGAAGTGGTTGTAATTTTTTGCAGTTTCATTTTTGTGGATTAAAATTAGGTATTAAAACAAATGTTCCCATTTTCTAAGTCTGTGGCTGGCATGAAGCGTGAATTATTTTGGTTATTTATATTTTGCCTTTGTAACAATTTCTTTGTTACTTTTTGGTAGATTTTATTGTGTTTTTTTATCTCTATTTAAAATTCATTCGGTATGTGTACCGAAAGCTAATTTTAAAATTTGTGGATGATGAAAGTGGTCTTCATCATGTGCATGTAAGGGTAGATTATAACAAATTGATTCTTTATTTGGTTGGCAATTTCCTTGCGGATTTTTATGGGCATTTGCTGTAAGCATAATTGATTTTCGTGGCTTTTGATTGAAAACCATTTCATATGGTGACATTCCTAGAGTTGTTGTTATTTGTGAATTATAGGATAATGGGAATTATTTAACATCTGTTGACCATTCAGTGTATCGTGTATCATTTCCATTAATGATACATCGAAGATATTCTTGTAGTGAACGGTTCATACATTCGAATAATCCATTTGTCCAAGGTGCATGAGATGTACGTGGTTTATGTTTAATATTATACAGGTGGCATAATGTGATGATTTCGTTATTGATGAATTCTGTTCCATTATCTGTGACTAGTATTTCGGGTAGTCCGAATTTAGCTATCCAATGTTCGTAAAGTGTTGTATATGCATAGTAAGCATTACAATGTGGTACTGGGTTGAGTGCTACGTATTGCGTAAATGCATCAACAATTACCATAATAAAAGAATTTCCTTCGGAGGATGGTAAAATTGGTCCTTTTGTGTCAAATGAAATTCTATGATTGAAAAATAGACTTTGTCCTTTGAAATCGTGTTTAGGTGCTATTTGTTTTTGATTTGGATAAGGTTTATTTAATTTGACATATAATGCACTCGTTGCATAATACTTTAATCCAAATTGGTGCATTTGGGAAGTAAAAATTTTGTGTAAAATTTGAATATGTCTTTACTGATCCTGAGTTTCCTTTTGTATGTTGTGTGTGTGATATGTGAAATGCTATCAGCATCATACTGAGGGGGAGGCAGGGTACTTTAAAATCAGGTGTCTGATATTCTAAAAAGTCTCTAATTTCATTAATAGTTGTATTATTATATTTTCTAAAGTATCGGAGTAGTGTTTTATTTCCCAATATTATTGCATCAGCTTTTGTTGGCTTGGTTTTATATTTCTGCCATGATTTGAGTTGTCTAATTACGGGATCAATTTTTTTGTTTTTTCGTAATAATTGTAGTGTAATTTTTTTTTGTTGGTGGTAGAAAAATATTTTCGACTTCTAATTTTGATAAGGGTATTGTGTCGAGTGGGTCATGAAGATCAAAACCTTGATTTATTGTGTGTTTTAAATCATTTATTGGTGGTTCTGATATTTTTACTTTGTCAGTTAATTTTTCTTTTTCTATCAATGGGAAGGTGTCTTTTTTGTGTGGTTGTTGTTTGATTGTCTTTTGTTGGGTATCATTTTTTATCCAATGTGAATAAGGAATTGGTTTAAATGTCGATGTTCCTAATAAATCTATTTCATAGTGATTATTTTGAAAATCTAAATAGAGTGGGAAATGTTGTAAGTTATTTATTTGTGACTGATCTATATCACTTTTTACTGCCCATTTGCATTCTAATCTTGGCGATGTTTCATTTTTTGCAAGATAGAATTTAATATTCTGTGTATTTCAACTGTAGTTTTTCGTGTAAGTAGTCCAGGTGGTGTATTTCTACTTAATGTATCTGATAGTGCAAGATTTTTACCTGCTGTCCAAACTATATGTAAGTTAGGGATTTTCATTAAAATTAACTGAAATCTGTAAATTCTATGGTTTGGATTTGATTTCTGTGTGAAAATAAATATTATTGGTTTGTGATCTGTAAATAGAACTGTTGGATGTTTTGATCCAAGTATCAGAATTTCATATTCTGTAAGTGTGTATATTATAGCTGTGCATTCTCTCATGAGAGTAGAGAGTCGTAGTTCAGCTTGTGTAAATAAGCGAGAGTTTGCTGATATAAGTTTATTTTATTTGTTCCACTGTGATTATAGTAGTGCTGCGCCGATGCCAAAATTTGAAGCATCGCACATTGCGTAAAATGGTTGATTTGGAGCTGGGATTGTATTTGATATTTGTTCTGTTAGCAATTTTTAAATTTCTTTGAATCTTGTTTGTTGTTCGGTAGTCCATTCGAGGTTATTTTGCTGTCTAAGGATGTTATAGAAAGGTCTTAAGTATAATTGCATTTTGTATACATTTTTATTTAGGAAATTTAACATTCCAAGGAATTCTTGGATTTTCTTTTTATTTGTGGGTGGTTGAAGTTTCTGAGTTGCCTATATTCGTGATTTCAATGGAGTTATAGTGCTTCTTTCAATATTGTGGCCAAGAAACTTTACGCGTGTTAGAAAAAAATGTGATTTGTCAGGGGCTGCTTTCATGTTTTCATTTTAGAGTATTTGATGATATTGTTCTAAAATTATAAACAATTCGTCTTTAGTTTGTGAGTGCATGAAAACATCGTCTAAGTATGTGATTGCAGGTTTTTTGAGTACCCGTGGTCTAAAATTTTTACTCATAAAAGCTGAAAAGGCTGCTGGTTCTATGGATATTCCATAGAATAATCTATTGAATTCGTATTGTTGATTTGCAATAACGAATTGTGTTAACCGTCGTGATTGTTCATTCAGCGGCATTTGAGTGTATGCACTATTCATATCTGCGGTTGTGAAATATTTACCATTTATTTTTGTTAGAATTACTTGAATAGGTTCAATGGGCCAATTGCATTTAGATTCGTCAATTGGTGAATTAAGATATCTAACATCTAGAACAATTTTTAGTGATTCTCCTTTAGCTAGGATGATAACTGGGTTGATAAAGGTATTACCTTTTGGTTGTTCTTCTTTATTTACTGGTGATATAATTTCATATTGTTCTAAAATGTCAAGTAGTCTGTTTACTTTATCTTGTAAGTGTATTGGTACTTTACTTGCTCTTTGCTTTCTAAAAACTGCGTCAGGTTTTAAAGGTAAAAGTAGTGGTGAACTAATTTTTCCAACATCGGATTTTGATGTTGCATAAACTGTTGGATATTTTAATAATAATTCGTTTTGTGTTATTTGAGAATGTTGAAAACTAAACATTGTTAGAAGTTTTTGTTGTTCTTCCGTATAATGTGATATTTTAAACGTTGGTTTAAAATATGGTGTTTTTGTGGAATAGTCAGTGCTTCTTTTTTCGTGCGTATTATATTGTTTATTGATAATTCCTCATCAAGAATTGTGGATTGGCATATATCTAATAATTGTAATATATTATTCACTCGATATGCTACTTCTTTTGTGGGTAAAGTTGTGGCATTTGTTTCACAGTATCCTAAGAGTCCTAAGAATAGTGTTATCTGGTATGGTGAAATGTTATAAACGTGCAATGAAATAATATCCGAGTTTGAATGTTTCATATATTTTATGGATGAAATTTTGATTCGAAAAATTTTATGGATGGGTTTAAATTCAAAGTCTGACATATAGAAGTGTTGTTTGTTTTGATCTTTATCGGGTTGGTGAACTTGTTTCATTGAAAAGTTATATACATTTCCTGATAGTGGTTTCAGGTATTTTCGTTCCTGGTTGTATAAAGGATAAAATTTGGAGAAAAATGGTGGTTGTTTTTTTAATCTTTAAAAGAATGTTAAGGATGTATTTTTCATTCTTGTGTACTTATCTTTTATATGGAGTTTGCTATTTAAAATGTTCATTGTGGGAATATATTGGTTCATAAATGGTATGCCAATGATATTGTGTTTCATATATGTTATGTGAAATGTTTGTTTAAATGGTTTGTTTATTTCTTTGTTTTGTTCCAATGTTCTAGTGGTAACAAGGAAAAGTTGGATTTTTCCATAGTTTACTAATGTTGAGCCTGGTGCAGATGCTAATTTGCTGGCTGTTCTTATAGGTGTTAAGATTGGGTGTAACGTTTTGATTTATTTCCAAGTAGGGATGTCAATAATAATTGATTCTGCTTCTGAGTCAATTAAAAAATCTATTTCAAGATCTGGTGGTTGAAATTCTTTGTTTTGGGCTTTCTAAGAGAAATGGAATTATCCAAATTTTTTCTCTTGGCTGTTCTTTTTGTATTTTTTGGTAAATGTGGTTTGTACTTGAGCTCTGTATTTCGTCATTGATTACTGTGTTAATTTTGTTTACGTTCTGTTCAACTGGTACATTTTACTTATAGGTCTAGTATAATAGTCCTGAAGAAGTTCCAGTTGGTTTTCGTAAATGTGTGAAGCGAAGGGTTGTTCGTATACAATGGGTTCGTAGTCGTTTTCGACAGTGATCATATTAACTGAGATGGTATTATTTGTATCACTTTCGTTGTCTGTTGATTCACAATTAATGTGGTTTAATTGTAATTCGGTACTTCCTGTATTGTCGATACCAGGGGATGTGAAGTTGTTTCTTCAGTTGCTTGTACCTGATTAACTTGTCGTTGATGTTTCGGTGTGTTACTTCTATATTGGTGTTTGGAATCGGGGTAGCGATTATTGTTTCTATACGGAGGCTAAGAATAATTTCGTTGTTGATTGTTATAATTGGGATTCCTATTTTGTTTGGTGATCTATTATAGTAATTTTTATTGGTTCGATGATAATTAGATCTGTTGTATGAATTGTTTCTTGATCTATTGTTTTGTTAAAGTTGATTTCTATTGTTCGAATAACTTCTATTTCTATTATTTGAATAGTTTCTATTTCTATTGTATGATGAATTTCGTGATCTATCGTTTGAGTAATGTCCTTTCCTAGAATTTGATCGGCAATTGGTATTAGATGAATATTCTCTTCTGTTTGAATTTGAACGTGAATAGTTGTTTCTATACGGATTATTTTGACTATTTGATCGACTATATCTACTTTGTGAGAAATTTCGCAAATTTCTTTGTTCTGGTGATCTACCTCTATAACTAGAGTTATAAGGTGATTGGTTTCTTGAATAATTTGAATTATTTGGGAGTGGTTTACCAGAGCAGTTATAACTATGTAAATTTTTTTTGGTAAATTTTGATCTTTTTTCATGTATTGATAGAATGATTTATTTAGTTTTTTGTACTTTTGTGGTTTGTTCTGGTTATTTGTTGTTTTTGTCTACATTCGGCAATGCTGTGTCCGTATCTTCGGCAATAATTACAACATTTTTTGAAAGATGGTTTACCTTTGAAATTGGGATAAACAAGGTAATTTTTTCCGTTTGCTCGACATCTGAATATTGTATGTTGTTTATGTGTGTAGTATTTGTTTCGATTCTATTAACGTATTGTACTTTGAGATTTTCTGTTTCTTCAAGTTTAATTGTAATTTCTGCATGTTCTAGTTTATCAACTATTTTTCTAAAATCTAAATCTGGTTCTCGAATTGATGAGGGATGTGATGCTCTCTTTTTAATAGCTATTTTTCTTAATTGAGGTGTTAGAGTCATCATTAAAAATTCTGTCATTTTCGTGTTTTTATAATCCTGAGTGTTAAATGAATATGCTTTTCGAACTAGTGTTTCGATTCTAACTGCCAATTGTTTAATTGTTTCGTTTGGTAGTCTGCGAATTTCATTGCATAAAACTCTTTGGTGTTGTTTATTTCTTTCAGAATCAAACATTTTTGAAAATTCTTGTGTAAATCTTTACCAATCTGTTTTTATGTCTTTTGGTAAAACTGAAAACCATTTCTGAGCTGCGCCATCAAGTGTTGTTTGGATTAACGCTGTGCGTCTATGTATCCAATTTTGATGGAGTGGTGTAATAACTGGTTCAGGTCCTATAATTAAAATTAAATTTGCTGTGACTGCAATTAAATAGTCTTCTACAGAATATTCAGGGTCTGTGCCTGTAAATACCATCAATGGTTTATTTGATGTTATCGATGATCCACCCATGAGGTATGGATTCATAGTCATCTGTAGTGTTTCTGCGGCATTTGGCATTTGTGAAAAATTTGTCAGTTGATTTTTTGTTATTTCAAGTTGTTGTAAAAAATATGGTAGTGGTATTTCATTTTGCATTTGTGTTGGTTGATAATAATCAGTGTTTTCTGGGTTTTGCCTTTGTATTGGTTGATATGATGGTGTATAGGTTGGGTTTTGCGTTTGCAACGGTTGGTGATTTTGTGTATTAGCCAAGTTTTGTGGATAAAAATTTGTATTTTGGGATGCTTGATTTGGTCGAGGTGGTTTTGCACGGTATTTTTGTGTATATGGTGCAAAAAAATCTGGTTGATTATGATCATCATCATCTCATGATAGATAATTAGGTGTATAGTAAGGTCTTTTCTGTATATTTTGGTATGGCTGTTTACTGTTTTTATTCTGTTGAAAAAATGGGTAATTTTCACTTGGGTCTTTTGGAATTCGTGGGTTATCATTAATATTTACTAAGTTTGATGTTTGTTGTTGGAAATTTTGTCGTTGTGAAAATAAATGATTTTGCGGGTTTGTACGAGGAGGTTTAGATGTTTAGATTTTTTTACGTAGTTATAATTGTGTTCTGCAAAATTACTTCTGGTGATTGTTCTTTGTTTTTGTGTTGGTTTCGTCATTGGTCTAAATGTTTGGTAATCCATTTGTGAATATTTTGGAGCAACCGAGAGTTTAACCGTATATTGCAATGGTACTTGTGGTAATATTGAAATTTTTGGTTTTGGCGTTGTAAGGTTTGGATGTATTGGTAAAATACGTTGCTGTGTAGTTGTTATAATTGTTCCGACTATTTCCTCATTTATAAACTGTGATGAATATCCTGTTGTGTAAGATTTCTAGTTCCATTTAAGTTTTCTGTTTAAACAAGAGTTGAATTTAAACTAATGTTTTGTCTTCTATCGGGTAAAAATGAGTTATAATTTAAAGGTATTGCATCTGTTGTAAGTGGAATTACTTTTACATAGTCTTTGTGAATAGCTATTGTACTGACTGCTTGACTTAAGATGTCTATTGGAATGTTCAAGATTAACGGATGAGACCAATCAGGGTCCCATATGTAATCTGATTGTTCGGCAATGACAGTGTCATCATTTGTACTTTGAGGTCTAAAATTTGTTGTTGCTTGTGCCATTAAATCTATATTATGTGTAAAATAGTCAATTATGAACCATGTTAAGATCTTTTGTAAATCGTGTTTAACATTTTGTGAAATTTCATTCTATGAAAATTTTTCACGGATTGCGTTTAAAAATGCTGAGAATACGGCAATTTCATTTCTTACATTTGTGTGTCTTGAAGTTTGAACCGGTGACGTGCTTTCGGTTTCTGTTTTTTCTAGTATAGATAAATAATTATATATTATTGCAAAAACATCGTTAGTGAATATTGAATTTGCTCTCTGTGAATTTTGATGTTGTATGTTTTTAAAGTATTCTGCAAATACTTTTGAAAATTCTATATCGACATCGTCTGTTTGGATAACATGTTTGCCATGAAATTTACTTGCTGTACTGAGTTCTATGGTGTAAATTCCATATTGTTGTGTTAAAATACTTTTTCCTTTTGTATAATGCTCGACAATTTGTCTTTTGATTTTTACTTCTGGGAATTCTGCTTTACATGGGCGAATTCCTTGTTCGAATAAATTTGCGATTAGATTATGGCAAAATTGTATTTGTACTCTATCTTCAGTGAGTGAATTGACGAGAAATGGGAAAACAGAGTTTTCGTCTGGACTTTCGTCATTTGGGCTTTGTCTCATTTTTTCGTTTTAATGACAGTTAGTGCGTAATGTTCAATGTGTCTGATTGGTTGGTTTCAACTGTATAAATATACTGGTTTATTTTGGTGACATAAGGTTTAGGATGAAGGGTGCAAGATTGTTATTAGTGATTTTAATATCCTAGACTGTTAGTCCTTACAATTTTTGGTTAGCCTATTTTGGGTCTTTTATTCAGGGTTGGAGAGAAAAGTATATATCGAGTCCGAAGAATGATTGTTACTTTCTCGTGGCTATTCTAAATTTAGGTGTTAACTTACTTAATCTTACTTAGGGGGAGTGATTGTGTTCAAGGGTTGGAGAATAGTAAATCAATCCACAAGGTTCAGGTATAATTAGAACACAGGTAGTTCGTTAGATACTATTTTAATACTTACTAAGATTTAAGATTTAGCCTGGGTCAGGTAAGAGAAGGGTTCAAGTGAAGGATGAAATAACCGAAGTTCTTCACTGTTTTGCTTAATTTGAATGGTTAATGTGATTGAAAAATTTCTATTAGTCCTGGGTCTTTGAAAGGGTTGGGTAGTGAATCGACGTTTGAGGTCGTTAGACACATTATTTATTGGGTGGGGGAGAACAAAATTGTTCTATTTAATCCAAGGATAGGCCTTGATGATCAGAATATAAAATTCTATGGTATAAAATGGATTTAATTTAATTATTTATTGGAGATCCAAGGAAAGCCTTGATGATCTAATTTAACATTGAACAAGTTGAAATTAAATAGAGGTAAAAAATTGGATAAGCCTTTAAAGATAATTTAAATTCGATTGCTGTTATGTTTAGGTGATGAAGCTGGGGATGCCAGGATGATTTATATATACTAACAATTTATGATCATGTTAACTAATTTTTATTTTTTATTTTAAATAAATATATTTTTCAGATATCTTTTCGAATTTTAGTGCAGTTTTGGAGGAAACGATTTGAGGTGTTATTTATAAATCGTTATTGTACAATAGTAAATTTGTTTTAGCACCTGAAATAATCATTGAAGATTTTTCTTCAAGGTTTCTATGTTTGCAGATGAAAATCTAAATTCATTGCTAGTAAAACTTTATATAAAAAAGATTGTGTTGGCTTTTGCCGTACAACCATGAAACTTAATGGTAAGTTTCTTTGTAGTCGTAGATCCACTCTCGTCCGAGGTCTTCTTCCAATACCGGGTAGTTCTCGTATTGTACGGAATAGCGGCTTTGATCTATTGAGTCGTAGAGACATTTCAATTAAGTTATTGTCATATAACGTTTTGAAAATATTTTTGTCTATTTCTAATCTATCTGTTAGTTCTAAGCTAATTTGTTTTTTAAGACCTTGTTCGAGACTTATGGTCGCACCAGATGAGTTAAGTTCGAGGTGTAACTCATAGAGTAAATTCGGATAGGGTACACCGTCTGCTCGTCACGCTAAGATTCGTGCAACTTCTTAGTCTAATACCGATCCTAATCTTACTCTTATATCTACTAGTCTCAGGTTGTTTAACTAGTCTTTGCTAGGCTCAATAGATCTAGAGTATACTGGCTTATTGCGATTGCTAAAGGTCTCTTGGAGAGGTAACTAATTTTTAAGTTAAATTCAAATCTCTGGTGCTGAAATTACAAGTAATTTCAGCACTTACAAATAAGTGGGTTGTTAGTTAGATGGATCATGATTGGTTAATATTAAATATTTTATTGAGATAAAATATCCAATTTATAACCAATAATAAATATAGTTTATATCTGGTTCCAATATCCAGGACGACGTTATACACACAAAAAATTAAATTTTGCATGCACAATTTTTTTTTCTAAAAATGTTTGTTTGAATACGAAAATCAATTTGCGGTTAAAAAAAAACACAAAAAATTTTTGGGAGCAATTTCAAAAATACTTTAAAAGAATTTTTGTTGTCGCCATCAAAATAATGCTAGTCATACAATTTCTGGAAGTTGTATGACTAGTGTTTTTTTTTCAGAAAACAAAAATAAAAAAAAGTCAAAGTTTTCAGTCGTAGCAGCCCAAAAAACTCTTAAATGTTTTGCCAGCAGTTGAATTGATTTTTCAAAGTTTTTTTTCACAAAAAAAAAATTTAAAAAAAATTCTAATCATACAACTTCCATATATGGAAACTGTGTGGTTAGTATTTTTTTTCATACCATTTTTTTCCTTTTTTTATGAAGAGATACCAATTTTGATACCAAAACAACTATAAAATATCTTTGAAATTCGATTTAACTCATTTTGCAAAAATGTATGAAATTTGTATGACTAGCATTTTCTCATAGACTAAGTGTATGAATTTGTATGATTAGCATTTTCGGTCTAGGGAGGTCAACCCGCGTATAGTTTGAAAGCTAATCACACAAAAAAGACTTCTTTATTTTAAAGCGATTAACATCTGTTCTTTAAATAAAAATTAGTTTAAAATTTGATGGTTTCTGCTGCATGAAAATTGGTTTGATGTTTATAGGATAATAAGAACGCAAAAGACGTACACTTATCTCATACTTGATTTAAATTGAGTTCAAATAATTTCAAAAAAATTTTATTCAATTTAATCGTGGGTGACTGAATCTAGTAAATTATCAGTCGTTTTACAATTGAATTTTAAAGCAAAAAGCCATTCAATTAATAAAAAAGCAGCTAAATACTGTTGAATCTAAACCAAAATTTGGATTGAATTAGTAGTTCTAGTGACTTGAAAAAAGTTCTGAATGCTGAGTTATGTTAGTGCGTCTAACTCATAGAGTATTTTCAGATAGGGTACACCGTCTGCTCGTCACGCTAAGATTCGTGCAACTTCTTAGTCTAATACCGATCCTAATCTTACTCTTATATCTACTAGTCTCAGGTTGTTTAACTAGTCTCTGCTAGGCTCAATAGATCTAGAGTATACTGGCTTATTGCGATTGCTAAAGGTTTCTTGGAGAGGTAACTAATTTTTAAGTTAAATTCAAATCTCTGGTGCTGAAATTACAAGTAATTTCAGCACTTACAAATAAGTGGGTTGTTAGTTAGATGGATCATGATTGGTTAATATTAAATATTTTATTGAGACAAAATATCCAATTTATAACCAGTAATAAATATAGTTTATATCTGGTTCCAATATCCAGGACGACGTTATACACACAAAAAATTAAATTTTGCATGCACAATTTTTTTTTCTAAAAATGTTTGTTTGAATACGAAAATCAATTTGCGGTTAAAAAAAACACAAAAAATTTTTGGGAGCAATTTCAAAAATACTTTAAAAGAATTTTTGTTGTCGCCATCAAAATAATGCTAGTCATACAATTTCTGGAAGTTGTATGACTAGTGTTTTTTTTTCAGAAAACAAAAATAAAAAAAAGTCAAAGTTTTCAGTCGTAGCAGCCCAAAAAACTCTTAAATGTTTTGCCAGCAGTTGAATTGATTTTTCAAAGTTTTTTTTCACAAAAAAAAAAATTTAAAAAAAATTCTAATCATACAACTTCCATATATGGAAACTGTGTGGTTAGTATTTTTTTCATTTTTTTATGAAGAGATACCAATTTCGATACCAAAACAACTATAAAATATCTTTGAAATTCGATTTGACTCATTTTGCAAAAATGTATGAAATTTGTATGACTAGCATTTTCTCATAGACTAAGTGTATGAATTTGTATGATTAGCATTTTCGGTCTAGGGAGGTCAACCCGCGTATAGTTTGAAAGCTAATCACACAAAAAAGACTTCTTTATTTTAAAGCGATTAACATCTGTTCTTTAAATAAAAATTAGTTTAAAATTTGATGGTTTCTGCTGCATGAAAATTGGTTTGATGTTTATAGGATAATAAGAACGCAAAAGACGTACACTTATCTCATACTTGATTTAAATTGAGTTCAAATAATTTCAAAAAAATTTTATTCAATTTAATCGTGGGTGACTGAATCTAGTAAATTATCAGTCGTTTTACAATTGAATTTTAAAGCAAAAAGCCATTCAATTAATAAAAAAGCAGCTAAATACTGTTGAATCTAAACCAAAATTTGGATTGAATTAGTAGTTCTAGTGACTTGAAAAAAGTTCTGAATGCTGAGTTATGTTAGTGCGTCTAACTCATAGAGTATTTTCAGATAGGGTACACCGTCTGCTCGTCACGCTAAGATTCGTACGAGATGAATGGGCAAATCGGATGGATCTTGAGTCTTGAGAGGGAAGGGGGGCTTGAGCGTGGATCCGAGTGAAACTTGGATTCACGAAAAAGAAATTTTAACAAAGCAAATATTGTTACTAATATACTATATTTATTATATAAATCGAAATGCTGCATGACAATTTCCTGATTGAATAGGACAAAAGAGATTTTAAAATGATTGGCTTGAAAAGCGAAAATTCAAGGGTGCAGGTGTATGCAGATTTTGGTTGCTGTTTAGCAATAGCGTGAAAATTTTAAATGGCTGTGAATTTTGGGGTGTAGATAAGCTTAAATCTGCTGCAAACTTCTGTAAATGACCACTGGCACTGTATCTTGAGCAACACTCGGTTTTTCTGGGACTCACTGGCAGAAGACAGCGCGCGATGAGGACATCGATCTCGAGTCCGGGGAGTATGTGCCAGTCGGTCATATTTGGAAGTTTGACCTTGAGAGAAGCAAAAAACACTTGATTTTGGAGTGAAATTTAATTTGTCAAAATTTCGAATGGAACCTGTCATGCACGATTTTCTCGCGAGAACTGAAAATCAGAAAAAGAGATCAGAACAATTTCAGAACAATTGAGTCGAAAACGCGGGAAAGTCGCAAGAAAAAGCAGTAGGAAATTGCTATTCGCAATTTCCATCACTATAATAATCGAGAGTAGAGCTGTCCCATCTGTGACAGAGACGAGAGCATTCCCTCGAATTGGATTATAACGACTGGAGCATTATTCGGAACTGGACTAGAGTGAACCTTCGGTGGAAAGGTGGACAGCTTGAGTGTCCTAATGGTTCACAAGAAAACTATTGTCTAGAGTATAAACTCGTTCTCATTGTTAAAACTATAAAACATTAGACTCATTTAGTTGCGTTATTTAATTCTTGAGTTAGTTACCGACTGGATTATTTCCCACTTCTTGAGCGTGCTACTATGTGAGTACAAATTTAAATTCCTAGAGTGTGTTTTATAATTGTGATGTTGAGGTAAGGCGAGTTTTAGGTTGATCCATCTGAAATGGATCAAAGTTCCACTGTCTAATAAAAAGTAACTTAACGGATTGTTCCAACCCGGTTTTTAACGGCGTTCATGTATTTTGGGTATCTAGAGACCTAAGTATGGGGACGTTTCTAATTCTAGAGTGGGGGGATATTTTAGTAGTAGCCTTTAAGCTGTAACGGGTCGTAGTCTCATGTCACAAGCGAACCGAACTGGCTCCGACCGTTCTTGAGGTAGAAAAACACAAGAGATAGTGTCCCTGACCCTTGAGCCAGTGGTTGTAGGGCCTATTTTTCTTAAGCCTCATGTGTGACTGCAGTAGACGAATGTTACATAGTGTTTTTATGGCGCTCCTGGGTGTTTACGACATCAAGACTACGGAGTCGAACCCACTTGAGACAGCTTCGGGCTGAATGCCCATTCTAGAGTACCGGCGGTACGGTTCGACAGGAACGTGCAAACCTTCCGGTTGTACCGTGATAGCTTTTTAAGAAAACTCGAGAAAATTTCCTGGTACGCTCTCCGAACGAGGCTTAGCTAACCGAGTAAAGGGGGGCAACTAGGGAGACAAAAACACGAGCAAAAAGACAAAAAGCAAAACAAAAACCAAAAAAGAATAGAAAAAGGAATAAAAACCATAATACGAAAAAAGACAGTGACTTTGACACCAGATTAGTTGGATCAAACCTTTATATTAATTAAATAGTATACCCATACTGTTTTACAAGTTCGATCGTTTCGATCAACCTAGCAATTTAAACCAGTAAACTGAATAAAGTGCCCGAAGTGGGGCGTCGTCAAGGGTTTTCAGATAGCTTGGAACTTAGCTGGACCAATAGGAGACTTGACTGGAAGAGGTGACAAGCCGAGTGGGAAAGTGGTTCAGGGACACTTGAGCTGAACCAATAGGAGACTTGACTGGAAGAGGTGACCAGCCGAGTGGGAAAGTGGTTCAGGGACACTTGAGCTGAACCAATAGGAGACTGGACTGGAACAGGTGACCAGTCGAGTGGGAAAGCAGCCAAGAAGGATTTGGCAATTCTCGAGTTCTCAAGTTGGGCAGAACGGGTATCGTTAGAATCCACATTACATTATAGGAGATAAGTGTAAAATTGGATAAGCGAAATCCCCCAGTTTTGAGAACGTTTTTACTTGAGCAGGCCTGGAAACAGGTCTACGGTTTTCTCTTGAGAGGTTTAGCACCCGGCGCTTAAAGTAATTTTTAGGCTTAAGAAGGGGGGCTAGAAAGGGGGGAGGTTAGAACGGGGACTGGTTAAGTTAGAGGTTGGCGGTTGTAAATTGTAAAAAGGGGGAAATTAGAGTAACTAATTAGTCGACATCGTTGACTTAGTTACATTAGAAATTAACACGCGTTGGTAATATTAGGTGGAGATCCAAAATTCAACTCGAGTTAAGACTGGTACGCTGGTTGGTTTGGTAGGGGGGACCGGATATAAACAGCTTTTGTGAAACCCCATAAGATCACTAGTGGGGGGAGGAAAACGCGTGGCAATTAGGTACCAGACATTTTTTTCGACGAAAGGTAGACATTGGTCACCTTTGAATTTCAGGTGGGCTCATTTTTCTGTTTTTATTATTTTTCTTACTTAGATTTTTGTTGCATTTTAGTGAGGATTTGTGTTTGGTTTTATACGAACAGGTGATCACAAGATACCTGCGCACCTACATTGAAATAGAAACAACCAAAAAGAAGAGGGGGGTCAGCATTTGGCTTTTAAGAGAGGGTTTTTGGGAAAATTTTACTAGAGCTTGAGTGGTGGTACAAGGTACGGTGATTCAAGAAGACCCTACAACGAGGAAGACACTCCGTGACGAGTCTTGGGACAGTACCGAAGAAGTCTTGGGACAGAGCAGTCTTGGGACAGTGGTCTTGGGACAGGGTCTTGGGACAGTGGTCTTGGGACAGGGTCTTGGGACAGTGGTCTTGGGACAGGGTCTTGGGACAGTGGTCTTGGGACAGTGGTCTTGGGACAGTGGTCTTGGGACAGGGTCTTGGGACAGTGGTCTTGGGACGGGGTCTTGGGACAGTGGTCTTGGGACAGTGGTCTTGGGACAGGGGTCTTGGGACAGGGTCTTGGGACAGGGTCTTGGGACAGTGGTCTTGGGACAGGGTCTTGGGACAGGGGTCTTGGGACAGTGGTCTTGGGACAGGGTCTTGGGACAGTGGTCTTGGGACAGGGTCTTGGGACAGTGGTCTTGGGACAGTGGTCTTGGGACAAGGGTCTTGGGACACTAGTCTTGGGACACTAGCCTTGGGACACTGGTCTTGGGACACTGGTCTTGGGACAGTAGTCTTGGGACACTAGCCTTGGGACAGTAGTCTTGGGACACCAGCCTTGGGACACTGGTCTTGGGACACTGCCCTTGGGACACTAGTCTTGGGACAGTAGTCTTGGGACACTAGCCTTGGGACACTAGTCTTGGGACACTAGCCTTGGGACACTGGTCTTGGGACACTGCCCTTGGGACACTAGTCTTGGGACAGTAGTCTTGGGACAGTAGTCTTGGGACACTAGCCTTGGGACACTAGTCTTGGGACAGTAGTCTTGGTACAAGGGTCTTAGGACACTAGCGGAGAGTACTGTGATAGTGACGAATAGTCTTGGGACGGTATAAAAATTGAAGTAGAATCACAACAAGTGTGTCTTAAGACAGAATAAGACAAATCGAAATAGGTACGGTTAAGACCAAATTAAGGAAAGTTTTTCGGAGGTTTTAGAAAGAGAATTAGATAAGGTTTTTAACACGTTGTACAGAATTCGTTACCACAAAAAATATTTTTTTTACCCTTAGAATAGAATCGTGTATATAATAAAATTGTAAATAGGAGCAGTTGTAAATAGAAATAATGAGGCGGAGTAGGGTACCGGTGCTCGAAAAAAGGTCAAGTGGATCAAACACGAAATATAATTCATCGCTGCGCGGAACGACATCAACGGGCCCAAAGATAACGAAGACGAACTTTTCAGTTAACATGGTCAGCACAAGGAGTACAGCGGAGAACAGGGCGAAAGAGGGCACGGAAGGGGAGCGAGTAGAACCCACCATCGAGATTGATCTAGAGACACCCGATCAAAGTGTGGATGAAACAAGGAAGATGGCGACAGAGTCAACTCCAATGCCCAATGCAGAGGAACCGAACCAGAAACCCATAGAGTTCTCACCGATAGATGACGCGGAAGATGCAATAGGCAACACCGAAGAAACGGTGAAAGAAGACTCTCAAGTAAAGAGGACATCTTTTACGGAAAAATTGGGAATAATGTTCGGAATAAAAACAAAAGAAAACGTGACTGAAGAACCAAAAGCAGAAAGAGCACGAACATTTGGGACAGTGAGCACGAAGACCTCAGAAGCCAATCCAAGAGAGGAACAAGCTAAAGCAGAGGCTACGGCCGAAGAGAGACCGACAGCTGACCATGAAGAGACTACCATTGAGCTGGGTGACTTGTTGGCGAAATTAAATCAGATTGACAAAAGACTTAAGCACAGTGAAGAAGACAGAGAGGTGATAAAAAAGGAGATAAGATACAACAAGCACGAGTATCTAGACAGTTATTTTAACCTAGCTAAGGCAACAGATGAGAGACTCAAGGAAATGTCAGATAAGGTAGAAGCCACCAATGAAGAACGAGAAAAGAACATCAAAACAGACATGCAACAGTTGAAGAACCGATATGATGATGTCAACAGCCAATTAGGGAGCCTGGAAAGGAGAATGGACACAATGAGCAAGAGTCAAGCTGAGAGTTCGTGTGCAATACAGGCGAAGTTGGATGCAATCTTGAGAGGTTCTACTCCACAAGAAAGACCGGCAGCGGATCGTACGCAAGGCATCAGAGTTGACTTTGTAGAACCACAAAGGAACAAACGGCAATCGACACCGTTGCCCTTAACCAGGGATGCGATAAGCATAGCACCAACAGCTGCGAAAACAATAATGAAGAATGGAACGTCGAATACAACGTCTGCTCCGGGAGATTCAACAGCTAACAGCAACACAGGACCGGATGCTATGACATGGGTCAGCACTTGGGAGATGATGAACAGGACTCTAGAGGCCTTCGCCACGAGGAACACTGACTCGAGCGACAGGAGAGAGGGAAAATCAAGAAAGACATTCAAGAAGCCAAAAGAATTCAAAGACGACTCCGATGGATGCATTGACACTTGGGTGGAAGTGATGAGATTACATCTAGAACAAGATAACTTGAGTGACGAAAGACAAGCATGTACAGCCATACTGAGCAACTTGGAAGGAACGGCATTAAAATGCGTGGTCGCAAAGAAGGAGGAAGAACGCGACACCGCGGACAAGATCTTCGAGATATTGCTGAATCGATTCGGGTCAGGCATGAAGGGTCACCAAGCGATGATGCGATTTGAAAAGAGAAGGCAGAGGGACGACGAGTCAATAGATCGGTTCCTAGATGACCTCGAGAGCTTGAGAAGGAGGAGTGACCCAGAGGAGTCGACAAATAGACGGAACTTTAGCATTGCCTCGAAGTTCATCGATGGGGTGAAAAGTGATGACTTAAGGACAATGTTAGCAACATACTACACATTGTCGAAGGACAGCGCACCCACCCCAGAAGAAATGAGACAGAAATCAAGAGAATACATGCTGATGAAACCTAAGAAGTACTCATATTCCGAAAACAGGAACACGCAAGGGGGAAGCCAACCCCAGAGGTCATCATGGTACAAACCTAGAGATGATATGGACAAGCGCAGATCATGCGCGAACTGCGGGTCAGCGGATCATCATGTGGCTGACTGCACAACGTACAAACAAGGCATGAAGAGCCTAGGTTATGCACCGGATGAAGAGGATATGAGCCAGATGGAGGAACACGAGTACTATAATGGCTTAATCATCAAGATAGGCGCCAGATGCTTCTTCTGTAACCAGGAGGGGCACTTCAGAATGGATTGTCCCTTGTTCTGGGAAGCGGTCAAGGACCAGAATCACCCCAAACATAAGTTGGCATTAGCGGCGGTGCAGAATCAGCGGAACAGGCAAAACGAGTTTGAATCTAGGAACTTGGGGGCACCAAACACCGAATTGCCGACGAAGACAGTGAAAGCTGTTACACATGTTAGCGGTGCGTTAGAGTCCGCGGCCGGAAGCTCTCTAGAGATAAATTATGAGAAAGCGGCGACGGAAGCAATTGCCAAAGTGAAACAAGATCTGGCTGCGAAAGAAATAGAGCAACGACTAAAGTTGGAGATCGAAAGACAGAATTTTAACGAAGCATTAACCGGATCGAACTCAATACCAGAGGCTAGAACGGGCTCAATGAAGACCGGGAATTGTAACACCGTGAAAATGGTGACAGGTAAACCTTTTGGAATATCGAAAATCGGAGCAAGAATAATGTCGATAATCACAGTGGGCGGACACGAGGTAACCAGAAACTTGAGCGAGCCGAGCGACCAGACGATAATGCACATTGACGTGTATGCAGACTACTTGAGTGGAATAAGTCCACAAACGACTTCTAGAGCGCTCAGGGCACTACTCACGAGAGGGGGCAGCAAATCGGTACGTGTTGATAATAGGTACACTGAAGCTTATGGTCCACACGAGGTCATGCTAAATATAGATGGAATCAACATCTATACCAAGACGATGATAACATGCGACGAAGACCTAATTGGACAAATCTATGTAGGGAAAGAAGAGTTGAAAGTAAGATCGATCGGACACTGTGCCATGCTTGAAGAAGATGCAATGCACATCGGGACGGAAGCAGACGTGACAGGGCACGTGCTAGACATAAATGGCAAAAAGACTCAGTTGCGTGGATTACTTGACACGGGAGCAGTCTTGAGCGTCATACCAATCGAAACATGGGAAAAGATGGGCTTTGACAAAGGTGACTTGATAGACTCGAGAATACGGCTGTCAGCTGCAAACAAAGGGGCCCTACAGGTGCTGGGCAGGACGCCGATAATAGCCCTCAATTTGGGGGAACGTAACCTGTGGATGAGCTTCATCGTGGTAGAAAACCTAGATGAATCTGACCAATTCATTTTGGGCAGAGACTTGATCAGGAATTTCGACGTAACGATTGATCTAAATAATGCAATGTTCAGGATACGGAACCCGGATAGGAGGTACGCAATCAAACCGGTAAATTTAATAATGGCGAATGAAAACAAAGCACCGGTATTCTTGAGTAGGAGAGTGAGGTTAAAAGCTAATGAAGCGGCAATCGTAAGCTTGAGGATGAAAAATTATAATGAACTAATTGACAACAAGCAAGTGTGTATAGTTCCGAATCCCAATAGTCAAAGCGCTGCTGTTTTAGGAAGATCATTTTCGATAACGAAGAGCGGCCTCTGCGTCAGTGTCTTGTTGAATACCCTTGATATACCGATCACGATACAGAGAGGGAGGAAGCTGGGATATGCTTTACCAGTTAAAACTCGATACGAAACAATTGAAAACTCAAAACAAAATGAAGTTGTTGATTGTCCTAATCACAGGGACAAAATTTGTATCTTGAGACGATTGCAGAGAATAAAAGATTCTTCAAGTCTTATCAAATCACTTAAGTCAGAAACGGACGATGGGCTTTCGAGCTGTTCGAACTTTCCAGAGCGACCCACACTAGATGAAATGCAAACTGATAAACCGGTTCTGCCGGAGATTGAACATTTAAGGGGCAAACTGAAAGATGAACAGCTCGAAGCTATCAAGGACGTACTAGAGCGGAACGAGGAGGTTTTTTCAAGGCATAAGGCGGATATCGGGTGTTGTAATTTTGTTGAACATGAAATAGAACTTGAGGAAAACGCGGTGCCACACAGGGAGGGGGCGAGGCGCATGACCCCACACAAATCGGACGCGTGTAGAAAAGAAATCGAAACGTTACTAGAGTATGACATGATAGAACCATCCAAGTCACCGTGGGCGTGTGGAGTAGTGATGGCCAAAAAGAAAGGCGACCAGTTGAGGTTTTGTTGTGACTTTCGATACCTGAACTCCGTCACGGTGAAGGATGCCTATCCCATACCTAGAATTGATGAGAGCCTCTCGAAGTTAGGTGATGCGAAATTTTTTACGACTCTTGATTTAGGCTCGGCCTTTTGGCAGGTACCATTAAGGAAGCAAGACAGGGACAAGACAGGGTTCGCCTGCGAGTTGGGTCTGTTTCAATGGAAACGGATGCCGTTTGGACTCTGCAATGCAACAACCACGTTTCAGCGGCTGATGGCACACGCGTTGATAGGCGTGACGAAGAAGTACGGCAACCTGGTAATGTGCTATGTGGACGACGTGGTAATAGCAACGCCAACACTAGAAGACCACATTGAGAGGCTTGACGAGGTGTTCGCGTGCATGAAAAGATCGGGGCTGAAGTGTAAACCATCAAAGTGCGAGATACTCAAGGACTCGATTAAATACTTGGGCAGGATGGTAGATAAACACGGTATCAGACCTGACCCAGACGCCGTGGAAGCAGTCCTAACCTGGAAATCACCGAAGACGGAGCACCAGCTGATGAGCTTCCTGGGTTTCGCCAACTATTATAGAGAATTCATCAAGGGCTATGCGGACAAGGTATACCCGATGCAACAATTAATGAGACACAAGGGCAAGAAGTTCACGTGGAATAACGCGGCAGAAGAGTCATTCCAGAGAATAAAGAAAGAGCCGTGTGAGGCACCAGTACTGGGTATGCCGACTGAGAAGGGGATGTACGTGCTAGACACGGATGCGTCAGTAGTCGCTATTTCTGGGATTCTCCATCAAGAACAAGAATGGAATGGGAAGACAGTCTTGAGACCAATAGCATACGGGAGCAAGGTCCTAAGTGACACAGAAATGAAGTACGGAGCACCGAAAGCAGAGATGTTTGCGGTGGTCACCTTTGTCGAAAAATACAGAGCATACTTAGGCAGTGAGCCCTTCAAGCTGCGAGTCGACAACCGATCACTAAGCTGGCTGAAAACGTACTCAATGGACCAGAGCTATATTGGGAGGTGGATAGTTCGCTTGGATGGATACAACATGATAATTGAGCACAGAACACGAGATAAACATCAAAATGCTGACAGCTTGAGCAAGAAGACGGAGTTCTACGAGAGGCAAGAACAAAGAGAGGCGGACAGACCTGAGATCAAAGACGGCTTCTCCTTTATGGACAAAGAAACGTACGACAGTCTTCCACTCACGAGATGGCTGGACAAATCAGGCAAACCGATTGAAGATCATCCCGAATTGCCGAAAGAGCCTCTTGAAAAGACCATCTTGAAGAAAAGCAGAGGGATTCCGATAGGAATAATGCTCAAGTCCAAGATCGTGAGGGAAACACTCAAGGCAAAAGGTTATGATCTCATCCAGGTAGAGGAGGGAACGGTCCGAATAGATGAAGACTTAATGAGGTTGCTTGAGAAACTATCAGATGACAAGCCCGTGATCCAAGGGAAAGGTCAGGAGGCACCGGAACTAACCATACTTCGGAGAGAAGAAACAGTGAACAATACTGACGTCTCAAAAGGAAGCATCACTGATAGCAAGGAAGTTGTGCGATCACTAGTTGAAAAAATCCCCGAAAAAATTCTGGAGCAGACAAAAGTCAGGGATAAGAAAGTAACATTCAGAGAAGAAGTTGAACACCTGGGACTAGATCAAGAGTCCGGGGAGTGGTCCAGATTCATGGAAGAAGACGAAACCGGAGAAGGGAAATTGTCCGGGGAGCGTGAAGAATGGGATGAAGACTCGGATGAGAGCAGCGAAGACCAAGACAGTCTATGCATGATACTGGCGGAAGAGAAGATAAGACAGCACGACAGGGAATTACAGACGGATCCATCTTCAGGGACGTACAATCTGGAAATACAAGAGGTACGAGGTGGTGAAGAGCTCGAGAAAATAGCAGTTTCAAGAAAACCACTAAGGGAACTATCGTGCAACTCAAACGTCAGAACGAATCTGGTACCAGAAGACGACATGAAAATCGTGAAAAGGATGATATGTGTGAAACTGAGCGATGACATCCACAACCCTGGTGAGATGAATGGACAGATCATGGCGCTAAAGGAGCACGTTAAGGCGAGATACAGGCTGTCTGACCTAATAAGGGCCCAGAAGAATGACAAAATGACAAGTAACCTCTCCAAATGGATCCATTTGGGAGTCAAGGAGAAGGGGGAACTTGAGGAAGACAGCTACAAGATCTTGAGCCAGTTCTACAAAGAAAAGAGAGACTTACTTTATCACACAGCTGAAGGGGTGGTAGCGTGCAAGAGAAGAGATGAGGAAAAAATATTACACAAACATAACCTCATCATACTACCACAATTGTACCAAACGGAGGTGCTTTTCAGATCACACGACCAGATGGGCCACCAGGGGATAGATAAAGTACAACAAAGGATACTTCACAGGTTTGACTGGCCGGGAATGAGAAAAGCTTGCGAGAGATGGGTGAATGCCTGCCTAGCATGCCTTCAAGTAAAAGACCCAAGGAAGATGAAGTTTCCCCTCAAGTCTGTCGAGAGTTCGGAATTCAATGAGGTGGTGCAGATAGACCACCAGAAAATCTGCATGACGGAGTCGGGTTATAACCAAATACTAGTTATAATAGATCACTTCACCAAGTTGGCGGAAGCGGTTCCGTGCAAGACAGCCTCGGCAGAGGAGACATGTGATCACCTGATAACGCATTGGATATCGCGGTATGGTTGTCCAATGACTTTCCAGTCGGACAACGGCAAGGCTTTTGTGGGGGACTTGACAAAAGAATTGATGAAGAGATCACACATTGCTCAAGCGCACTCGACGACCTATCATCCACAGACCAATGGGTTGGTAGAAAGACAGAACAGGACACTGGTCAACATGCTCAGGGTGTACTGCTCGAGATACATGACGGACTGGGACAAATACCTGCCACAGGTAGTAGGAGCCTATAATAGTACTCAGCACTCAACGACGGGTATCAGTCCCTTCATGATGTTGACAGGCAGGGAAAGGGCAATGCCTATAACATTCTTCTACCCGGAGTACGAGGGGAAGAGGACGTCACCTCAAGCATACGTGAAGGAAGCGATCAAAAGACAACAAGAGCTAAACGAGCTATGTCGGAGAAACACGGCGCAAGCGCAAATGAGGCAACGCAAGAAATATGACGAAAAGATACTAAGAGCAAAGCCATACGAAGTGGGCCAATACGTGTGGGTCTTCCAAAATGTCATACCGCCCAAGGGAACAAAGAAAGTACTCAAGAAATGGAGAGTACCGTTCATGATTACGGAAGTACATCAACAAGGACGGTTCTATCGCTTGAGTACAGGGCGAGCAGCACATTACGAAAATCTGAAGCCTCACGTCCCGTCCCCGGAGGACTGGTGCCTACCAAAAGACATGGAAGGTCTTGAGTACCTGGTGGTGGAACCAGCGTGCGAAGTGAATGAGAAAGGCACTAGAGAGAAAAATGATGGTAATGAGAACTTGAGTTTGGACGACAACGAAAAGATAGAAGTGGAGTCGGATGCAGGTTCATTTGTAGAAGAAGACTGGAACGACCCAGAGCAAAACGAGGTACCGAAGTGGATGGAGCCGGATCGACCAACACCACCGGAAACCAGGACTGGCAATCGTAAACGAACAGGTATGAGGTACAATAGGTACGGGGATGACTTCTTGATCGATAAGATACAGCCAGACAAGTTGGGCGATGAACTACTAAGTGCAGGCGAACTGGAAGCCGAAGAGGAATGGCAGGTCATTGACGATGGTGGACATTATCCGCAGGATGATTACTCGACGCCAGAATTGGAGACGGATCTCGAGCAGAGTGAAATAGAAAGGAGGGAGAACACGAACTTGAGGATTCTAGAGTGGATGCGTGATGTCAAAGACGAGAGCCGCGAAGGACAAAGCATTCAGCAAATCGATGTATCAGCAGCAAATTACATGAAGACAGAGGACCCTCTTTTCGGATGGACAGCAACAGACAGGCCACTTGACATCCCCAAGGACAATTCAGACCCGACTACATCGACGGGGACGTCGATAAATATTTTTGTCCGGGGAGTGGGGGTAGGACTTACCCACACCGAAAATTTGATGATAAAGAAGCTCAAGGAAGTGAGGGAAACAAGCGGATTGGAACTGGAGGAAGAAGAACCAGAGCCTACCATAGGAAGGAATTTCAAAACGAAATTCGAAATACCCAATGAATACTCAGAGAACATCATGATAACGGATAGCGACTTCATCCTGTCAAACAGGACCAGCGCGATCTGCATCACGGCGGACATGAGTTTCAAATCAAGATTGGAGGCTGACTTCAAAAGAGAGTACCAGAACGTAGAGTTTCTGTTCAGACAGAGGCCTGGACTGGGAGGCATAGCAGCGCTTCCACCGTCAGTGGCACAAGTCCCGGGCAAATACCTCTGCTTCCTAGTAACGAGAGTCAACGACAGAAACACAATTGATCCCGAACACGTGATATTGGCACTGACAAGACTACGTGACTTCATGATTGAAAGAGGAATAGTGGAGGTCTCGATGCCGGTGTACGACCCAAACAGGGGCAAACTGAGCTCGAGGGAATTGTACGCTATCCTACATGTGGTCTTTGCAGAAACAGAGATAATGGTGCATCTTCACAAGAAGTACTACTTGAGCATTGCCTGAGTCGGGTACATGGAGGTATCAGGTCGGGTGTGAGGGAGGAGTCTTGAGTTAGGTACTGGGGTGCGGCGCAGGTAAAGGGATCTTAAGATGTGATTGGCATGACAATTGAATTTTAAAAGAAAGAATTGATGGTGCTAAAACATAAAATGAATCTGCATGTTCTTAAGGGAAAATCCAATCGAATTGCTTTAAGTGATATGAGAATGATAAGATTTTAACCATATGGGTAGAAGGGGGGTCTCTAGGTTAGGAACGTGACATGCTAAGTTTTAATGAGCTTTCTGTTTTCAGATCGAGTTTGAAAAACAAAGTTGAAAATCCAACTACACTCAAGCGAGAAACAGAAAGAGAGAATCTTGATTGAACACGCGATAATCCGAATCTACAGCAAGTACTTGCAAGAGAGCATTTCTAGAGAATTCTTGAATTGGGTAATACTTGAGTTGGTAAGGTAATTCTTGAGTTGGTAAGGTAATTCTTGAGCTGGTTAACATCTACCTATATACATCCCGAAGTTGCAAAAATGGCAGACCGATTCTGGAACTCCGTGCCCGCGGCTCTGAAGAAGCCCACTCTTGACGAGCTGTACAGACGCTTGAGGGACCTGGACTACACCCAGATAGACGAGAGAATGGCGGTGATGCTGAATGCGATCCTCCAGTTGGAGGACCAGGGTGAGTGCAGGGAGTCTGCGACGGAGGCTGTCTTGATGGTCGGCTACACCACCGAGGGCATATCAAATCGAGAACAGACCAGATGGTTATCTTGGAATGCGGATGGAGGAGTAAGGGGCTTTGACTTGGCAAGAAATCCTGGCCTGAGTAACAACACCGAACACGGCGCAGGAGAGTTTCCGCTACCGACGAGACCAACAGCAAGATCCACAGGCCAGAGCTCGAGTAAGGTGCCGTCGATGTCGCGAGCGCAACAGACGACAGAGGCATATCCGGATCTGGGGGTTCTAAAGAAAGAGCTCGAGAAGGCGCTGAAGGAAAGGAATAAAGCGAACCTCGATCGGGATCAGGCGAAGCTGGACAGGGAGAAGCTTCAGCTGGAGAGAGACCAGGCAGTCGACGAGCGAGATCAGACGTCGAAATTACTTGAGATGCTAAGGGCTGAACATCAGCAGGAGCTGAGGGTGCGGGAGAACGTCGCAAATCGTGATCAACTGAAGTCGGAGTTGGAAAGGATAGAACAGCGACAACGCGAGCTTGACGCACAGAAGGGAGCCAGGTCAAACGAACGAGTGGTGACCAGCTCGAGGCCAGAGTCGCGCATGGAGGTGGATGAAGCTCCCAGGGCTAGAGGACGGTTCAACCTTGACCGCGAGGCCAGAGAACACATGAGCGAAGGGTTAGAGGTCTGGATACCGAATGACGTGACGCCTTCCTTGCGCAACCTAGAGACACAACCTGTACGTCCTCTGATGGATGTGGTGTTACCAGGATATACCCCAACCTCGACCTCGAGTGGCAGTCAGGTGAGTGGCGCCTCATCGCGCCTGAAGGAGCTAGGCGAGAAATTGCAACAGCAGAGTCGTGAAAGATCGACAAGGCCAGAGCTTCCCCCAACTTGGAGGGAACAGCCGGTCAGGAATGTCGTGATCGCAAGCTATAAGAAGAATACAGAAGGGAACTACCACAGGCACAATCGGCTGGACTGGAGTGCGGAACAGGGAGCCAGGAGGGACTGCTTCCATGACGCAGCCTGGGTGGAGTATCTAGCGCCACCTCGTGTGCCAGAGGGTGCAGTTCACCTAATTATAGGGGATAGCCTGGTGCGGGTGTTGACCCAGATACGGTCCCATTGGCAGACAGGAGTCTTGAGTTTCGCTGGAGCTGCCACGCCACAGATGTTGGCAACCCTGGACATGCTAGGGATGACCAAAGTTTACACAGTGACCCTGATGGTTGGGACCAACGACGTGTCAAGGGGAGAAGCGAGGAAAGTAGCGAGGCTGTGCGACAAGATGAGCTGCCTTCTTGAGGAACTGAGGATCCAGATGGACCCCATCCTGCTGACGGTATGCACGGTCCCCTACAACATGATGTTTGATCAGCACGCCCTAGAGATGAACCAGAAGGTGCGGAGCCTGAACAAGATGATCCGAGACATACACCGGAAGAGTGTGCTTCCTCTCAGGCTGTTGGACATAGCAGAACGTATGGAGAAAAAGGGATTCCCTGAAGACACCTCAAAAGATGGAATCCATTTCGATAGGCCAAGGGGAGCGGAGTGGCTGAACGACGTCTTCCAGGAACACATTAACACGCTAGAGGCGGACCTGCTGGAGACAGCCCAATTCACTTTAGGACCACCTCCCAACCCACCATTCCTTGCCTCGAGGGCCTTGGCTGGTCGCTTGGGAGCGAGAGTTGATACTAGAGACAGTTCAAGGAGCAATCAGACCCGATTGCAGAGTGCCACGCCAATGGAGTCGGAGGAGGTAGAGTCATCAACACCTCCGGGCTCGGCGATGTCCTCTGTGGTGGTGGCAGATGGCATGAGAGAAAAGAAGTCTATGGAGACTGCCCGCTTGAGATATCCTGAGAAGGTGAAGGAACTGGATCTAGAGAGTTTGGAATGCAGACGAGAGTTGGCGGAAACCCTGGGGATCGAACGAGTGTCGCACGAGGATTTGAATAGACATCATTGCATAGACTGGTTGAAAGCTCACGAAGCGCACTTCTCGAGAGCGAAGTTAATGGAGACCACAGACCTGACTGGAATTCCCACAAAAACGATCATGGGACCCATTAACTACAGGCCTCTCAAACTGTTGGGGGGTCCTGGACTTATAACAGAACCTCCCAAGCACCGAACTGGCATCGCTAGGATCAGGTTGGCAACACCGGCGCAGTTGAAGGTGGTAGACAAGCTACTCAATCCGGGGGGAATGGAATTGCCTGATGCCGCTTACGAAGGTCCGAAGTTGGCAGAAGATCCCAGGTACGGGAAGCCCTGTGGTGGCACCCAACTGGCCAAAACTCTGGCAGTTTATGATAGAGCAGATCCAGCTGCTGCAAGAGTAGTCATTGTGGCGGGATCGGACTTCGAAGGAACGTCTCCCAAGTTGTTCTGGCCGGAGACTCTGGTATACTCCTTGCCAGGAGCCGAATTGAACCAGATGTTGACTCTAGTGGTGGCAATAAAGTCGGAGATGCCCTGTGAACCTGAGCTGCTAATGTTTGCAGGAATGAATGATCACCTGCACGCGATGGGACTTCTTGAGCAACTGAAGGGCAAGGAGATTCCGAAATCAAAGAAGATATGGGAGGCTATTCAGGCGTTATTTGCGGCGATGAATGAGGTACAAGAGAACGTAGCCTCGAGATTTGGGTCCAAGGCGAAGGTGGTGTTTACCACATCCCCGGGATACGCAAATATGCCACCCGCCCTACAATTCGTGTACGCGGTCTTGATCCTGATAGCAGAAGGGAGTGAATGGCGGATTCTGATGGCAGCCCCTAATCGAGAGCTGGAGCCATTGAACTTGAGGCTTTACAAATCAGAATTGCCGGCCGCATGGGCTGACATATCTCATGCACTGAGGGGCTTTTACGGACTGGCCGACGTCCTGATTGTATTGGATGAGGTACTCTTGCTAGAGATATCGAACTTTGCTAGACAACTCAAGTTCAGCCCAGTCATCGGGGACGACCACCCGGCGATAAACCAGTTGACGGCCAGCCTGTGGTTCCGGAGTATGGATGTGAAAGTCGCAAATTCCACCAGCAGGACTAGAGGTCCCAGCAACGAGAGAAGAAATGTGGTCGAGACGGAGAAACAGTTAGAATCGATGAAATATCGCTTGACTCAAGAGAATGGCTGGTGGCCATTCCTGACACCAAGGCTGGAGAACGTCACGAATAAGACGAGGGAGGAAGCACCACTCCTCGTGAAACAAATCTGGAGTTTTCTAGAGAAGCAACTGGAGCTAGCTGAAACGAGAGACATGACGGTGGCTAGACTTGTCTCGGCCGCCAATGAAGTGACGATTGGAGGATTTTGGAGAGAGCACGCCAACGGCGAATTGAAGACTAGGAGAGATTACGAGATTCTCAAGTTCTTGAGTCCTTGCTGGGAGAGAGAATTCTTGGCAGGAGTGTTCGGCACCACGGCGACTATCTTCGGAGCCTTCGTACAGGAGATACTGGGCATGTCCATCAGCCTGCTCTTGGCCCTGTATTTGGTTTACCCCAGATACTTGTTCAACATGGGCCCAGCATACATGTTTAGTCGAGGAGTGGAGACACTTCGAGTTGATGGGTATCTGGCACTAGTACTCTTGACCCATGGGGAATTGGTATCGTTTCATCGGTTAATGGAATATGGAGAACCTCTGTCTATGGGGAGAGTCCACACGAGCATTGAAACCAGCTCCTACAAGTGTGCCGCAGGGTTGAAGACACTGCTGGTGCAATACCTCATGATGCAGAATCGATACATGACGGGTGAAGATGAGAACCCAACCTCGAGAGAAGAATGGGAGAAGGCGAACAGAGGGATGCCTCTGTTGACGGACCTGTGCCTGGCAATGAGGTCGGACCCAATGGGGATAATCCGAGGTCTAGAGGAGGTGGTGACCTGCATCTATGGTCCAGCAGTGACGTACGCGTTTCCAGACCCCCTGGTGATAACGTATCGTCACTCGGTGACGCACTTGAGTCTCATCAGCGTACTGGATGGTACAGCGCTGAATTGGTGTCAGCAGGAGGTGCTCAGGGCGCGTATGAGCAACACGGTACTCTTCGGAAAAGTGAAAGATGCCGAGATGATGGTGTGCAACTTCAGGGGACAAATGCAATGTAGAATGGGAGGCCAGCGAGAGGGCCCCATTGAAATGTATCCAAAGTTTTGGAACCTAAACCCATTGACGGCCAACGGACGAGAAGTCTTGAGAATCCCCGCCTGGAAGGAGTGCTTTGCGCTAGTCAAGAGGGAGCTGGAGGCCATAATGGAGAAAGAAATCCTACCAGCCACCATGCCTGAGTTCCCGACAGTCAGGAGGATGACCTTGGGAATGAATAGTCCCTTGGTGGTTCCCTCCATAATGGCGAAGATGATGACGGAGGAAACGCAGAGGCATTTCACGGATGGCTGGGATCCCCTGTTCATCGGCTACACGGCGGCAGTCTACTTCCACACCAGCGAGAGGAAGGTAAATTCGTGGACGACGCAAGCGAAAAAGAGTAGAGGTTCGCAGCCCCCTGGATATGAGGTGCGGAAAGTCTTGAGGACTCTTGAGAAGGAAGGACTTGAGAATATGCTACCCATATGGGATGATGGCAGGATGATCGTGATGGAGGGACACGTCGCATTGGTGGACGAAATGAAATTTGCCACGAGAAAATACAAGGCACCCTATGGCTTGGAACAAGTAGAAGTGACACAGGAGGGAACAGAACTAGATGCAGCAGGTCAACTGCATGTAGCCCTGACGGAATATAAAAAGCTGGATCCTACGACACCGTCACCACTGTCTGTAGACACGCCTGGAGACAAGAGGAGTGGACCCGTTGAGGATCGATTCAAAAGAATTCTCGAGAGAAGAAGAAATGAATCAGAGGAAGAGAGTATGGATGAAACTCTCAGTGAAGCTGGAGAAGACATGGAGGTGGGGAATACACCTGAACCAGGGCCATCAGGGGAGGAACTCACCACTCAAGAGCTGTTGAAAGACTTGAGCGAAGAGAATTGGGCAGATACTGCCACACCACCTCTGAACCCGTCCCCGCGGAAGAACCTAGAGTTGCCATTGGCAGGTGAGATCTTCAATATGGGGATGTTACTCTTGAGCTCGGAGGAAAGGGAGAAGAACACGTTCGAAGGGAACAGGGACATATTCTTGGGATCTCTCGAGGATGACGCTTGGCAGGAATTCCTGGGGGAATTCAATCGAGAAGTGGGCAGCGAGACGACGCTGGACAAGTTCAAGAAGGAACTGTGGGACACAGTAGTGAGATTCGGGGAACCGCTCCTGATAGGAACGGGCCTGGATGAGAAAGCAAGAAAAGAGCTGCTGAACAAGCTAGTGGAGCTGAGGAACGCACGATCGAAGACTAGAAAAGAGAAATGTGAGGACAGCTCTACTCTGAAACAAAAAACTGTGGATAAAATGGTTGATGATATAAAAAGGGATAAGGTTGGGACTAGTAATATGATTAAAAGTACTAATATCCTTAAGGCTCGAGCAGGGGGGAGGCAAGAGTTGGAAGGAGTGGATGGAGAGGTCGAATCAATGATGATAGCCACAACACCCTCGAGCAGAGATGTGAAGACTCGCAAGAGGAAGAGAGAAGTGGAAGGATGGGGTAGTCCTTCAGTGGATGCTGTTTCGGAAGGAAACTTGAGAGAGACGGCGCCCATCGTTTTGGCCCGATGCAAGACGGCGGCATACAAGAACAGCTCGGAGCTCAGGAAACCACTTGAAGTAGAAAAGGAAATAGAAGTTTCCACCAGTTCGACGTCAGAAGAAGAATTCAAGCCTCAGAAGGTAAACGTGAAGAGAGGTTCAACGAACGGACAGGTAGGGGAAGTGGAGATCGGCAAAGAATGGATCTCGAAGGCACATCAGGACATGGGCAAACAAGTGACGAGTGATCCATTGGAGAGGAACAAGACGAGGAACACTTCCCGGACGTGGTGGGTGGCCCTCGAAACATTGAAGGAAATGGAGGACTGCTTGAAGAAGTTGGACAGTGGAATAGCTCGCAGGCGACGCAATTGGGCCACCCAGCAAAAAGCCGAGGTTAATCAGATAGAGATGGCAAGTCATCTGAAGAGGTCCTGGCAGAGTTTGTTGAAGGATCATTTTGAAGAGGCGATGAGGACATCCTCATCAGCACCGCCACTAATGGCGAATCCCTTCGTTAGAACTGCGGGACAATTAATGTTCACCTGGAGTCTGGTGGGAATAGAGTTGGAGACATTGACCTCGTATGACAGGCTGAAGTTGGGAAGCAAGAAGCTAGAGGTGTATCAGGCACTGATGCAACACGTGGCCAGGGACAATTCAGGCTTGAGCCTGGCTAGAAGAAAAGATGCCACATGTTTCTTGAGATGGACAATGTCAATGATGTCTGATAGCACCATCCTGGCATGCCACCAGAGAGCAAGTGGAAGTAAAACCATGGAGAGAAGAGTCTCAACGATCATCTTGAACGTATATCAGAGTACAGGAATAGAGAAAGAAGATGGTTCCAGACTATCCTTAGAGAACCATCGAAAGCTGGACGAGGTACGGAGGTTCTCTAATAAGAAGTTCGAGGAAGAACATGATGTTCACTGTAACCTGGCCTCGTCAGAACAGTACTCGAGACTCAGTGAGAAGGGGGAATACCAATATGTGTCTGGAGTGATGGGAATAGCCTACAATCCCTTCTTAGACTCGGAAGCTGGAGGAGCCCACAGAAACCATGAGGTAGCGGAGCTACTGAAGTTTTGGACAGAAAGAATAATGGAAATAGACGCGGTGGAAAAAGAGAGGCCGAGCCTGGGCCTGATTCTTGAGAAAACACCAGAGGTGATAAGCATACCGCGCTCAAACAAGAGAGTTGAAGTGAACATGGGCGGTGGAAATGGCTTGTTAACCACGAACTTGGGAGTGATATGGAAGCTACTAAGACCCTCCTGGTGTCCACATCCCCATGCAAGTCTAATCGAGGAAACCACAGAGCGAGTGAGGTTAGCACCAACGGAAGATGAAGATCTGGCGAAGTTGAGTGTGCTACATAAGCTAATCACGCCCCAGATGCAAGAGCCAAGCGAAAGGACGAGCGACCCCGGGTCAGCAAAGAAATTGGAGCCGGGTAGCTGTCTGGATTCGACGTGTGGGAACGGAGAGCACATCTGCGATGGACGGTCATGCGTCAGAATACTGTCGTTTCAAAAAGAAGACCTGGTCACTTGGTTCGAAGACATCACAGAAAGGGAGAAAAGTGAAGTGCAAATAATAGCGGAATGTTACGCGAGAACCACGGTGAATATAGCGACAGCTCTCGGATTCTTCTCGAGAATGTGTGGTCTGCAGGCACTGGAGAGACTGGAGTCTGAACATCATTTAGTGACGGCGTTGAGCGTGGAATCATGGCCCGGGGTGTTGCAGGTGACTCAAAAACACATCCGGAGCTGGAAGGTTGGTCTTGAGGCGGAAATGGGATTTCCCATGAGCGAAGCTTATGGCTTGCCATTGAACGCGAAATCGCTGATAGGGTCAATGATGGCCAACTTGTGCGGAAGTCACTACCCGCTACACATGGCGATGGTGGAAGTGTCCAGCCAGAGAATACTGGTGGACAAGGCCTTCTCAGTGCCCAAGTACGTGAGGTTGGCTCGGATGTCGCATCACTCGCACAAGTTGTTGAGAAAAATCAAAGGGACAGTACCAAAAGAATTGAGAGATGACTTAAGCGAAATCTGGGGAGAAGATCTTCTGAAGTTGGAAAGAGAAAACACGAGCGATCACGAGAGACAAAACGTGATCGGGAAACCTGTGGGAAGTACTCCGAACCTGGAAGACAACGACACGATGCACGAGAAAATGATGGAGCTTGAGCCTCTCTTGGAAGCCTCAGGGGAGCGTAATCTCAGGAGCATTGAGATCTCTCATGGGGAATGCCCATGCCACTGTTTGGCACAAACGGTGTGGTATCCAGATCACAAGAACCTTTGCCTGGTGTGGGATGTGGAAGAGATTCGGTCGATCGGACTACCGGATCACCGGCAGAAGGTGACGCTCTTAGTAGTGAGTACGATGTTAGCTCTGAGATGGATAGAAGAGAATATAACGAAGTATCGGGAGGCGACGAAGCCAACGGCTGAGTCAATATACGCGATAGACTACAGCAGGAGACTCGAGTTGTTTGAGACTGCGTGCAAAGTATTCGCCATACCGACGGAAGTCAGGCACGTATGGAGTCGCTTGAGGTACTTTCCATGGTTTCGGGCGACACTGACGTCTTGGTTGTACATGACAACGAAAGATCACATGAGAAAACATCAAAAAGAGTATCGACAGTTCCAGGCCGAGATTGGGCCGGAAGCTTTCAAGAGACCCCTGCTAACCCATCGTAATGCGATCACGACGGGATGGAAAAGAGTGGGGAAGATGTCTAGAGACAATACCAAAGCGAGGGAGTCGATACTAGAGGAAGACCTGGCGAAGAACGTGAGCTTGAGCCTGCACAACTCCTTTTGCTTGAACCGAGAAGCTAGGGTGAAGGCACTACCCAACCAAGCAAAGAGATTGCAGGAGCAGAGAGAATGGATGCGATCCTATGAACAGCTGAAGGCTTGGGAGGAGATTGTGATTAGTCCCGATGATGAAGAGGAACTGTTGAGACAGTTTGCCGCATCTAGCACTTCAGGATGCAGTACCTCCAAGGCGAAGAGTACGAGATGAATGGGCAAATCGGATGGATCTTGAGTCTTGAGAGGGAAGGGGGGCTTGAGCGTGGATCCGAGTGAAACTTGGATTCACGAAAAAGAAATTTTAACAAAGCAAATATTGTTACTAATATACTATATTTATTATATAAATCGAAATGCTGCATGACAATTTCCTGATTGAATAGGACAAAAGAGATTTTAAAATGATTGGCTTGAAAAGCGAAAATTCAAGGGTGCAGGTGTATGCAGATTTTGGTTGCTGTTTAGCAATAGCGTGAAAATTTTAAATGGCTGTGAATTTTGGGGTGTAGATAAGCTTAAATCTGCTGCAAACTTCTGTAAATGACCACTGGCACTGTATCTTGAGCAACACTCGGTTTTTCTGGGACTCACTGGCAGAAGACAGCGCGCGATGAGGACATCGATCTCGAGTCCGGGGAGTATGTGCCAGTCGGTCATATTTGGAAGTTTGACCTTGAGAGAAGCAAAAAACACTTGATTTTGGAGTGAAATTTAATTTGTCAAAATTTCGAATGGAACCTGTCATGCACGATTTTCTCGCGAGAACTGAAAATCAGAAAAAGAGATCAGAACAATTTCAGAACAATTGAGTCGAAAACGCGGGAAAGTCGCAAGAAAAAGCAGTAGGAAATTGCTATTCGCAATTTCCATCACTATAATAATCGAGAGTAGAGCTGTCCCATCTGTGACAGAGACGAGAGCATTCCCTCGAATTGGATTATAACGACTGGAGCATTATTCGGAACTGGACTAGAGTGAACCTTCGGTGGAAAGGTGGACAGCTTGAGTGTCCTAATGGTTCACAAGAAAACTATTGTCTAGAGTATAAACTCGTTCTCATTGTTAAAACTATAAAACATTAGACTCATTTAGTTGCGTTATTTAATTCTTGAGTTAGTTACCGACTGGATTATTTCCCACTTCTTGAGCGTGCTACTATGTGAGTACAAATTTAAATTCCTAGAGTGTGTTTTATAATTGTGATGTTGAGGTAAGGCGAGTTTTAGGTTGATCCATCTGAAATGGATAAAAGTTCCACTGTCTAATAAAAAGTAACTTAACGGATTGTTCCAACCCGGTTTTTAACGGCGTTCATGTATTTTGGGTATCTAGAGACCTAAGTATGGGGACGTTTCTAATTCTAGAGTGGGGGGATATTTTAGTAGTAGCCTTTAAGCTGTAACGGGTCGTAGTCTCATGTCACAAGCGAACCGAACTGGCTCCGACCGTTCTTGAGGTAGAAAAACACAAGAGATAGTGTCCCTGACCCTTGAGCCAGTGGTTATAGGGCCTATTTTTCTTAAGCCTCATGTGTGACTGCAGTAGACGAATGTTACAAAAGCAGCTAAATACTGTTGAATATAAACCAAAATTTGGATTGAATTAGTAGTTCTAGTGACTTGAAAAAAGTTCTGAATGCTGAGTTATGTTAGTGCGTCTAACTCATAGAGTATTTTCAGATAGGGTACACCGTCTGCTCTTCACGCTATCTTCTTTTCGGCCGAGTAGATTCGTGCAACTTCTTAGTCTAATACCGATCTTAATCTTGTTCTTATATCTCTTAGTCTCAATAGATCTAGAGTATACTGGTTTTGTTACGAGTCGGTCTCTTGGAGAAAGTAACTAAGTTCTAAGTTAAATTCAAATGTCTCTGGTGCTGAAATTACAACTTTTTTCAGCTCTTACAAACAAGTGAGTTGTTAGTTTGATGGAGTATGATTGGTTAGTATTCAATATTTTATAGGGATAAAATATCTAAATAATAATCAATAATAAATTATAGTTTGGATCCGGTTCCACCCATCCGGGGTTTGCAGAGTTTTTCTTCTTTGACGTTTATATGTAGTGGAGGATGGATGATGTTCGTTGGTATGTCGTGAGCATCATTTCTGTTGCGTTCTTGGAGAAGGAAGCTCCAGGAAGCTGGAATCGTCGATATGAAGTTGTTTCTGGAAACTCAACCTGATTTCCAAATGGTTTGTTATGATCGTTTGTTCTCGTTTTGTATCGAACTGTGTTTCGATCTTGTTTGGGAACGGCGTGAAGCTTGAGTTTGGAGGGGATGCCTTGTACCTCGGATCTGTACGTATACTTGAACATCGAGGTGGCCATTGGTCTGATTCAATGGAAGTCCTTTGCTGCGATGCCACGTCGTACTTCAAATCCTTTGAGTTGTGATTGTAGGCGGTATATCGGTTGTGTTCGACCATTCTGTAGTTTGAGTGTGATGGGGTCGTCTAATTTCTTGATGCTCGACTTTTGGGCTGTGTGTAATCTATATACTGCATAATATCATTTACAAATAAATTTTTTGTTAGTTTTAATTTTAGTTATGATCTTTTGTAGTTTTTATCGCAAAAAAGTTTTATTTAGTTCTGTTATTTTAAAGATTTACTCACCATTGAGTAGCTCTCATCAAAAATAGGGAGTTGGTCACAAAGCGTGTTTATAGCACGGTGGGTTAGGCCGGCTATAGAGCATGCTCAGAACATCCCTTCTTGTGGGTTAGGCCAGGTGCAGGGTTTGATTTCATGCTAGTTTTATGTGGGGTCCTGTTTTGTAATAACCTTTTATGTTGTGTTTATTACTGGTTTTTCCTTTTGTTGTTTTGGTTGTCTTCTTTTCTCCAAAATCAAATGGCTTGGTTTGGGTTTGTCTTTTGACTTTTTGGTGTTTTATTTTTTCTTTTTTGGACTTATCAATAGTCTTCGAATCAATAATTTATCCAGTTCTTAAGTTGGTTTAATCCAGTTTGGGTACCGTGGGTTTTCTTTTCTTAGTCATGCTGTTAGGTTGTGGTTTATGGTGTTTAGTAAGCTGCGTTGGTTAATTTGGATTATTATATAATTCCTTACCAACCGGGTTAAAGGAAAGTTAGAAACTTGTTAATACTTGTTAGAGTTGTTATCAGGGAAAATTAAAACTTGAAATTCATCATTTTAAACAATTATCGCGAGCAGTGCGATTATGGATAAAATTGTGCGCGAGTGAATTTTATATAAAGAAACGTCTTTAAAAAAGGTTAGTAATGCTTTAATTTGTAAAAAAAAAACACTACCAAAAATTTCAAATTTATTACTTTGTGGGGGTTGAATTTGTTAATTTGTTTTCATTGTAATTAGATTTACTATTTGGGGGAAAACTAATATATTAATTTACTACTGTTGGGAAGAAATTTTAATGCTTTATTCATTGCCGTTTGTTAATAGAAGTTTATAAATAATGAAAAAGTTTCTTTGTTTACTTGGTTTTTCTGTTTGTAAATGATTGTGATCTGAAGACTAAAGAAAAAGAAAAAACATATAATGAAGAATGGTTAGTTTTTTTTTGAATTTGTTAGTTTAAATTATTCAATTCAAACTTACTAATCTTCCGCAAAAATCCATGGGGAAAAACCTCGTGGATGACTTCAGATGTGGTTAGTAATTTTGCTAATATGCGAATGATATTTTTAGTTTGAAGTAGTGGCTAAAGCAATTGAAGTGCATTGATGGTTTTCATTTCATCAGTGCCAACAGCAAATTCATATGGTGTGTTTTGAATAAGGTTAAGAAGCTTGTGATTATATTTAGTATTGTGTATAAATTCTAAAATTGAAACTTCGATGGGTTGTAGGTATTCATGTGGGACAATTAGTGGGCAGGATTTTTCTACATTGAAGGTTTTGGTTAGGGGACAGAATATATACATCTGGGTGATAGGATCATAATTGCGGAGGATGCCTTGAAAGTTAGTATCTTTAATGCAATATGTGAAGTTAAGAAAAAACGGTGATGTGTATTTGGAGTTGATATCTATGATGAGGTTGTCGTGATGGTGTATATGAGTCATAGTGATTATGTTTGAAACTATAGTAAGTGTAGGTATGTGTTCGATCAGTACGTAACATGATGTCGTGTGAACATTGCAAATAACGTTCTTTGGGTGTGAGGAAGTGGAAGGTTAGTGAAAAATTTTCAAATTTATCGTAGTATGATTCATATTTTTGAGTATCACAAAGTGCTTTTGAGATGATGTGATCATGTTTTTCATCTAAAGAGCTGAGGGTGAATATGTAAGGTGTTCGTATGAAAAACTTTTCTGTTAGTTGAGGGCTAGCAAATTTATCGTCATCAAGGAATTGATCTTGGTTAGGTTTGATGATGTTATGATCGTATTGTTCGATAGAAAAATCGTTACCTTGGGGTGCGATTAACATTTTTAAAAACTTCTTGTATCCTACGTGTGTGAATTTTCTAGGGGTTAGTGCTGTAGTTAGTCGGAAGAGGTAGTTTTTACATTTGTATATTTCTTGTTGTGTGTTGATTAGTGATAAACAAAGTGGGTTTGAGAAATAGTAATTTGATGTCCAATGGAGTGTGGGGGTTAATACATGCTCATCGACATAGTTTGGTTGTTCATTGCTAGGGTCGGAAAAGGCGTATGTATATTGGGGGAAGGAGGGTAAAAATAATTGAAGGAATTCGGTAGTATTTGTGTGTTCTGGTTGATTTATATATTCTCGTGCTGTTCCGGGTTTAGAGGGAAGTGGGTGATTGGGAATTTTTTTTTTGAAAGTTCTGTAAGCGCGGTTAGTACTGTACAATGATTGATTTTATGCTGAAGATTGGGCTAGAGAAGGGGTATAGTCTGAAAAGGGTTTGGGAGCTGGTGGGTTTGATGATGTTGTGGTTGATGATAGTTGATGAATGGTTAGGGTTTGAGGGTGTTGTAACTGTTGTTGAAGTGTTATTAGGTTGTTTACTTCATATGATATCTCTGTGTCATCTGGGGAACTGTTGTTGGAGCGTTCATTTGTGAAGGGAGAGTATGTGGGTGTTACTTGGGAAATATGAGAGGGAGTGGATGGGGATTCATTTATGGCTTGGGAGTGGATGGGTTGATAGGGGAATTGAGAAAATGTAGATGGGCTGGGTTCTGAATTATCGAATTCATCTGGGGTTTCCAGATCTGAATTTTTGAATTGGGGAATTGTGTGATAAACTTTGATCTTCGAATTAGTATCAGAATCCATGCCGGATGATGTGTTAACATGGGGTGATTCACGTGGCGGGAAAGCAAAAAGTGGGATGATGAGGATGGGATTTTGGAGTTTGGCTGGGTAGGAAATTGAGCGGTGAAAGGATCCAACTTGGCGGCTCATCGTGTGTTAATATATGGAGAATTGGGCTTTGCGTATAATTAGATCTTGAAGATATAAAGTTTGTGAGTGCTAAATTTCGAAAATTTCGTAGTACTAATGATAATGGATGGTTATGATGTTAGTTTGGTAATTGTGGTGCTGTGGGTGATCCATTTGTTTTGTTTTGTGATTCGTCATATGTGTTTGGTGTAGTTGATATTTTTGTATTGTATTCCTTTATTTGTTCATCTAAAATTATTTTATTTATTGATGTAGAGAAAATTCCAAAAAATCCTGCAAAAAGTATACGTACTACGCTTGCTTGTCGGTTTACTTGTATATGAATTGCGCACGTGTTATAGATTCTTTTTAACAGAGAGAAAAGGAATCCACCAAAAATAAACATTGCGTATAAAATAGTCAATCTTTCTAAGATGTAGTAGGGCCACCCTGGGAAGGCTAAAAGTTCGTTTTTCAATTTAACAAAAGTACAGATATTAATTGGTGAAATATCTTGTGGTCTATTTTTTTTCGCCATTTAAATAAAATTAATCTTTAATGTCTTGTGCGTAAACATCTGAAAATCCTGCTGTTTCTGCAAGTTTGCGTAGATTTGATCTTTTGATTGTATTTGTATTGTGTCCATTTTTGTAAGTAGTTCCTAAAATTGTTTTTTACGAATGTGGTGTTGTATGTCTGATTTAGAGTGTACGCTGATCGATTGTATATCGATATTTTGGTTGCGGGCAATAGCTCTAATACTTTCAGGTGAAAACTTTTTTAATGGTTGCATTAATGTTGGATATGGTGTGAGTACATAGTATTTATCTTCGTCGGGATTTAGCTGTACAAAGCTGTGGCTATTTGCTGATCCACATGGAACTGCTCTATCCCAAAAATAAGTTTTTCGTGAAAGTGTATCAACAAAATGTACTTTATTTTTGTAGAATAATGGGATTCTTTTATAACATCGTTTATCTTCAAAAACATATAGAGCTGATACTTTTTTGGTGCAAGTGTAAGTTCACATAATTGATGTAGTGTTTCTAATTCTTATAATGACATTTCTTGAAAATTCTGCATATTGTATAATCTAATTTCATATCTAAATGTATGTCATAATGAATTGCGCCAAAATAAGTGTTGTTCATTAGTGATAATTCTTGTAAGCGTGTACTATCTTTATCTTGCGGTTTTTTTCCACCGATGTTTCCTGTGTACTTAGTAGGTTTACTGTGATGTATGAGTTTCCATCATTTGGAGTATGATGTGTTGCATGTGGGTTTGTTATGACTTTTTCAGTGTTCATGTCGAAACCTTGTTCATATGAGTATTGTGTTTAAAGAGTGGTTTATTGTATTTACATGCTAGTTTCTGGATAAATTTGGAAATGTGTTAATTTGTTTTCTTTGTTCTGAATTTAAAATTGCTATGTGTAATTTTTCCAGGGCTTACGTTTTTATAAGGGATTATAGAAAATAATTTTTATGGAATTTTATCATTCCCGCGTGCTACTTGAAATGTGGTAAGAGTGTTTTCAGGAAACCAGACAATTGTTGCTTGTGTCCGAGTAGTAGGAGCACAATATCCTTGGTCATTTTTGCAAGGTAGTCTGATTCATTGGTTAATTATAGTTTCATCGTTAAGATCTCGTGTTAATTGTACTTTTTCAAGTTGTATTTTCCAATCGAAAAACATTATTTCTTGATATCCTTTGTTTTTGTGTCTGCTTTGCAGTTTGAGGGGTTGTTTATTCCAATGTGTGGTATCCAATTTTTATCGTGAAGATTGTAAGTTATTCTTCTGTGTGCGCCATTGTATGGGTACTTATCATCTAGTCGGATGTGGCCTTGGTATCTTTCAAGTTCTGCTTGATGTGCGGAATCTGTGAAAACTTGAAAGTTTACCAATTTGCTGTTTCTGTTTTTGTTTGATGTTAATTTTAATCTAAGAAGTTCGTTTTTACAATTTTCAGGTTTGAGATGTAAAAGTCTTTCGATATTACTTTGATAGAAAGATTCGTGATCTAATCTGTTTTTATTTCTGTTTGAAACTTTTGAACAATGTACTTTCTTTTCAAAAATTGTTGCTGTGAATTTATATCCTGTTAGTGTTGTAGCTCGGGCTTTTGAGTATAATTTAGCTAATATATTTAAAGTTTCTATAGCTTGTGGTTCGGATTCACATTGTTTTACTTGATTTATTGCATATTTATGTAGTGTTTTTTGTTCGTTTTCTTCACAATCATAGTGTGTTACTAGTAAATACCGAAGTCCTGTGCGAGGAGAAAAATTGTGATTTGATTCCGAAAAAATCAGGAAAAGAAGATGTTGATAGGTGAGTATTATGTATTTTTAGAATATACATTTGTATGATAATCCTGAATGGAAATGGATGTTGAACGATATTGGAAATGGATGTTGGAAATGGATTTTGAACGAAATTAGTGGAAATGGATGTTGAACGATATTATTTAGTCTTACTGTAATTTCGAATTTGAGTGTTGGACTGTTTTTTTGAAGTATTTGTATGTTATGTTCTTGTATGTCTTTGTGGATATCGTGTCTATATTGTAATCTATTTAGTGCCCAGTTGTGTAATCTGCTACTTTCTTGATTTTGACCAAATAAAGGAGGAGGTGCTACAAGGTATTCCAATCTAATCGTAGGGGTGTATTATTTGATGATTGTTCTTGATATCGAACATTAAGGTTTGTAGGAAAATTAACAGGAAAAGATGTTGATGATATTTGACTTGGAGAAGGCGTTGAAGGAAGGGAAGTTGTTTCTGGTAATGTCGAAAGTGTTGTAACAGATGAAACGTCAATTGGGTCGTTGAATAAATTTGGTTCACCTTCAGTATAGGTGTGTGTCGCCCAATATGGAAGACGTTCTGTAGATGCTGGGGGGTTAAAAGGGTTTTCTCTAATTTGTTCTGATGTGGGGGTTGAACCTAAGTAATCGGATGGAATATTTGAAGTGCTTTGTTGTGTAGCAGTTGGAGGTGTATCTGCTAGTGTGCTACTAGAAAGGTCTAAGGGACTTAATGTTGGTGATTGAGATACATTAAAAAAAACTCTTGGAGTTTGAAAATTCCTGTTTCGTCTCGGGTGTATAATTTGTCTATTTATTTTAAGTGTATTTTGATTTTGGTTTATGTGTCTTACTCTGTTAATGTCTTGTTGGAGAGGGGGGTATATCTTATACGTTGGTTCGTTTAGTGGTTCACTCAAAGGTGCGTGACGAACGACTGGTTCCAATGGTTTGGATAATCGTGCGTGTCTTTCTTCAAAGGTATATGGGTTGTCTTGAAAAGAAATTTGGGAGGATGATTGGGTATTTTGGGTATTTGTTGGGATCGTTGGATTTTCTTGGGATGTCGTCGGTGAGGACTGATGTGGGGGTTGTTGAATAGCAATTTTGGAAAAAATTCAGAGATGAATTTTTATGAAGAAATTTTATGTTTGTTGTAGTATTCTTCAATAAAAAGAATTAAAAGAACTGTTGCTAATGCGAATGTGATGATTGCATTTCTTATATATATTTGCTTATTTTCATTATGAGTGATGTCAAAAAGTTGAGAAAATTTATGAAAAGTAGAAAAACATTGGTTCTATTAAATAGGTCAAGGAATTTGGAAAGGTTTATATACATTTGGAATAGGGAATAAAAGATTAGAAAAAGGTTGCAAAAAATTTTTAGAAGGATTATAGAAATTCTAGATCAAGGAATTTGGAAAGGTTTATATACATTTGGAATAGGGAATAAAAGATTAGAAAAAGGTTGCAAAAATTCTTAGAAGGATTATAAAAATTTATCAGCTAAAAATAATATAAAAATTTTTAAAAAGATAGAAAGTTTTATGAGAAAGGTTGAAAATAGTTGTTTGAGTTTGTCGACCGTCGCAAAAAGAAGCATTTTGGGAATGATTTGTTTTGTCGATTTTTTTTTTATTTTTTGAAGGCTAAATTTGAGTGTGTTCGAGTTAATTTTTGATTTTTTGACAATGGGTTGGACATAGTCAATTTTTGTTGAGGGGCATTTTTATGGTGTCGGAAAGATCTTCCTAGTTTTGTTTTTATTTATTGGATGATTGGGGGTATCTGAGAGATATTTATACTTAAGGCTAAATGATCTTGTTCATTTTGCTCTTTAGACTAATTGAATATTTTTGCTTGGGGGGTTTTCGAGGTCTAAGTTGGGAAAATATTGTTGATTTTTGTTCTACTCGATAGGGGAGGGTTGTAATAATGAGATTTTGTTTATTTCAGTTGTCAGTTTGTAGCGGTTTGCTTATTTTTGACCTGGAGGTCTTGAAGTTATAGTTATAGATACGCTTGAAGGTTAATATTTGTCGGCTAATAAAGTCCTGTCGTTTAAACAAGGTGATGATTCGAAAAGATTTCAATTGGCTGATTTTGAACTAGATTTGTTGAAGTTGTTTTTCAGCATGAATTTGAGAAAATGTACTGTGTTCAAAATGATTTAAAAGAGATAAAAATGTTTATGAAAATTAAATTTGTTTTTAAAAATCAACTTCCTTTATTATTTTAGATTGTGGAATGACTTTTTTATGATTTTTTCGTGGCTGATTTCGGAGTTGTGATGACTCTCCATGTTCGGATTTTTCTTTTTGATCATGTGGTAGAATTTTTTCTATCAGTTTTCTTTTTTCTTTCTCTTTGAGATGTTTTAGTTTCTATTTTAGGGAGTGTTTGGTGAAAATATTGTTTTTGTTGGAGTTGTTTTGGATTCGGGTATTTATCAAAGTTTTGATTTTGCTTAACGTCTGAATTTTTTTGAATCAATTTTAATCCTGTGAGAGAATAAAATTGAGTTAATTCACAGAGTGCGTACTCTTTTGGGTAATAGGGTTATAGATTATTTCGAACATCTGTGGGTCTATCAGTTATTTGATATGGTCGTTTCAGAGTGGTTGTAATTTTTTGGAGATTGCTTTTTGTGTTGTAAAATTTGGATATAAAACAAATGTTCCGATTTTTAAATCTGTTGCTGGTGTGAACCGTGAATTGATTTTGGTATTTATACTTTTTTGTCTTTGTAACAATTTTTTTGTTACTTTTTGATAAATGTTTTTATTTCTATTTGAAATTCATTCGGTATGTGTACCAGAAGCTAATTTTAAAAATTGTGGGTTATGAAAGTGGTCTCCATCGTGGGTATGTAGTGTCAAATTGTAACCTAATGAATATTTATTTAGTTGACAATAGCCTTGTTTGCTTTTAGAGGCGTTTGCTGTAATCATTATCGGTCTTTGTGGTTTTTGGTTAGATACCATTTCGTATGATGACATTCCTAGTGTTGTTGTAATTTGTGAATTATAGGATAAAGGAAATACCGTTACATCTGTTGACCATTCAGTGTATCGTTTGTCATTTACATTATTGATACATCTTAGATATTCCTGTAATGAACGGTTCTTACCTTCGACTAATTCATTTGTCCAAGGTGCATGAGATGTACGTGGTTTATGTTTGATATGATACAAGTGGCATATTGCGATAACTTCGTTATTAATAAATTCAGTGCCATTGTCTGTGATTAGTTTTTCGGGTAATCCGAATTTAGCTCTCCAGTGATCGTAGAGTGTTGTATATGCATAATAAGCATTACAGTGGGGTACTGGGTTGAGTGCTACGTAGTGTGTAAATGCGTCAACAATGACCATAATATATGAGTTTCCTTCTGAGGATGGTGATATTGGTCCTTTCGTATCAAATGAGATTCTATGATTAAAATATAAACTTGTCCTTTAAAATCTGCAATTTGTTTTTGATTTGGATAGGGTTTATTTAATTGGCATGTTATACAATCGTTGCATAATACTTTAACCAAAATTGTGGCATGTGGAAAATAAAAATTTCGAATAAAGTTGGAGTATGTCTTTACTGATCCTGAGTGTCCCTTAGTGTGTAGGGTATGAGAAGTCTTGAATGCTATTAACATCATACTTAAAGGTAGACAAGGTACTTTAAAATCAGGTGTTTGATATTCTAAAATGTCTGTGTTTTCGTCTATAGAGGTATTATTAAGTTTTCTGAAATACCTAAGAAGTGTTTTGTTTCCTAGAAACGTGGTATCAGCTTTGGTTGGTTTAGTTTTATATTTGTGCCAAGAATTTATTTGTCACATTACTGGGTCAAGATTTTGGTGTTTTTGTAATAATTCTAGTGTGATTTTTTCTGTTGTTGATAGAAAAATGTTTTCAACTTCTATCTTTAATAGGGGTACTGTGTCAAGGGGTCATGAAGATTAAAAATTTGATTTGTCGTGTATTTTGTATTGTTATTGAACGGGCCTGATAAATTTAAATTGTCAGTTACATTTTCTTTATCTACTAAAGGAAATGGGTCTTTTTTATGTGGCTGTTGTCTAATTCGTTTTTGTTGAGTAATATTTTTGATCCAATGTGAATGTGGAATTGGTTTAAATGTAGATGTACCTAGTAAATAAACTTCAAAGTGGTTGTTTTGACAATCTAAATATAGTGGAAATGTTGTAGATTGTTTATTTGTGATTGATCTATGTCAGTTTTTACTGCATATTTACATTCTACTCGTGGTGCAGTTTCATCTTTAGCGAGATAAAATTTTATATTTTGTGGTATTTCAACTGTTGTTTTTCTTGATAGTATGTCAGGTGGTGTGTTTGTACTAAGAGTGTCAGGTAGTGCAAAGTTTTTGCCTGCTGTTCATACTATGTGCAAGTTTGGGAATTTCATTAAGATTAGTTGAAATCTATAAACTCTATGGTTTGGATTTGATTTTTGTGTAAAAAAAATGATAGGTCTGTGGTCTGTAAATAAAATTGTTGGATGTTTTGGTCCAAGTATTAAAAATTCATATTCTGTAACAGTTTATATTATGGCTGTACATTCTCTCATAAGAGTAGAGAATCCTAATTCAGCTTGTGTAAATAAACGAGAATTTGCTGATATGAGATTCATTCTATTTGTTCCATTGTGAGATTGTAGCAGTGCTGCACCGATGCCAAAGTTTGAAGCATCGCACAATGCATAAAATGGTTGATTGGGAGCTGGAATTGTGTTTTAAAATTTTGTTTTTTTTTTCAAATCGTGTTTGGTGTTCTGTTGTCCATTCAATTTTTTTTGCTGTCTGCAAATGTTATAGAATGGTCTTAAGTATAACTACATTTTATAGACATATTTACTAGGAATTCTTAGATTTTCTTTTTGTTAGAAGGTGGCTGGAGTTTTTGGATTGCGTCTAGGCGTGATTTTAATGGGGTTATAGTATTTCTTTCTATAATGTGTCCAAGAAATTTTACGCGTGTTAAGAAAAATGTGATTTAGCTGGGGCTGCTTTCATGTTTTTGTTTTCTAATACATGATGATACTTTTCTAGAACTGCAAACATTTCATCTTTAGTCTGTGATTGCATAAAAACATCATCTAAGTAAGTAATTGCATTTTTCTTGAGTATAAGTGGTCTGAAAATTTTACTCATAAATGCTGAGAAAGCTGCTGGTCCTATGGATATGCCATAGAAAAATCTATTGATTTCATATTGTTGATTTCCGATAACAAATTGTTTTAACCGTCTTCATTGTTCATCTAGCGGCATTTGATTATATGCACTTTTCATATCTGCTGTTGTGAACTATTTACCGTTTATTTTTATTATAATTACTTGAATTGGTTTAGTGGGCCAATTACATTTAGATTCATCAATAAATGAAATGAGATATCTAGCATCTAGAGCTATTTTTAATGATTCTCCTTTGGCTAGAAAAATAACAGGTTTGATAATTGTGTTTCCTTTTGGCAGTTCTTCTTTATTTACAGGTGAAATGATTTCATATTGTTCTAGTATGTCAAGTAATCTATTAACTTTGTCGTGTAAATTGATTGGTACTTTGTTTTTTGAAAACTGCGTCAGGTTTCAAAGGTAGGTGTAGTGGTGAATTTATTTTTTGCCAACGTCGAATTTCGATGTGGCATAAACTTTTGGGTATTTTACTAGTAAATCGGCTATTTGTTCAAATTCATTCTGTGTTAGTTGAGAATGTTGAAAATTGAACATTATCGAGAGTTTTTGTTGTTCTTCTGTATATTTGGATATTTTAAATGTTGTTTTAAAATAAGGTGTTTTTGTGAAATAGTCCGTATTTCTTTTTTCATTGCTTATTATATTATTTAGTGATAATTCTTCGTCAAGAATCGTTGACTGGCATATATCTAATAGTTGTAATATATTATTTACTCTATAAGCTACTTCTTTTGTGGGAGAAGTTGTCGCGTTAGTTTCACAATATCCTAAGAGTCCTAGAGGTAGGGTTAGTTTGTATGGTGAATTATTGTAAACATGTAGGGAAATGACGTCGGAATTTGAGTTTTTCATGTATTTAATAGATTTATGAATTGGTCTAAATTTAAGGTCAGACATATAGAGGTGTTGTCTGTTTTGACTTTTGTCATATTGATGAACTTGTTTGATCGGGAATTCATAAATCTAAGCTAAAAGTGGTTTAAGATGTTTTCGTTCTTTATTGTAAATAGGGTGAAACTTTGAAAAAATGTTGATTGTTTGTTCATTCTTTGGAAGAATGTTGGAGCGGTGTTATGCATTCTTAAATATTTATCTTTTAAATTAATTTTGTTGTCTAATATATTACTAGTTGGTATATTTTTAGTGATAAATGGAATTCCGATGATATTGTGTTTTATATCTGTGATATGGAAGGTTTCTTTAAATGGTTTGTTTAAGAGTTTGTTTTGTTCCATTGTATTAGTGGGAACAAGGAAAAGTTGGATTTTTTTTGTAGTTTATTAAGTTTGAGCCTTGTGCTTGTTAGTAGGTCAGGTGGTGTGTTTCTACTAAGAGTGTCAGGTAGTGCAAAGTTTTTGCCTGCTGTCCATACAATGTGCAAGTTTGGGAACTTCATTAAGATTAGTTGAAATCTATAAACTCTAAGGTTTGGATTTGATTTTTGTGTAATAAGAAAAATGATAGGTTTGTGGTCTGTAAATAAAATTGTTGGTTGTTTTGTTCCAAGTATTAAAATTCATATTCTGTAAGATTTTATATTATGGCTGTACATTCTCTCATAAGAGTAGAGAGTCTTAAATCAGCTTGTGTAAATAAGCGAGAATTTGCTGATATGAGATTCATTTTATTTGTTCCATTGTGAGATTGTAGCAGTGCTGCACCGATGCCAAAGTTTGAAGCATCGTACAATGCATAAAATGGTTGATTGGGATCTGGAATTGTGTTTTAAATTTGTTCTGTGAGAAGTTTTTTTTTTCAAATCTTGTTTGGTGTTCTGTTGTCCGTTCAAAATTTTTTTGTTGTCTGAGAATGTTATAGATTGGTCTTAAGTATAATTACATTTTATAGAGATATTTACTTAAAAAAATTAACATTCCAATGCATTCTTGGATTTTCTTTTTGTTAGAAGGTGGCTGGAGTTTTTGGATTGCGTCTAGGCGTGATTTTAATGGGGTTATAGTATTTCTTTCTATAATGTGTCCAAGAAATTTTACGCGTGTTAAGAAAAATGTGATTTAGCTGAGGCTGTTTTCATGTTTTCGTTTTGTAATACGAGATGATACTTTTCTAGAACTGCGAACATTTCATCTTTGGTCTGTGATTGCATAAAAACATCGTCTAAGTATGTAATTGCATTTTTCTTGAGTATAAGTGGTCTGAAAATTTTACTCATAAATGCTGAAAAAGCTGCTGGTCCTATGGATATGCCATAGAAAAATCTACTGATTTCATATTGTTGATTTCCGATAACAAATTATGTTAACCGTCGTCATTGTTCATTGGCTAGAATAATAACAGGTTTGATAATTGTGTTTCCTTTTTGCGTTTCTTCTTTATGATTGGTACTTTGCTTGCTCTTTGTTTTTTGAAAACTGCGTCAGGTTTCAAAGAAAGGTGTAGTGGTGAATTTATTTTTCCAACGTCGAATTTCGATGTGGCATGAACTTTTGGGTATTTTACTAGTAAATCGGCTGATTGTTCAAATTCATTCTGTGTTAGTTGAGAGTGTTGAAAATTGAACATTGTCCAGAGTTTTTGTTGTTCTTCTGTATATTTGGATATTTTAAATGTTGTTTTAAAATAAGGTGTTTTTGTGAAATAGTCCGTATTTCTTTTTTCATTGCTTATTATATTATTTTTTGATAAGTCATCGTCAAGAATCGTTGACTGGCATATATCTAATAGTTGTAATATATTTTTTTTTCTATAAGCTACATCTTTTGTGGGAGAAGTTGTTGCGTTAGTTTCACAATATCCTAAGAGTCCTAGAGGTAGGGTTAGTTTGTATGGTGAATTATTGTAAACATGTAGGGAAATGACGTCAGAATTTGAGTTTTTCTTGTAATTAATAGATGAATTTGTTACTCAAAAAAATTTATGAATTGGTCTAAATTCAAGGTCAGACACATAGAGGTGTTGTTTGTTTTGACTTTTGTCAGATTGATGAACTTGTTTGATCGGGAATTCATAAATGTAACCTGAGAGTGGTTTAAAATGTTTTCGTTCTTTATTGTAAATAGGGTAAAGTTTTGAGAAAAATGATGGTTGTTTGTTCATTCTTTGGAAGAATGTTAGAGCGGTGTTATGCATTCTTGAATATTTATCTTTTAAAATAGATTTGCTGTCTAATATATTACTAGTTGGTATATTTTTAGTGATAAATGGAATTCCGATGATATTGTGTTTTATATCTGTGATATGGAATGTTTGTTTAAATGGTTTGTTTAAGAGTTTGTTTTGTTCCATTTTTTTAGTGGGAACAAGGAAAACTTGGATTTTTTTGAGTTTATTAAGGTTGAGCCTTGTGCTTGTTAGTAGGTCAGGTGGTGTGTTTCTACTAAGAGTGTCAGGTAGTTCAAAGTTTTTGCCTGCTGTCCATACTATGTGCAAGTTTGGGAATTTCATTAAATTAGTTGAAATCTATAAACTCTATGGTTTGGATTTGATTTTTATGTAAAAAGAAAAATGATAGGTTTGTGGTTTGTAAGTATAATTGTTGGGTGTTTTGGTCCAAGTATTAAAAATTCATATTCTGTAAGAGTTTATATTATGGCTGTACATTCTCTCATAAGAGTAGAGAGTCTTAATTCAGCTTGTGTAAATAAGCAAGAATTTGATGATATGAGATTCATTTTATTTGTTCCATTGTGAGATTGTAGGAGTGCTGCACCGATGCCAAAGTTTGAAGCATCGCACAATGCAAAAAAATGGCTGATTGGGATCTGGAATTGTGTTTTAAATTTGTTCTGTGAGAAGTTTTTTTTTTCAAATCTTGTTTGGTGTTCTGTTGTCCGTTCAAAATTTTTTTGTTGTCTGAGAATGTTATAGATTGGTCTTAAGTATAATTACATTTTATAGAGATATTTACTTTAAAAAATTAACATTCCAATGCATTCTTGGATTTTCTTTTTGTTAGAAGGTGGCTGGAGTTTTTGGATTGCGTCTAGGCGTGATTCTAATGGGGTTATAGTATTTCTTTCTATAATGTGTCCAAGAAATTTTACGCGTGTTAAGAAAAATGTGATTTAGCTGAGGCTGTTTTCATGTTTTCGTTTTGTAATACGAGATGATACTTTTCTAGAACTGCGAACATTTCATCTTTGGTCTGTGATTGCATAAAAACATCGTCTAAGTATGTAATTGCATTTTTCTTGAGTATAAGTGGTCTGAAAATTTTACTCATAAATGCTGAAAAAGCTGCTGGTCCTATGGATATGCCATAGAAAAATCTACTGATTTCATATTGTTGATTTCCGATAACAAATTATGTTAACCGTCGTCATTGTTCATTGGCTAGAATAATAACAGGTTTGATAATTGTGTTTCCTTTTTGCGTTTCTTCTTTATGATTGGTACTTTGCTTGCTCTTTGTTTTTTGAAAACTGCGTCAGGTTTCAAAGAAAGGTGTAGTGGTGAATTTATTTTTCCAACGTCGAATTTCGATGTGGCATGAACTTTTGGGTATTTTACTAGTAAATCGGCTGATTGTTCAAATTCATTCTGTGTTAGTTGAGAGTGTTGAAAATTGAACATTGTCCAGAGTTTTTGTTGTTCTTCTGTATATTTGGATATTTTAAATGTTGTTTTAAAATAAGGTGTTTTTGTGAAATAGTCCGTATTTCTTTTTTCATTGCTTATTATATTATTTTTTGATAAGTCATCGTCAAGAATCGTTGACTGGCATATATCTAATAGTTGTAATATATTTTTTTTTCTATAAGCTACATCTTTTGTGGGAGAAGTTGTTGCGTTAGTTTCACAATATCCTAAGAGTCCTAGAGGTAGGGTTAGTTTGTATGGTGAATTATTGTAAACATGTAGGGAAATGACGTCAGAATTTGAGTTTTTCTTGTAATTAATAGATGAATTTGTTACTCAAAAAAATTTATGAATTGGTCTAAATTCAAGGTCAGACACATAGAGGTGTTGTTTGTTTTGACTTTTGTCAGATTGATGAACTTGTTTGATCGGGAATTCATAAATGTAACCTGAGAGTGGTTTAAAATGTTTTCGTTCTTTATTGTAAATAGGGTAAAGTTTTGAGAAAAATGATGGTTGTTTGTTCATTCTTTGGAAGAATGTTAGAGCGGTGTTATGCATTCTTGAATATTCATCTTTTAAAATAATTTTGCTGTCTAATATATTACTAGTTGGTATATTTTTAGTGATAAATGGAATTCCGATGATATCGTGTTTTATATCTGTGATATGGAATGTTTGTTTAAATGGTTTGTTTAAGAGTTTGTTTTGTTCCATTTTTTTAGGGGGAACAAGGAAAACTTGGATTTTTTTGAGTTTATTAAGGTTGAGCCTTGTGCTTGTTAGTAGGTCAGGTGGTGTGTTTCTACTAAGAGTGTCAGGTAGTTCAAAGTTTTTGCCTGCTGTCCATACTATGTGCAAGTTTGGGAATTTCATTAAATTAGTTGAAATCTATAAACTCTATGGTTTGGATTTGATTTTTATGTAAAAAGAAAAATGATAGGTTTGTGGTTTGTAAGTATAATTGTTGGATGTTTTGGTCCAAGTATTAAAAATTCATATTCTGTAAGAGTTTATATTATGGCTGTACATTCTCTCATAAGAGTAGAGAGTCTTAATTCAGCTTGTGTAAATAAGCAAGAATTTGATGATATGAGGTTCATTTTATTTGTTCCATTGTGAGATTGTAGGAGTGCTGCACCGATGCCAAAGTTTGAAGCATCGCACAATGCAAAAAAATGGCTGATTGGGATCTGGAATTGTGTTTGAAATTTGTTCTGTGAGAAATGTTTTGATTTTTTTAAATCGTGTTTGGTGTTCTATTATCCATTCAAAAAATTTTTGTTGTCTGGGAATGTTATAGAATGGTCTTAAGTATAATTACATTTTATAGACATATTTACTTAAAAAATTTAACATTCCAAGGAATTCTTGGATTTTCTTTTTCTTAGAAGGTGGCTGGAAATTTTGGATTGCGTCTATGCGTGATTTTAATGGGGTTAAAGTATTTCTTTCTATAATGTGTCCAAGAAATTTTACGCGTGTTAAGAAAAATGTGATTTAGCTGAGGCTGTTTTCATGTTTTCGTTTTGTAATACGAGATGATACTTTTCTAGAACTGCGAACATTTCATCTTTGGTCTGTGATTGCATAAAAACATCGTCTAAGTATGTAATTGCATTTTTCTTGAGTATAAGTAGTCTGAAAATTTTACTCATAAATGCTGAAAAAGCTGCTGGTCCTATGGATATGCCATAGAAAAATCTACTGATTTCATATTGTTGATTTCCGATAACAAATTATGTTAACCGTCGTCATTGTTCATTGGCTAGAATAATAACAGGTTTGATAATTGTGTTTCCTTTTTGCGTTTCTTCTTTATGATTGGTACTTTGCTTGCTCTTTGTTTTTTGAAAACTGCGTCAGGTTTCAAAGAAAGGTGTAGTGGTGAATTTATTTTTCCAACGTCGAATTTCGATGTGGCATGAACTTTTGGGTATTTTACTAGTAAATCGGCTGATTGTTCAAATTCATTCTGTGTTAGTTGAGAGTGTTGAAAATTGAACATTGTCCAGAGTTTTTGTTGTTCTTCTGTATATTTGGATATTTTAAATGTTGTTTTAAAATAAGGTGTTTTTGTGAAATAGTCCGTATTTCTTTTTTCATTGCTTATTATATTATTTTTTGATAAGTCATCGTCAAGAATCGTTGACTGGCATATATCTAATAGTTGTAACATATTTTTTTTTCTATAAGCTACATCTTTTGTGGGAGAAGTTGTTGCGTTAGTTTCACAATATCCTAAGAGTCCTAGAGGTAGGGTTAGTTTGTATGGTGAATTATTGTAAACATGTAGGGAAATGACGTCAGAATTTGAGTTTTTCTTGTAATTAATAGATGAAATTGTTACTCAAAAAAATTTATGAATTGGTCTAAATTCAAGGTCAGACACATAGAGGTGTTGTTTGTTTTGACTTTTGTCAGATTGATGAACTTGTTTGATCGGGAATTCATAAATGTAACCTGAGAGAGGTTTAAAATGTTTTCGTTCTTTATTGTAAATAGGGTAAAGTTTTGAGAAAAATGATGGTTGTTTGTTCATTCTTTGGAAGAATGTTAGAGCGGTGTTATGCATTCTTGAATATTTATCTTTTAAAATAATTTTGCTGTCTAATATATTACTAGTTGGTATATTTTTAGTGATAAATGGAATTCCGATGATATTGTGTTTTATATCTGTGATGTGGAATGTTTGTTTAAATGGTTTGTTTAAGAGTTTGTTTTGTTCCATTTTTTTAGTGGGAACAAGGAAAACTTGGATTTTTTTGAGTTTATTAAGGTTGAGCCTTGTGCTTGTTAGTAGGTCAGGTGGTGTGTTTCTACTAAGAGTGTCAGGTAGTTCAAAGTTTTTGCCTGCTGTCCATACTATGTGCAAGTTTGGGAATTTCATTAAATTAGTTGAAATCTATAAACTCTATGGTTTGGATTTGATTTTTATGTAAAAAGAAAAATGATAGGTTTGTGGTTTGTAAGTATAATTGTTGGATGTTTTGGTCCAAGTATTAAAAATTCATATTCTGTAAGAGTTTATATTATGGCTGTTAATTCTCTCATAAGAGTAGAGAGTCTTAATTCAGCTTGTGTAAATAAGCAAGAATTTGATGATATGAGATTCATTTTATTTGTTCCATTGTGAGATTGTAGGAGTGCTGCACCGATGCCAAAGTTTGAAGCATCGCACAATGCAAAAAAATGGCTGATTGGGATCTGGAATTGTGTTTGAAATTTATTCTGTGAGAAATGTTTTGATTTTTTTAAATCGTGTTTGGTGTTCTATTATCCATTCAAAAATTTTTTGTTGTCTGGGAATGTTATAGAATGGTCTTAAGTATAATTACATTTTATAGACATATTTACTTAAAAAATTTAACATTCCAAGGAATTCTTGGATTTTCTTTTTCTTAGAAGGTGGCTGGAAATTTTGGATTGCGTCTATGCGTGATTTTAATGGGGTTAAAGTATTTCTTTCTATAATGTGTCCAAGAAATTTTACGCGTGTTAAAGAAAAATGTGATTTAGCTGGGGCTGCTTTCATATTTTCGTTTTGTAATACTTGATGATACTTTTCTAGAACTGCGAACATTTCATCTTTGGTCTGTGATTGCATAAAAACACATCGTCTAAGTATGTAATTGCATTTTTCTTGAGAATAAGTGGTCTCAAAAAATTAATCCTAAATGCTGAGAAAGCTGCTGGTCCTATGGATATGCCATAGAAAAATCTATTGATTTCAAATTGCTGATTTCCGATAACAAATTGTTTTAACGTCTTCATTGTTCATCTAGCGGCATTTGATTATATGCACTTTTCATATCTGCTGTTGTGAAGTAATTACCGTTTATTTTTATTAGAATTACTTGAATTGGTTTAGTGGGCCAATTACATTTAGATTCATCAATAAGTGAAATGAGATATCTAGCATCTAGAACTATTTTTAATGATTCTCCTTTGGCTAGAAAAATAACAGGTTTGATAATTGTGTTCCCTTTTGGCTGTTCTTCTTTATTTACTGGTGAAATTATTTTATATTGTTCTAGTATGTCAAGTAATCTATTAAATTTGTCGTGTAAATTGATTAGTATTTTGATTAATGCGTCAGGTTTCAAAGGTAGGTGTAGTGGTGAATTCATTTTTCCAACGTCGAATTTCGATGTGGCATAAACTTTTGGGTTTTTTACTAGTAAATCAGCTATTTGTTCAAATTCATTCTGTGTTAGTTGAGAGTGTTGAAAATTGAACATTATCGAGAGTTTTTGTTGTTCTTCTGTATATTTGGATATTTTAAATGTTGTTTTAAAATAAGGTGTTTTTGTGAAATAGTCCGTATTTCTTTTTTCATTGCTTATTATATTATTTAGTGATAATTCTTCGTCAAGAATCGTTGACTGGCATATATCTAATAGTTGTAATATAATATTTACTCTATAAGCTATTTCTTTTGTGGGCGAAGTTGTTGCGTTAGTTTCACAATATCCTAAGAGTCCTAGAGGTAGGGTTAGTTTGTATGGTGAATTATTGTAAACATGTAGGGAAATGACGTCGGAATGTGAGTTTTTCATGTATTTAATAGATTTATGAATTTGTCTAAATTTAAGGTCAGACATATAGAGGTGTTGTCTGTTTTGACTTTTGTCATATTGATGAACTTGATTGATCGGGAATTCATAAATCTAAGCTAAAAGTGGTTTAAGATGTTTTTGTTCTTTATTGTTAATAGGGTAAAATTTTGAGAAAAATGTTGATTGTTTGTTCATTCTTTGGAAGAATGTTGGAGCGGTGTTATGCATTCTTGAATATTTATCTTTTAAATTAATTTTGCTGTCTAATATATTAATGGTTGGTATATATTTAGTAATAAATGGAATTCCGATGATATTGTGTTTTATATCTGTGATATGGAAGGTTTGTTTAAATGGTTTGCTTAAGAGTTTGTTTTGTTCCATTGTTTTAGTGGGAACAAGGAAAAGTTTGATTTTTTTGTTGTTTATTAAGGTTGAGCCTTGTGCTGTTGCTAGTCTACTGGCTGTCTTCAAAGGTATTAGTTTTGGATGCAGAGTTTTGATTTCATTCCAGGTGGGAAGGTTGAAGATATTTGATTCTGCTCCGGAATCTATTAAAAAATCAATTTCAAGATCTGGTGGTTGAAACTCTTTACTTTTTCGACTTTCTAAGAGAAACGGGATTGTCCAAATTTTTTCTCTTGGTGGTTTTTTTGGTACGTTTTAGTAAATGTGTAAATGTGGTTCTTTTATAGGTTCGTCTGCTATTTGCTCTATTGATTTGTTATTATTTTTAGGTGTGGTGTAATAATTTAAAAGAAAATTTGTATAATGTTCATAAATATGAGAATCAATTCGTTCTTCGTAGATAAGAGGTTCGTAGCCATTTTCAGCTTTTATCATAATAACTGAGATTGCATTCTCTGTATCGCTTTCACTATCTGTAGATTCGCAATTGATAAGATTTAGTTGAAATTCGGTACTTTCTGTATTATCAATACCAAGGGGGTCTGAATTGATTTCTTCAGTTGTTTGTACTTGATTTATTTGTTTTTGATGTTTTGGCGTATTGCTTCTATATTTGTTTTGAGAATCGGGATAACGTGTATTATTTCTATGAGTTGATTGAGAGGACTTTCTTTGTCTATTGTTATAGTTTGAGTTTCTATTTTGTGAGGTATCGCGTAATTTATTTCGATAATTGATATAGTTAGATCTTTGATGATTTGATCTGTTGTTTGAATAATCTCGTGATCTATTGTTTTGATATCGTTGATTTCGATTATTTGAGTAGCTTCTATTCCTATTATTGGAATAATTTCTATTTCTATTGTGCGAGGAATTTCTTGATCTATCTTTTGAATAGTGTCTATTCCTAGAGTTTGAATGAGAACTGGTGTCCACCGAATATTCTGGTCGGTTTCAATTTGATCGTGAATAGTTAATCAGACTATTTGATCGACTATATCTTTTTTGTGAGAAATTACGTGAATTTCTTTGGTTCGGTAATCTTCCTCTGTAGTTAGAGTTATAAGGTGATTGATTTTTTGAATAATTTGAATTGTCTGGAATTGGTTTTCCAGAACTATTATTACTGTGAATGTTTTTATTGGTAAATTTTGATCTTTTTCATGTATTGGTAAAATGATTTGTTTGGTTCTCTGTACTTTGTGGTTTATTTTGATTGTCTTGCTGTTTTTGTCTGCATTCAGCAATGCTATGTCCGTATCTTCGGTAATAGTTACACCATTTTTTGAACGATGGTTTACTTTTAAATTTTGGATTTTTCTCGTATACATATAAAATTTTGGTAATTTTTTTGGATAAATCTGTATCTGAATCGTGTATATTGTTTTTTTGTGTATTAGTTTGGATATTGTTTACATATTGTACCTTTAGATTTTCTGTTTCTTCTAGTCTCATAGTGATTTCTGCTTGCTCTAATTTATCAACTAGTTTTCTGAAATCTAAATCTGGTTCTCGAATTGACGAAGGATGTGATGCTCTCTTTTTGATTGCTATTTTTCATAATTGAGGTGTTAGAGTTATCATTAGGATTTCTGTCATCTTTGTGTTTTTATAATCATGAGTGTTGAGTGAGTATGCTTTTTGGACCAGTGTTTCGATTCTTTTTGCTAATTGTTTAATCGTTTCATTTGGTAGTCTACTAATTTTATTGCATAAAACTCTTTGATGTTGTTTGTTTCTTTCAGAATCAAACATTTTTGAAAATTCTTGTGTGAATCTTTTCCAATCTGATTTTATATCTATAGGTAAAACTGAAAACCATTTTTGAGCTGCGCCATCAAGTGTGGTCTGGACTAACGCTGTGCGTCTATGTATCCAATTTTGATGAAGTGGCGTTTTTATTGGTTCAGGTCCTACATTTAAAATTAAATTTGCTGTGACTGCGTTTAAATAATCTTCCACAGAGTATTCAGGGTCTGTGCCTGTGAATACCATTAGTGGCTTGTTTGATGTTATTGATGATCAACCCATTAGTTAAAGATTCATAGTCATTTGAAGTGATTCTGCGGCATTTGGCATTTGTGAAAAATTTGTAAGTTGACTTTATGTTTTTTCATGTTGTTGTAAGTAATATGGTAGCGGGATTTCATTTTGCATTTGCGTTGTATGATAAGAATGTGTACTAGTTGGGTTTTGTGATTGAAAATTATTATTTTGAGATGTTAGAATTGGTCTAGATTGTCATATATGTTCTTCTCGTTTATATGGTTCAAAAATATCTGGTTGATCCATGTTGTAAGAACGAGGTCTTTGATTTTGATAAAATTGTTGATGGTTTTGATTATTATATTCTTCATTGTCTGATGGAAAATAATTAGTTGTATAAAAAGGTGTTTGATGTCTAGATTCGATTTGTTGTATATTATTTTTGTTTTGTTGAAAAACTGGGTAATTTTCACTTTGATCTTGTAAAACTTGTGGGTAGTCCTTAATATTTACTGAGTTTGATGATGGTTGTTGTAAATTTTGACTTTGCGAGAATAAGTGTTTTTGAGTGTTTGTACGAGAGGATTTAGTTGTTTGTGGTCTTTTTACGTAGTTATAATTATGTTCTGCAAAATTATTTCCATTGATTGTTCTTTGTTTTTGTGTTGGTTTCATCATTGGTCTAAATGTTTGATAATTTTGTGTATACTTTGGAACAACGGAGTGTTTAACCGTAGATTGTAATGTTACCTGCGGTAATATTGGGTTTTTTGGTCTTGGAGTAGTGAGGTTTGGATGTATAGGTGAGATACTTTGCTGTGCTATTGTTGTTATTGTTCCAACTATTTCTTCACTTACGAAATGTGATGGTATTTGAATATCTTGTTGTGTAAGATTTTTAGTTCCATTTATGTTTTTCTGTTGTGTGAGGGTTGAGTTTAAACTATTGTTTCCTGTTCTACCGGGTAGAAATGAATTGTAGTTTAAACGTGTTGCGTCAATTGTGAGTGGATATACTTAACATAATCTTTATGAATAGAAATTGTGCTAATTGCTTGACTTGATATATCTGTTGGTATGTTCACAAATAATTCCTGAGGCCATTCAGGGTCCCAAACATAATCTGATTGTTCTGCTCAGACAGTTTCATCAGGGTTATTTTAAGGTCTAAAATTTTTTCTTGCTTGTGTAACTAAATCAAAATTATGTGTAAAGTAATCAATTATAAACCATGCTAAGTTTTTTTTGTAAATCGTGTTTAACATGTTGTGATATTTTGTTGCTTGTTAAATTTTCACGGATCGCAATTTCATTTCTTACAGTTGTATGTCTAGACGTTCGGTCTGGTGAAGTTCCTTGAGATTCTGTTTGTTCTAGTAAGATAGATAACTAGAAATAATTGAAAATACATGGCTAGTGAATATTGAATTTGCTCTCTGTGAATTTTGATGTAATCTGTTATATAATTTTTATGCATTCTGTGAATAATTTTGAACATTCTATATCTACGTCGTCTGTTTAGAGTAGATATCTACCATGAAATGTATTTGGTGAACTAATTTTTATAGTATAAATTCCGTACTGTTGTGTGATTTTACATATTCTTTTTAGATAGTGATCAATGAGTTGTCTTTTGATTTTTACTTCTGGAAATTCCCAAGTACATGGACTATCTCCTTTTTCAAATAAATTTGCGAGTTAATTTTGACAAAGTTGTGTTTGTCCTCTATCTTCAGTGAGTGGGTTGACAAAAAATGGGAGAATGGATTTTTCTTCTTGGCTTTCTTCACTTTGATTCATTTTTGTGTTTTATGACTGTTATTGTGTAATTTTCAATGTATTTTATTGGTTGATTCCAATTGTATAGACGTAGTGGTTTGTTTTTGTATGTGTTTTTATTCTTCGTTTTCCTTGTATTGATGACTGTGATGTAGTTTCTGAGTCAGAAAAATATAATTGTTCGTTAACTTGGTGATTTTTATTTATCGAGTCCTTTAGCTTGTAAAATTCTTGTAAATTACTGGTTTCCGATTTGTAGACTGCGTTTCTTGGTTTTGAATATGGTTTTCGAGTAGTTTGTCTTTGTTTGCTTATAATTTTCCTTTTAAGTGTTTGTCGTTTTGTTCTAATGTATCCTATTGTTTGTCTGTGTGGAGTGACTACAAGATCGTATCTTTCGTCGTTTATTATACAATTGTGTAATATAATTGTTTGTTTGTTTCCTAAACTGTCTTGTGACATAAGGTTTAGGATGACGGATGCAAGATTGTGATTAGTGATTTCTAATTTCTTAAACTGTTAGTTCTTACGATTTTTTGTGGTTAGCCTAACTTGTGTCATGTATTGTAGGGTTCGAGAGAAAAGTATATCTCGATTCGTGAGAATGATTTTTACTTTCTCGTGGCTAGTCTAAATTAAGGTGTTAACTTACTTAATCTTACCTAGGGCTAGTGATTTGTGATCAAGGGTTGGAGAAGAGTAAATCGATCCACAAGGTTCAGATATAATTAGAACGCAAGTAGTTCCTTAGATACTATTTTAAACTTACTAAGTTTAAGTATTATCCCGGGTCAGGTAAGAGGGGGGATCAAGTGAAGGATGAATAACCGAAGTTCTTTACTGTTTATCTTAATTAGAATGGTTATTTTTATTGAAAAATTTCTGTTAGTCGTGGGTTTTTGAGGAAAAGTTGGGTAGTGAATCGACGTTTGAGGTCGTTAGACACTTTATAATTTGTGAGGGGGAGAACAAAATAAGATCAATTTACTTTAAATATGATCAATTTAAATAAAAATAAGGATAGGCCTTGATAATTTAATTTAACATTTAATTGATAAAAATTTTTAGTTTTATTATTTTTTGGTGATGTTAGTAGGTTTTTGATTCGCTGTTATGTTTTAGGTGATGAAGCTGGGATGAAGAGATGATTTATATATACTAACAATTTGTTTTTTACTAACTAACTTTTGTATTTTTATATTCAATAAATTTATTTTTAAAGATGTTTTTTGTTTCACTGATGATTCGTTGAAAAGAACGACTAGGTATGTTTTTATCAGTCGTTGTTGTGCTATTATTAGGTTAGCGCCTTTATGATTGTTGAAGACTTTTCTTAAAAGATACTATGTTTGTAAATGGAAATCTCAACTTAATTCTAATAAAATTCTAAATATAAAAGTTTGTGTGGGCTTTTGCCGTACGACCATGAAACTTAATGGTAAGTTTCTGTGTAGTTGTATATCGTCTCTTGTCCGAGGTCTTTTTCCAATACCGGGTAGTTCTCGTATTGTTCGAAATAGTGGCTCTGATCTATTGAGTCCTAGAGACATTTCAATTAATATGTTGTCATTACATTTTTGGAAATGTTTTTTTGTCTAATTCTAATCTAATGTGTGGTTAGTTTTAAGCTAAGTTGTTTTTTAAGGTCTTGCTCGAGACTTTTGGTCGCACCAGATGAGTTAAGTTCGAGGGTCTAACTCATAGAGTAATTTCAGATAGGGTACACCGTCTGCTCGTCACGCTATCTTATTTTCGGCCGGATAGATTCGAACTTTTTAGTCTAATACCGATCTTAATCTTACTCTTATATCTCTAAGTCTCAATAGATCTAGAGTATACTGGTTTTGTTACGAGTCGGACTCTTGGAGAAAGTAACTAAGTTCTAAGTTAAATTCAAATCTCTCTGATGCTGAAATTACAAGTAATTTCAGCACTTACAAATAAGTGGGTTGTTAGTTAGATGGAGTATGATTGGTTAGTATTCAATATTTTATAGGGATAAAATATCTAAATAATTACCAATAATAAATTATAGTTTGGATCTGGTTCTAATGCTTTCGGAATTTAGGAGCGCTTTTCAAATTAAAAGCAGCTCCAGGGGACAATTAAGAAATTCATTCGCTAAAAATGTGGATATATGTTAGCAAATCAAATTGTTTCGTGCTCCTAGTAAGCTGTGCCCACATTGTGTTTATTTTTTGTGCAAATAAAATTACTAGCTTCAGCGATGCCATAAAATAAACAAAACTAAATATATGAACTAATATAGCTCTGTTGATTTGATACTTGAAGAAATTTTTTGGATCTCACAAGTAATTTTATTATCAATTGGTACTCCAATGTTTTTTGAACCTCTCAAAAATTGTTTTGTACTTCGCGACTTAAGCAAGCCATTATAAGCCACCAAAAATTTTTGAAAGTTGGTTATACAAATTATATTTCAAGAATTTAATTCAAAATCCCCTGTTAGTTTTGTTTCAACATCAGTTCTTTCATAACAAGCCCCCAGCCGAATTTCATGAACCATCACCGAAAGCTTTCGTTCAGTCTGTAGATGAAATGTTGATTTATGGTATTTTTGGGATTTTATGATTTTCTTCCTTTTTGGGATTCTCAATTCGTTACTATATTTTGTGGTGGTTCCTTTTTCGTCGGGTGTCGTTGTTGTTTCCAAGTCAAGTCGGGAATTGATTGAATTATAAAGTCGGGCAGGTCGGAGATCGAATCTCGTTCACAATTCCTAAAAAGAACAAACGTCAGAGGGTTGTTCACTAAATGATTATGGGTTCCGAGTTTTAGTCCTGCTAGTTTTGAGCATCTCTAATGTCTGAAGCGCATAGGTTTTTTGACAAACAATCGAAACATTCAAATTTCTTAGGCGCGCCATTTTTGCCTCTTTTGTTACATATTTTTTTCGCAAATTAGGGGTCTTTTTATGAACAACTGTCGACAAAATTTGCTTATTCTTTTTCGAAAAACAAACCCCTACACCCGCAAAATAAAAATGCGCCTTACATCGTCTGCCATTTATGGTTTCTCAAAATTGATCGTTATCGATGCTCCAAACAATCAACTTTTGTTTTGTTCATGTGATACTTTTTTCGGAACTGTTTGGATGTGGCGCTTTGCAATTTTTTTTCTCACCCGCAAACTGTTGTGCCTGATCAGCGTATCCGTTCGCCTCTCTCTTGGCACTGATCATGTCCAGAATATACACATTCTGGTCGACCCAGTCCACTCTGCAACTCCCTCCTACCGGAAGATTCACTCCAGTACCCGCCATCAGCACACTATTGTATGCTTGCATGTTAAGGGCAAACACGTCACGATCTAAGAGACAGAGCGTAAAATAAGGTCAATGAGCAGAGAAGTGTAGGAACAAAAAAAATACCAAAAGTTTTTTGATTTTTAAGGGAGGATTCCAATAATAACGGAGACCACTCAGCAGTAAAAATAACTATATAACATTTGCTCAAAAAGCTCAAAAACAAAAAAGTAAGGGTGTAACGAGCTGACCAGCCTGGATAGGATTCTATACAAAAATTAGTGTCGGTTATCGCCCCAACTGCTACCTTATACCTAACATTAACTGCTAACTATCGCTTAGCAATTTTCCCATATCAATCATTAATTTTCTTCTATCGGACTCATATTCTGTTGGTGAACCTTCGAAACCCCAATGAAGACATAAAATCTTACAAAAACAGGAGAGTAAAAGATTAATGTTACAAAATTCATTTGCAACCCTGAGAATATTCTAGTTTTCACTGAAACCTTGAGAGCATTCCAAAATGCAACTTTGCCTGTGGAAACATATAGTTTCACTTCGTTCGAAAAAGAGGAAAAAAAACTAATACTGCTTTTCTTGTTCGGACTTTCGAAGAAAGTCGGATTAAAGTTTTTGTGCTCGGGCTGGTTTTTTCTCCGGACCAATTTCAATTTTTGACTGTCTTTTAATCGCAATTGTCAACGCCATCTGAAAACAAGCGATGAATTGAGCTATAATTTAAATTAAGTTTTTTACCTGTGATCATTTATCGAAAAGTTTTGGAGGTTTTTAACGCATCAGCGACTTTTCAATGCGCTCATAAATAGCTTCCAATTGATATGAGCAAGAAATTTGGGATTTCTAAAACGTCACTAGTTGCTAAAAACATCAGTTTGCACTTGGCTTAATGTGCGGAAATATTTTAAAAAAAAATTTTCTTGGATAAATTACCATTTTTCTTATTTTTTTCCTTTTTTTCTGAAGAAATTATCAATTTTTTTCATAGATTTACAAAAAAAAACAATTTCAAATTTGCAGTTGGAGCATTCATGAGGCCCTGACACGATCAGTCCAGTTTGTTTCTATGATCCTTTAAACTTTGTAAATGTTTTGTTAAATGTAATTATTAGCGTAAAGGTCAGCAAAAAGACTAGATGGTTGAACATTATCACAAATATGAAGAAGAATGACTCACGCATGCATATGGCCCAGTGGGGGAAAGCACAGTTGTAGTCATCCAAGCCAGTGTCTGAGTTTGCCCATTTGACCACACTCTTGCTGAACTTCTTCCTCACCACACACGCCTCCTCGCCCCACACTCCCAACACTAATCAGAACATCACACAAAACTGTATCGCCCCCCCCTCCGGTTTTTTGCCAAAGGCAGAGATTCCTTGCTGGGTACGCACGCAGTAAATTCACATACGCTTAACCGCTGAACTAGTTCTTTATAGAGACGGTAATTTGTTGATAGATACCTTAGGGGGTGGGTGGGTGGATAGTCGAAGGTTTAAAGATATGTATCTTTTAATGGTAACGTGGCAAACTTGCAACAAAATAGAACTCGCAGAAATAGACACAGCTCTCAAAACTTACAAACTCGAGAACTCGCAAGGTTTTAAAAAAATATTTCGAATGCGGAATTGGTAAGTAGCGACCACGTGCTCCGCTGTGCTTATATTTAAGTCGAATGGTATAATGAATCAGTGTTTGTAACTAATCTAGACGTTTTTTATGGTAGCAAAAATGAGTTCCTTATTTATTTTTATTTTGAAGTTCTTTATTTTTGCAAGTTTCCGCGTTCTCCGTGTTCTCCGTGGGTTTATAAAGTTTTTTACGACAACCCAAAAATCTGGGGTATTTATTTTATATCTGAAGTGTGAATAAACTCTGAAGAAGTCGAAAAAATTTACACTTGATAATTTTCAACAATGAGTGGAGGGCGAGGAAAAAATACCGGAAAGAAAGTCCAGAAATTTTTGTATATTTCTTGGTATTTTTCTCCGAGGAAGGCTTTAAGATAGAAAAACCAAATTAGAGAAAGTAGTTTGACAGAAATTTAATAATTAAAGATTATAATAGCTCTTACGAAGGTTGTCCGGTTGCCCATTGGCAAAGAACTCAGAGTCCAGCGTTTGTCCAGAGTATATGTTGACGAAAGAGTTGCTAGAGTCGCCATACTGTCTGGCATACCCAGTCCAGAAACCCAACTCAGCTAGATGAGCTGGATCTTTAGCGATGGCAGCTCCGTAGTGGGACCACATATGGTTGCGAAGGGTTTGCTTGAACACGTTTTATAGCTACACTATCGAGAAAACTTTAGAAAAAAATCACGTGAAATACTATAGAATTTAGAGTACTTTTGCCTGCAATTTGCGGTTAGTACTGAGAAAATTGAAAAAAAAAATCCAAAGTGAGGGTTTAAAAAATAATGTTTCAAAAAACTGTCGGTTGATTATTTAAAATGAAATACATCTCTTGTTTTGTATTTCAATTTAAATAGGTTTGAAACAAGTTGAAGAATTGAAAGAAAAACTTCAACCGCTTTCAATTTTTTGGAAATATATTTTTTAAATAAACTCCAACAGAAGTTATGGTTAGATAAATCGCAACACATGTTTGCTAGATTATAAATTCTTAATCTGCTCAGTTTTGCTACCTTACAAAGGGGATCCAAAAACCATAAAGATATGAAGTCTTAAAAACCCAAAAACCCATAACGGTTCTCTGTTGTAGCATAATGTAATTGGGTAATGCACATGACCTACCTGGTCTCCGACTGTGTCGAAAGTGGCGAGTGTGGCTCCTCCTTCAAAGCCACAGGCCACGACTGCCTTGTCATGGCTCACGGGTCCCAGAGCCAACATCAGTTTGTAGCAGTGGGGAAGTCCTAAAACGAGACCTCCGAAAATTACTCATAGTTCAAAATTATTTCAAAATTTATTTTTCTAATTAGGCATAGTTTTCAAAATTTTAGCGGAAAAATAGTACCTATAAAAATCTGAAGTGAACTAAGCTTAGACACGCCTGATAGTTTTTCATAAATAATAACAACGTGGTTCCTGCGAATATAAATCCTCCGCGAATCGAAGAAATCACTGGCAGTTTTTTTAAAAATAAATAATAACTCTAGATTTGCAGAAGCGAGATATGTTTGAGCTAAATTATTCAAAAATATAGCCGTCTTTCTTCAAATGGACTTAATTTTTGGCGGAAAAATTTATCACTGTTCGTAAAAAAAAAACTTTTAATCTAGTTTTTTCTTTAGGTTTAATAATACAAAATCACGAAAACCTACGAAACTAACGAAAACGACATACGAGTTCTTTAACCATCATGAAATCTTTCTTCTTCACGAAAACAAACACGAGTTGTGAGCAGCACACATTTTATCACAAGCTATTTCGTTTGTTTCAAGGTTTTTCAGGTATAAATGAAAACCAGTTATTTCGAAATTAATTCACTTATTACAAATAAAAACAAAACTGATACTGTACCTGCTACTTGCTCGAATCCAGGAGGACATTCTGAAAAAAAAATTCTGATTACGAAAGAAAAAAAACGTGACTGAAAATGTAATCAATATTTTTAGTTTCTTTTTTAACCTTCCACGCATGAGGGCGGTGTAGCCACATTGCCACCGGCTCTGAAAAAAAACATGAGTTAGTAGGAACAAAATTACGACCCAGTGATTTTAAATTTTTGTTTAAAGTTAGCTGTTTTATTATTCTCAGTATTTTGAAAACCGAGGAAAAGCCTGCATTTACATGTTAAGTAAGAATGATTAATTAAAGATTATGGTGATAGGGTTTGAGTTAAACTCTTCAATCATCTAAGTAAGTAATGTTACGTTTTCAATTAGATGTCTTCTATGCATATTGTCTAAGTTTGAAAGTCTAGATAGTCTTTCATAGATCCTCTACATATCGCACAAACCACAATCAAATAATTAATTAGTTTGAAGTTTATGTCGTTTATTTTTGATTTGTCTAAATTCCAATTCAAATTTAAAGATCCAAACTTCATATGAATTTTAATTTTTAAGCAATACTCACTGAGCGCAAAGCTGAAGGCTGGCAAAAATTATCAGTTTAGAAAAAGTTGACTTCATTCTGGTGAAAAAATCTAGATAATGACTCCACTGAATAACTAACCCCTCTCTGAAACTCAGGAAACAAAAAGCGTACCAGATTTTGCTCGACCATCTTCATCTGTTACACGATGACAGTTTGCCAGCAAAAAAGTTTAATTCAAATTGGTTCGAGAGACAGTCATCACTCAAGAGAGACCATACAATCCTCTTTTAAGGCTAAAACAATCATTGGCATTTTTTGGCAGTTGTCCGAAAGATGGGACAATTTGGACAATTTGGAAAATACTTGGACCTTTCGCCACGTTTTGTTTTTGTAAATAGAAGCAAATCGGTTTGATGAATTTAAATTAAAGCTTTTAGCCAGCAGTTTTTAACAGCTTGAAAATAAACCAAAACTTGGAATGCCAGTTTTGAAAAAAGAAAAATTTCATTCTTCAAGTTACCAGCTCCATTGTAAGTTTCTTTTCAAAAATCAACCATATCTGAATCCATAGCAGATTTAAGCTGGGGATGAGGGAGGGGCGTACTTTCATTCCGAGGGATTTTTGACTACCAGACAACCAAAAGAATTATTTGGGAAAGCTATGAAAATAAAAATAAAAAGATTGACAATTTTTTTTGAAAATGCGCATTTTGAGAAAAACTAGATCCATGTTAAACTTTTGTTAAGCCAAAGAAAACTTCAAATTCACAAAATGCATTTTTTTATTTTCCCCAAGTCAAATGATAAACGTTTTAGAGAAATTAGGCAAAATTTGTACGCTGAAAACCATTCAATTTTGGTTCGAGCTATTTTTGAGTTTGAACAGAGTAACTGTTTTCTGAGCGTCATACACAATTGACTACGAATTTTGAATTTCTATCACTTGACATTATTTCAAAGTTATCATAAAAAAAAATTTTCACTGCTCATAAACTAAATCATTGTCAAGACTGATCGTAACGAAGCAAAACCCTGAATACTCCGAGTGCACTCTAGTGTATCCGATGAGTTTTTTAGGCGAAAAACTTAAAAATTTAGAAAATAAGAAAATAGAAACTATTTTCAATTTTGCAGTACTTACGCTCGGCAAGATATACTTTGAGTAAAAAACCGTTTTGACTCAATTAACTCATCGCATTTCAATCTGGACAACGATTTCTGAGCGGGCTGATTTCGCCACCAACGCAACGTACATAAAAAAACCAAAATCGCGCGCATAAGCTATACTAAATTGAATTTTCAAACACTTGTCACTATCCAATAAAGAGTCGCAATTGAAACAAGGATCGCCAGTTTTTGTGCAAGTAGCACAGAACATTCCGACCATAGTCTTTAGAAAACTACGGTTTAGAAGGTTTTTTTTCTAAATTAGTGTAGCTTTTTTAGTGTGATAAAAGGATCTGACGTAAAAATACAAATTAGGCATATAAGACAGTCATACTAGTATAGGCAAAATGGACAAAATGATTACGACTTTGTGGACAAAATGACTTTGTGGGAAAATGACTAGAAAAACTTAAAAAAGAATTTAAATTTTTTTTTCTTCAGAAATGCAGCTAAAAGAATGCAGCTTCCCAAAACGCAGCTAAAAACTCTGAATACTTGTTTTTCTTGCTTAAAACTAAATTTTAAGGTCTCAAATCATGCATGAATTAGGCATCTCAGCAGTTTTAAGTCTGTTGGCTTGCTTGGTTCGCTCGAATTAAGACGAAAAATCAAAAGTTTCAAAACTGTTTTTCTCGAAACTAGAAAATAATTTTAGGACTTTTAAAATGTGGTTGGAATCACAAAAGAAATGGTTTTAATATGATATATCACTTAACTCAGTCCAATGATTATTCGTGGTACCTGATTTTGCGTGGAAAACAAAAAGAAAAAAAGATCGGAAGGATAATCTCTTTGCTTTGAGCTCAAGCTTTGCTTTGTGGTATTAAAAGTTTCCATTTCAAGCTATTAGCTTAACGAGTAATGAAGTCAAAAATGAAGTCAATAACAGCAAGAAGAACTGGTCGTTGTGTATTTAGCACAAAAAGTTCAGATTACAACCATTTAAGAGAAAAAAAATCAAAAATTGAGAAATAATAAAGAGTTTTTCCCACTGCCTATCAACATCAAATATTTAGCCTCCAGACGGTGATTTCTTTTTGTTTTTAAGGGCCCATAAATTGATGTAGGAGCAAAAATTGGAAATACATAAAAATCAAATTGAAAATTGGAAATAAATATTCCATTATTGGAGTTTGTCACCCGCACCGAGCGCCCATGGATCATAATCAATTATACTGTCATACTTTGATCACCTTCTACAAAATTACAAAATAATCGAATATAATCCATTAGAAATGAATTCTAATACTAAAACATTTTTCATGGCAAAATAATCCATTATAACCGATTATAATCCAATAAAAATGGATTATAATCCCAATATTTTTATGTCGATATAATCCATTATAGGTCAATCATGAATTTAGTAATATCACCAACAAAAAATGTAATAGTACCAATAAAACTGGTACCGTACGTACTCGTACGTACCGGTATGTACTACTACTTGTACTCGTATCACAAAAAAGGACTTTGTTCGCGTAAAAGAATCGTCATTTGCATAATTGATTTCATCAAAATCATCAAGTGGAACAAAATCAAATCCCTGAAAACGCAAAAAGCAATTTTTCAATCAACGAATACTTTATTAGCTTTGCGAATACTGAGCAAAAACTAGTTTAAAATTGACCCCTACATAGGCAAGGTTACTATACAAGGTTACTATTCAAAATTCTCTCAAATTGGGTACTATACAGTACTAGTTAGTACATGTACTAGTACCGTAGAAACTAGTACCGGTACCATGCCAGCCCTATTTGGGACAATTAACACGCGATATTTTGCGCGCAATTAACGCGTATGCGGAGATTTAATCCGTCTTAGAAATCTTTCCAATGTGGTTGAATGGAAGCTTATTTCCCGTAATTGGTTTGAGCGAAATTAAGGATTTTGTACGTTATATGGTGTGTGGGGGATAATTTTCACAAAAAGTCTCAAAAAATTTTCATTTTATTTTCTTATTTGATTTTTCATTCAATTTTATATGATAATTGTTTGTTTTGCAATTTTTCTTCTTAAAGAAAGTGCCTTCAGAATTTTGATATACCAAATTTTGGTGTTCCACTTTGGTTGAAGAATCTGGCTATGGTCTCATATCAATCAAAGTATTTTCAAGTGGTTGTAAACATGCCTCACGATGGACGGACGTTATGTTGTTAAATTCTTTGCAGTCATTTTCAGCCAGTCAGAATTGAGTATTCAAAATCTCAAAATCGCGAAAATCTCCAAGTGAGCAGTTTAATCGAGGCGGATAGTATTGATTAGTATTGACGGATTACAAAAATAACAGATTGCAGATATATGAATTTTCAAACATTGCCAGATCAGAGATTTACTAAAAAAAAAATCCAAATTTTCACAGATTTAGGATTTAGGAAATATTAAAAAAGACAACGCCCAATTTGTTCTATCCGCAAAGACTGTGCTAGCTTTATTTAATTTTCTAATGATTTTCACCTCGGTTCAATGCAAAAACCATTCAGCGAAGAGGAAGTTCTAATGATTCTGATTGGTTGAAGTTTTTCCATCATTCGGTCCCTCCATCGTGAGAATAGCCCCCGTCCCTCGTGATGAAAGGGATTATATTTGAAAGCTTGTTTTCAGTGTTTTTCAACAATTCTGAATTAAGTAGTCAAAAATCTCAAAAAGATCGGGAAAAATTCAATTTAAGCAAAGAAGTTCAGGCCATCATAAATAAAATTGACCGTTGGCAAAAAAAGCTGAAACATGAATTTTCGAGTCAGATCTGAAACGCACTGGAAAAAAACTTATTTTTTAAAAACTTTATCAATTTTAAAAAAAATGGAAAACGAAAAAAAAGTTTTGTGCACGAATTGTGGAGCAAAACTTGTCCTTAATTCAGTTTCTGCTAATTTCAATTTCTGCTTTTTGCGAACAACTAACAGCGAAAATTAGCGACCTACAATTTTGATTGGGTTGAAGAGTTTTCCATCATTTGTTTCCTCCAAGATTAGCTCCGAGGGGGGATGCTATTATATCTCCCCCGAGCGGAAATGGGAGGGAGATTGCTCTCTTGATCCAAAGCAGAAGCTCAGTTAATATTTTGATAAATATGGGCCATGTTACAGAAATTTCTCCTATTTCGCACTGATCAATGGGATCGATGTAAATTAATTTTCACCAATTAGAAAGAAAGTAGATAATTTTTTTAAGCGTAGCGAGACTGAAGATGCTTGAAAAAATCAAATAAATCAAGAAAACCAAAAAAAGATCAGATTAAACAAAAACTTGTTTCTATAAATGCTCGAATTGTATAGCACAACCTGAATATTTTTAACTATTCCTCCCTTTTTATTATAAAAGAGGATTTTCATTATTAGGTTCGAAATTCACAAATGCTTAACCATTGATTTAGTTTATTTCAGGAGTGGCATTTCGTTGCTAGGTACCAAGGCGAGGAAAATGCTTAAAAAGATCCCCAAACTGTGCTCCACTTTTTTTTCTTAACAAAGATTACCGTTTTGAGCAATCGTCATTTAGCCAAAAGGAGCTTCTACCTATTTTGATTGGTTAAACAGTTTCCGTCTTTAGGTTCCTCCATCACGAGAGTACCACTGCTGGGGTCTCTTATGGTACGTTTCTGAGATAGCGTCAAATCATGGCACTATCGTTGACAGTGAGCTTAGGAATCAATAAAAAAAAATAGCCGTTTTAGGTTGATTTGCTTACTCGACAACTTTCTATGTGATGAAAAGAGTAAAAACTTAGTTTTGACGTCACAAGGAGCAATTATGGGGAAAATACACTTTGTTCAGAACTGTTGATCAGCAATATGACGGACAATTTATCATCGTCCACCGATCCTTATCGGTTTGGTTGCCATTGCTTAACCTTAAAAAACTTAGAGCCTTGTTTGTAGTTTTGTGACATGACAAATCAACAAAGTTATTGACGACAATCATTATCCGATAGAAAAAAAATTTGAAGTAACATTTTTCTAAGGACTTTCGCATTCTCAACCTTGTCAAGAGGACTTTTCGTAAAAAAATGAAGTTGCTAAACTTTGAAAAATTTTTGAAGTTTAAACTGTTTGCAAAGTCAAAAAAAGATAAAAATCGATAAAATTCTCATACTCATAATTAGTTGGTAGCATATTGGTAATAAGATTGATGAAGTCAGCGAATAGTTGTAAGGATTGGACTCGTAGCACCATTTAACACCAGCATAACTAGAACACTCAGAAATTTGCAGAGTCGTATTGTCTAGAGACCACAGGGCGTAACCATGCCATGCAGCAAAACTGACACCACGCATGATCGGTAGAGAAAAAATTTCCTCGAAGACGGAAATTTTCTCGGTATACTGTGCCGAAGGTAATTAGATAACCTTCTACTTAAGAGAAACTTAGATCTTTACTAAATTTGAGGCCTAACACAATGCTTCGACGTTTTGTTATCTTCGGACGTTTTGTTATCACCGAGAAACAGTGAAAATGGATATTTCATGCCAATAAGTAACACGTCACATTTTGATACATTAAACTGTAACTCATGACCGTAAGAACATCATTCCCAAACGTCTTTCAAAAAATCTGCTTGCATATTGCTGAAAACAAGGGAAATATAGATATTTAATTTAGTATATTTACATATGCAAGTATTAACACAACGAGTTCATTCTAGCACAAATCTAACCTGTCGTCGATAAATAACAGGAAGATTAAAGGTCCAAGAACACTCCCTGGGTACTCCGTTTGTAACAGGAAGAGTGGTTGACAGGGCTCCATTAACTTTTACTCGCTGAGCTCGTTCTGTCAAGTACAATCTGAACAAAAACGTTGTCGAATCCGATTGAGGAGAGTTTTGTAAAAAAAAATAGCGTGCGATTCTAGATGATACAACAGCTGCTCTAAATTTTCGTCGAATCTTGAATAGACTTTACCAAGAAACGACAGCATTTTTGATCAGAAACGAATAATCTTAGAGAAAGCCATATTGCTTGCTGTTACGTTTAAGGCCTGATTTTTTCAAAATTGAATTAAAAAAACTCTTTCAAAAAGGAAACCAATGGAAAATCAAGAGTGGGCAATAATTTCTGACAGAGACTTTGCTCTCTTTTTAAAGAAAAAATGATATATGTGCGGCTTTCTAAAACTTGGGGTGAAATTTTGATTCAAAGATGTCCTAAGAAAAGATAGACAATCGGAGCCAAGTAAGATGTGTTGCGATTGAAAACAAAAATAGAATTTTCATCACAGGCACAGGAACGTGTATTAGGAAATTTGGCACCATACTTTGTTATGCTCTTCCTGATAAAATCATTATCTTCAAGGTAATACCACGCAGTTCTTTGGGTTGAACAACTAAACTTGCAGTATTGGGACAGTGAAACACTAAGGAAAAATACTGGTTGATTATTTCGCCTTGTCCTTGTCATTGCTGACAATCTTTCCATCCCAATTTCCAACTGAACGAATTATCTTTATACAGTTCATGGCTTACAAAAATGAAACAGAATCTTTGTTTGAAAAACAACTAGTCTTCTGAGGAAGCCATGTTTTATCTATAAAATAAGAAAACTTTAAATTTGGCGTCAGTAATATCAAATTATTTTTTATCAATTCTGCGACAAAATGCTCTTTCTACTGTGTTTAACTCAGGTATAGCCAGAGAAGAAAGATAAAAAGAAGATTTTTACTGGTTCTTTACTTGATCCGACAGAACTGATACAAAGCCATTGTTTGAAAAACAACTAGTCTTCTGAAGAAGCATTGTTTTATCTAAACAATAAAAAGTTTTAAGCTTGGCTTCAGCAACATCTATTTGTTTTCAATCATTTCTGCGACGAAGCGCTGTTTCTATTTTGTTTAGCTCATGTAGAGCTGGAGAAGAAAATTAAAAAGAAAGATTTTGACTCTTTCAGCGTTTGATCCAGCAGAACTGATTAGTTGCTTTTGGCAAAGCTTCAATCCGCATTTCGTTGAAACTGAATCCTCCGTAATGATAGAGAAGAAAAATTGATTTTTGCTTGTCAAATTCAAGACTAGGTAAACAAAATTTAATGATTAAATGAGTTCAACGAAAGTTGGTGTGTTGTGTCGAAATTTGCTTCGTTTATATCTGCATTGCGCAAAAAGATGAGAAAATGATGATCAGATAAATTAACCGAGAACAAGTTTTGATAATTCCAAAGATAAATATTGAAAAAGTAGGCAGATCAATTTTATGAGTTGTGGTGGTGATAATTGGTGACAAATTGCTTTCACCGGGAGAAAAAATTGATGAATTTTCATCGTCTGAGCGGCTTGACATCACAGCTTCCCCTTTGACAGAAGATTTGACAAACAAAATTCCCTACACTAGCCACTGAAATGTTTGCAAAAAAAGGCGGTTCAAAAATTAGCCTATAATTTTGTAGCAAAAAATTTTAATTTTGTTTCAACAGCTGAAAATATATTGATTGACGAAGGTAGAAGGCAAACTAAAATAGGAACTAAAAACTCGTTGCTTAAATCAATGAAAGAACAGAGCCCAAAATCAAACGCTTCAGGGAAGCTTATTTCGATAAAAACGGCAAAATTATCACTACCAGATAAAAAACGCCTCAAAGCTTTAAAACTATCACTAAAGCAAAAAGTTACCACTTTTGATTTTGAAAAACTTTCCAGGGTTTTTTAATGGCTTGCTGCTCCAATACTCTGAACTTGAACTGCAATACTTGCTCTGCCGATGTTAGGCCACAATTGATTCAAACTTGACTAAAAGATGATGCTGTACGTAGTGCCTTTGCTTTCCGCAAAAACTGAGACCGTAACAAGGAGAACTTGAATTTGAGAAGCAATAATTGTCTTCCTTTTTATTCGTGAAACTTACCAATTTTTTTGTCTCTATTGCTCGATTTTTCATTTTTTTTCAATACCTAGTAGTTCTGGAACATTTTAAACAAATATACGTACTGTTTTCGAGTCAGATGGCATAATTCCAACTTACAACTTATTTTTTGTCTTTCTGTCAACAAGTCGGTGCTTTTTTGTACTTTGTTGAATAGTGTGGCTCTAGCATAATGCTCGTTCATTTAAACAGTTCACTGGCACTTCAGCGTAGTTTTTCCCTTCACTAAGTTTTCCACGCAAACGAAAACAACATGTAAACCACCATTTAGTGTCATAATAATGAACAGGACAATTAATTTGCTTTTGACTAGGCATGAACCTGAGCATCACAAGATGGTCACTCCAATAAAGTTGTCTTTGTATCTATTGGTTTTCTTTGGCTATTTGGGTTCAATTAGAAACGGCTTGATCCCCTTGCACACAAAAGTTTTCTTAAATCACTGGGAGTGAAACCGAGGTCAACAGGAAACTTGAAATGCTTCAAGAAATAGAGCGCAGTACTAAAAGATATTGCGGCCTAATTTAATGTAACTTTTTTGAAAAAAGGAATTCTTTGATATTGAGATTTTTTGAACCGTTTGAGCTCAGCATGATGATTGATAAGTTACTCCAGGGGCAGGAGCATTCAAACGAATCTTTGAATTCTGAAATCACTTCGTAGCCAAGGCCTACCCAATTAACAATATCCCAAGTGTCGAAACATTAATTATCCCTTAAGTACACTTTTGTCACAGCACTTAGGCTATGAATCTGAGCAACACAATTTCTGTCGCTAGGAAAATTGAATTTTGCTTTGATCTCAAAAACTCAAATAAATCGAAAAAAGGGAAAAATATTCCAAAGAATTTTCCATCAGTCGACTAAAAGTTCCCGCGTTTAGGACTTATCTTGATGACCAATTTTAACAGTATGTTTTGTGATTACTTCAAACAGAACGCACTGATTGTTTGTTGCGCGATCTGTTTTCGGACGGATAGATTTGTGTAATTTTTTTTGTCGAATATTGATCTCATTCTTACACATATTTCTTAGTCTTGTCAGATCTTAACTAGTAGATCTGCAGACAAACTGCAAATTGATACGGCTAGAAATCATACTTTTTCTGATTGAACACTTTACACTTTACAATCATGTTTAACGGTATCAAAACCGAGAAGTCGAGAAGCGAAAAAATAAAAAAACTCTAAACATATTGCATCCACCCGGTGTTTTCTAGAAGTCTCAAACTATTAATAACTTGCAAGTGAAAGCTTTTTCAATCTGATAGATGTGTGTTTTCTTCATTGCATGAACAAATGGCGTTCGAAAAATTGTTGCAGTCTTTTGTAGAGATGTATTGCTTTGTATTGTGAATCTTAATTGATATGAACTGGTTGTTTAATGTGTAATTTTTCAGCGATCTAGTGTTATTTAGGGTTATTTAGTGATGATCCACGAAGGAGTCTGAAGTAACGTAGAGAAACATATGCTCGTATGAGAAGACTGACGAAAGGAGAATACTGACTAAAACTGCACGTGGTTCTAACCTTTATAGATTTGAAAACTGCATTTTACCGTGTTGATAGCAGCACCATCTAGCATCTACTTGTCTGCAAGGCGTTGTGAATCGCACCGATTCTGATTGACATATTTAAGGCCCTCTGCGACAAAATGAACGGCCGTATCAAAGCTTACAACGAGTTATTGCATGTCTTCCCAATAACTTATAAGAGCGTGCCAAGGATCTATCCTATTTCTTCTATGATTTATAAGAATTAATGATTGCATGATGATCAAACCACAATAGCAGGTATCAAACTTTGATACCCAACTTGACAACATTGGGCGACCTTGATTTCACTATGTTGACATCTGAGTTGTAGATGTTGGAGCTAAGTGCGGGGGGGATGCATGGAAGACCCCATGTATTAAGATGCGTTATAGACTTCCAGTCTTCCATGCTATGTATTAATATTGGGGAGAAAGAGTCAACAATGTACTAAGATAGGGAATCGAATCGGTAAGGTTTCGTTGTTTGTGTGATGGTAAGAGAATGGTAAGAAAAATGTTTTTTTTTTGGATTTTCTCTCGTTTTTTTGCAACAATCAAAGGGCGCGTTATTTAATTGGTGAGTATCATTGGTGTATGACGTGTGAATTGTAGAATGAAGGGATTATATTATATTTTTTTCTGATCATGGTAAGTCAATGGTAAGATTATTTGCCAAAAACCTTCAAACCAGGATATCAATCTATGACTTATTTTATATGATTTTTTAATACTCGTCTTAGATGAAAACTGCTGAAACTTCGAAAAAAGCAAGTTTTTACAGTAAAAAAAAATTTCCCAAACAGATTTATAAATCACTGCAACTTATTTGAAATTTAACGCAAATTTATGATAAAAAATATATTAAAACTAACAAAATCATCGTACAAAAGTTTATTGCATGGTTTTTTTCTGATAAGTTACTTACATTGCTTATAAAATCAATGATTTTGTCTGAATTCCATCAGCTTGAATTTGTCTTTTTGAATGAAAATAACTAAGACCTTTCTTTGTCTGCTCTTGTTGAGCAACACTGTGATTTACAGTTCTGAGTCCTCTGTTTGTATATGTGAGGTTTGCTGATTTGTCGAGTACTCTCCTATACTTTGACACGAGCTTGTGTCCAGAATCTACTAGGATTCGTTTGTTCAGACCTTTACTAGTGACTTTAAATTTATCTAATTTGTTGTCATTTTTTTGTATCTAAATTTCTCTGTGAAAAGCCCCTGCGACCTTTTATCAAGCTTTTAAAGGGCACTGTAACACGAGGGAAAAAATTAGATTTTGCATCTGCCTTGAAAAAACCTCTGCAGTCACTTTGCCTCATTTTTTCTCACCTGTTTCTGTTACTCGGTTGGATACAGTCGCATAATTTTTATTCAGCAAGTGCTAAGTAAAGTGAGTTTGTGTCCATCTTAAACTCGTCAAATTTTTTTAAATCACATACCTTGTCAAAAAACTCTTAGTAAATCTCCAAATTTCTCAGTTTTGCATGCCGCATTTTAAGAAAATCAACAATTATAAGACTTTGTGTTCAATGGTTGATTTCAACAACTCCACCTCATTGAAGTGTTTCTCATGTTCAGTCAGTCTTTGAACAGTGGTTCATTGCTTGCGTTATGAATCTTTTCCACATTGAGATGTTTCGTTTTGTATTTCAGGCTCTATCATTGATCTGATATAGATAAATTACCCAAAAGTTTCATTGTTTCTGCTGCAAATCCCGACTGAGAGTTTTCAACTCCTTCTCTTCTAATTACTTTTAGTTCTCTTTTATGTTTGCTAAAAAGGAGTCTGAAGAAAATAGATTTTGTAAGAAAAAAGGTTCCGACATAATTCTTGATCTTGTCATCGGTTTTGAAATGTTCCCACCACTCACACTCCTTTTTTCTTAAGCTTTGTATCCTTTCTGTTTTATGTACTGCCGTCCCATATTTGTACCCACATCTCTTTTTTATTAACTCTTTCATTATTTGATCTGTTAAGGAAGGACAAACTCCTTAAAAGTAACAGAAGCCATAATAGCTTCCAATCGCTTCGAAGACTGTATTACAGAGATCACAATAACCATTCACATAAAATTAATCGGTTTTTTTCCTGTTTTCCAGATGTAAAAAAGCTCTCAGTTTTTTAATTTGGTCTTTTTTCATGGTAAAAAGACATAACATTAAACTCAAACTTAGTAGATCAAATATGTTTGGCTTTACATTTCTGCAGATTGGTGTCAAACACCCATCTCGTTCACAGGCTTGTTGGCATATCTTGACACCTTGAGTATGGGTAAAGCCGGCTTGAATCTTTTCCAACGATCGATTTACATGTTTTTGATGAATTTTTGATGACCAACTACAGATTATCGAGTCAACACAATGAAAGGTCCACCAGTCATGTCTTCTCTTAATTTTCTAAACGAATCTTTATCACCTTGGCAAGATGGATAAAATTTATAGTTTTCAAATGTGTGTGGGCATTTGTTTGCTTGATACGGAAGAAAAAATCCAAGTTTCATTATATATATCCACTTGTTATGATGAAATTTAATCCTTGTTTGCATTACTTCCAGGGTTGGCACGACATCTTTCTTGTTGTACCACTGCAAATAATCTTTGAGCACAGTCGTTCCGTTTTTCTGCCAAGTATCTTAAGAGTAATTATAATTATTAAAACCAGATGGGGGTACAGTTTTGATTTGAAGCTTTTTAAGTGATTGTTCTTCGTCAAGTCTATTCTGTCGCAGCTTCTCATAATCAATAAACTCTTTGTCTATTCTTAAGTCTCTTGAAAAAGGATACATAATGTAGCAATTCGGGAAATTCAAGTTTGTCTGGGTTATCAAACCACTCATAGGGGAAAACTCTTTTCTCGTTTCGTTTGCTTTATAGTCTTTGAGGAAGGAGTCCAGAGTTGTTGCTCCACCTAGAAGTTTCATTATGTCAAGAATTTGAACACCTCCAAATTTGAACACCTCCAAATTTGAACACCTCCAAATTTGAAGGAAACTAAATTTTCTGCTTTCTTGTTCTTTATCACGAATCAAATTTCAATATCTTTATCACTACTAATTGCAAAAACAGGAAATGACCAACAGAGATTTGACCAACAGTATCAAGTGTTTTCTTCTTTCATTGACATTTTTTCAAAATCTGGGATTTTTTTTCCATCACCAGCTTACTCGTCTAAGCCAACATCCTGAGTTTGCTTACAGAATCAATAATCAAGTACTGTGGATCCTTATTATTTCAATTAAAGGAATTGATTTTTCTGAGTTCTCAAAAGTTGGGTTGACATATCTTTTTTCCAAATCTTTAAATCATTCGTCTTCGTCTTCAGTTTTTGTTCGTTTGAAAGTTTTCACCCCGTTCGTTCAGCTCATCAAAGAAAGTGTTTTCTTCTTTCATTGACATTTTTTCAAAATCTGGTATTTTTTTCCATCACCAGCTTACTCGTCTAAGCCAACAGCTCAAGCTTGCTTACAGAATCAATAATCAAGTACTGTGGATCCTTGTTATACAAAAAGATGGTTTCCTCAATCAGATTCGATGATATAGAGACTGAAATTGGAACATGTTTTCAGATCCCGTAGTCTTTGATACAAATTCAATGAAGTATCTAGAAGTGTGAAACTCGAGAACATTAATTAAGTCCATTCATATTCATGACCAGTGCTCGCAAAAGACATAAATGGTCTTTGTGTGGTTTCTTGTCTTGGTTAAAGAAAAGGCAGTTTATTTGCTTAGTAAGGGCTCGGGTATGACAGATCCCGGACATCCCATTGGGATGTGCTTGAGCACAGCAGTAAAAATTGTAACGCTAGTAATCAATTTGAATCGCCACTTTGTGTTCTGATGTTCTTGGGTACATTGCTCGTTATTTATTTGTTGAGCAAAAACTCGAAGAGTATTGGCGAAACAGAAAACTGTTAAATGAATCTCTTGTAGAGTCATTTTTTCAAATTTCATTTGCTTTTTGCCTTCAAAATGCAAACAGATTATAGAAGAAAAACATGAAATAGTTTTTCTTTAAATCCGAAGCATCCGAGAAGCTGGCTAAGCAGAAAATTGCAAAGCTTCATTCCTAGAACTTGCAAGCAGGTTGTTTTTAGAAACGTCCATTTCTGTAACGCCTATTCGATATTGCAGTTGTTTTTGCAAAATTTTGATATTCAGTTTCATTGCAATTTACTCAGGCTAAAATTGAATTTTGAGATAGCAGAAACACGCTAGCCAGTTTTCAAGGTTTGGTCAGTGTTTTCAAATTTTTCCATAATAAATAACGAACAGGCGAAGCAAAAACTCGCAGCACTATTGATTTGATTACTCAATTATCCCGCTGCAATTTTCTTATAACCAATGAAAGAGAAGTAACCATACGAACCAGATGAGTTTTTTTCACCTGTCAAATTTTTTGGAGAACAAAGCGATTCTCAGAGTTGCAATCCTCAGCTCTTCGGTTGATTTATTTTATTTCATTGTAATGCTTGAGTATATTAGAAACTGAAATTTGCGATGTTTGTGTAAATATTTTAGGTGTCATTAATAACAAAAAATTTTCATTTCAATACGATGCCCGACGCGAGATTTTTCCGAGAGCTCCTAACTGCTATCCAATAGATCTTTTTGTTTCTAGTTTTTTCGCAAACCTTGATATTCAGAATTTTCCTTCAAAATTAGTAACAGATGAAAACCATCTAAAAAAACTGAAAAGTACAAAAAAATTTTTTGTCTGTATATTTCCAAAACAGTAATTTTTTTCAATGCATCAAAACATGGATACTTTTGTTGATAAATTAAATGTATACTTTTGTTTCCATATTTAAAATTTTTTAAAGGATATATGGTAATCTTTGTCATGTAACTGGGACGTACAAAGTCGAAAAATTAGCAATCAAGTGGTTTCTCACACAAAATCGAACGGTTTTTCATTAACTCAAAATGTTTTTCTGGTGTTTCAAATCAAAGGCTTTCAGAACTATGAACATGTTTTTTTTCGCATTTTGAAGCAATAAAAAACCCACTGAATTTTAGATGCCTATTTTCGCAAACAAACTAACTGAATTTTAGCTGCTCGTATCACAAGAAATTTTATTTTAGACAGTCAAAAACAGGGTCGTTTATAAACCAGCCAAAGTATACACCAGCCGCCGAACTATCAACCAGCTGAAAGTACGTAAGTGTTAATAAATAATAGTTATGTTACAATTATGTAACAGTTACGAAATATGTACAGACTTCATTCAAATGACTTATCTTTTCGGCTGGCTTGTGTACTCCGCGCATTTTCGGTTGGCTCATACTTCGGCTAGTTTTTTACTCTCCAAAAACATAAAACATTGGCATGTTATTGTGGGAGAAGTGTGTGATGGTGGGGGAAATGGATACTGATGCTCTATTCCCATTTTAACAAACTTTCTTTCAAACTTAAGACTTTAATGATGGTATTCCGTTTTTTGTTTGATTCTGGGCTTTACTTAGGCATTGTTGGGAACAAATTGATATGATGCCAGCCACTAATTACGGTTTAAATAGTTGTTTTGCTGTTGTACCTAATTAACTTGCGTCAATTAACTCCAGTTATAAAAAAAGTTTTCAAATTTTGATCTTCAAAGTTTTAGTATGGCATATATAATTACTTCGAAAGGTTTTACTTTCATCACCTGAATGAGACTGAATATAAAACACATAAACATTATTTGCCCTCAAATATCAAGAAAATTGAACCCAAATACTGTTTCAGCATTACTTAACTAGTTTTTCGGATCTGTTACAGTAAAATTTACTGTGGCCGAACAACGTAGAACTTTTTAGAACATTTCGTGAAGTTGATTGTTTCTTTACAATACATAAACAATTAACATCCTGAACATTGGATTACGCAATAAATAACATTTAAAATCCTGAACATTGGATTACACAATAAATAACATTTAAAATCCTGAACCTTGGATTGTACAATAAATAACAAATTAAATCCTGAACCTTGGATTGCATTTAAAAAAAAAATGTAATTTGAAAAAGCAGAATCTGAGTAGAAAGTGATCGATAAACATTATCGAGATGGGTTACTTGTGTATTTTTTTATGTAACTCTCCAACTGAGTTTGGTCTATGTTTTGTTTCTTTTTAAACACACCCATCACAGAGCCCCCTTTCACATAGTCAGTGCGAACGTCGAAAAACGTTTCCAGATCCCAATATCTCTCTCGGTTGTGGTAGTCGTGAATTAACAAGACGCTGTCGTTTTTGGATGACTCGATGGACTTCAAAGCGGTGGCGACTCGGAACCTTCCGTCGACGAAAACGAAGTCGGGTTTGAAGTCGAACTTAGTGAGTGCATCTATGTAGACGTCTTGACTGTAGTTGTCCAGATTTGCTGGCTGACCCCACATTTCTGTTGGCCCTGCATTCGCACATGCAAACACCATTTGGCCACTCAGAATAGCACACTGAAACATTATTGAAAGTTGCAAAAAGTTGTAACAGAAAAAAAACGCTATTCCAAAGAGCAGACAAATTAAAACAATTGCAAACGCAATTTTTTTTGATATTGTTTTTGCCTCAAGATCAGCCAAGTTCGGGAAACTTTGTATGGAAATTTGTTCGGAATTCGCAAATTGGTTTTAAAAAAATTTGTCTGTGTTCTACATTTTTTGCAAGCAATTAACAAAGTCTAATTTTGTAAGGCCAATAAGAATTTAGTTTAACTCAGAACAAACCCCAACCAATCAATCAATCACTTTTTCAGCCATTCAGAAATATCTTTATGTTAATTTATTTCTCTACAATTTCAATGAGCTTTCGACATAATTTAAGTCTAAATTTTTTGTTAAATACGCATTATTAAGCAAAAACATACCCCAGATATGAGAAAAAATAAGCCAATGATTTATTAAAGCGAAAAATTGAGCAATGTACTAACGTTTAAAATGGCTCAGGAAAACTTCTTGGATCTGATTGGAGGAAGTTAAATAAACATCGCAAGAAAAAAAACTTTTTGAGCAGCTGGGTCTTAGTTTCGAACCGTGTAAAAAAGTTTTGTTTTTGTAGGTGAAAATGATCTCGTATTTTTAAGGAGATGCTAACCGTCGCCTGACTGAAAAATAACACATTGCACATGTTATTTGGTCTTAAAATGTCGTTAGAACTATCAACCCCAACTTTTAATGCAGAAAGTTAGTTTTCTGTATCTTTAAGGAATTTATCTTCATATGATTTTGTGGTGAATTGCAGTTTTTTTATCTTGCCATTCTAATTAGTAGCAGTTTTTTATAACTGGTACTGAAGTCAGGACCTTGATGTCTCATTCTCTCCAGTGGAGAGAAAGCTTGATCAATTTTCAATCTTCCATTTCAGATTAAATCACTTTTAACTTAGCTTTTTATCTGTACATAAGTAGAATTAGCTGTAACAAAAAATAACATTTGATCATGGCGCGGTCAAACAGTAAAGAATTTAACGTGAGAGCTATACCTTCATGTTGGCAAAACCATACGGTAGATCCATCAATTCCTTGGGAAGAGTGGAGCGATCTTTTCCAACTTTCAGTGATAGCAAAGAAAAACTTCAATATAAAAAATGTTCTGAAACCGATAGAAAGATACCACCCACATCCACTAATTCCTGAGAAATCGCCAGATAGCGAAACAGAAACACAGAAAGCCGCTCGCTTAGACAGAAATCTCCGGGAGCGAAAGAGAATCGACGATGAAGAATCAGCTTCAATATAGGCGGAAACGAAACGGTTCAACGGCATGAGAATCGAAGAAGCAGATAAGAAACTTCGATCAATCTTGTTTTTAGCTCCTAGAAACTAAGGAAAAAAGATTTTCCGCCAACAATGTACTTGAGTGAAGTCTGTCCACATCTCCTTCAAAAAGTTCTGGGACAATTTGTCTGTAGCATTTGCAAGGAATAAGATTTTTACATCTGAGAGACATAAACCATCAAACAGGAAACAGAGAGATAGAAGATAATCATTAGAACAATTTTTGGGTGCTCTTGCCGAAATGGCAAAGAAATGCGACAAATTCGCAAGAGAAGATGAATGAATAGGAGTCATTTTTATTAATATTATGAAGAACTCGGGCATCCAACAGAAACTTCTTACAGAAACTCTCCCACCCCTAGGAGCACTAAACGTGGCACTAATCGATGAAAAAGGAAAAAACTAACAACATGAAATTGACAAATACTTTTAATTCCAACGGATCATCTGTGAAAGTTTTTTTAATCATTTAAATGTAAAACGGGAACGCTTTTTAAATATTGAACGGAGTAAAACTTGCTTGAAATGCGGTGGCACTTTCTCCAAGGCCACCTGGCGGTGTGTCCATCAAAAGACACAACTAATACATCCTGTAAATACAGAGTACGTTTTATCAGACTTTGTAAACACCGTCGTAAAGAAGCAAACATAGCAGATAGTCAAATTGTACATAAAACAGATTGTGATTATCCATCGAAACAACCGGATGTATATAGAGAATTTTGTGGAGTAATCAACGCAATGTCAGAATCCGGACAGAGCGACAACAATGATTACCCTGTATTGAACGTAACAACAATTCACGATAACTAAGAAAAGGAACTCAAGAAACTATTAAAAATCGGGCTCGGAAAAGATAACCCAGTAATCCTCAATAAGAAAGTCGACTCCGCCTGCCCTGTGAGTTTCCTCAAAAGAAATGTACTCCACGAATTAAAACTACGAGACCCGTACTTGAAAATTTATCGTGTTGATCAATCGACGAAAGATCTATATTGTGGATTCACAGATGACGCATTAAATATTACCGGAAAACTAATCATCGCCATCTTTTTGAACGGATGGTCTCACAATTAATGTCAGTTTTTCGTAACAGAAGGCCACGAGAAAAGTTTTCTAGTAAACGATAAACTGTTTACAATGATAATCGAAGTCTCTCAAAAACTTTTTCCTCGCTACCAGGCCAAGAAGACTCGTTAGTCTAAGTTTTAACTCTCCCGGCCGAAAAAAAACAGCTAGATGTTACAACTAAGATCTTTAAACAATTATTCCTTTGTATTGGAAACTAAAAAATCTAAGAAAATTACCCACTTTCATGAACAATTAAAACCAGTTTAACTGAAAGTTAGACGAGATCCCCCTCATTTCATTTCCTGGACGCGATAAAAGCGCAACTGGGCCGACCTAAATCCAAAGGACAACTTAAAATTTAGAAAATTGTGACGAAGACAGATTCAATAGTCCAATCCTAATCACTTGCAAAAAGGACAAATCGATACAGTTAACACTCAATTCGAAATTTATCAACAAACAAAACTACAAGAGCAAGTATCAAATAATGAAGCTAATGTTGAAAAAGTTGCCTCTCAAGTTTCCAGCGATTTACTAATTTAAAAAACGCTCTATAGTCAACTCTCAAAAGACTTTTAATAGTAGCCAGCTCAATTTTAGCTTGGTACTGGGGACATAACCGGCACATACCAATTTTGCACCGGTTTTTAAGGACATGGCGACATTCCGAAAGATTTTCAGATAGTCATGGACTCAACAGCCGGAAAAATTCCTTATACTAATTTTTACGTCGATGACATTTTGGTGGCTTCCAAAAGAAGTTTTACAGAGCACAAAATTACCGTTTATAATTTTTATCAAAATTAGACGATTATAATTTTGCCCTTAAGTGGCTCAATTGTAATTTCTTGCAAAAGGAAATAGAATGACTCGGATTCAAAATATCTAAATCAAAAATCGGCTCATCAGTCGAAAAAATTAAGCCATTAGAGACCTGCCAGTTCCAAAATACCTTGGGGAACTGAAATCATTCTTTGGTTCAACAAACCAATTTATTAAACTTGTTCCAAATTTGGCATCCCTGGGAAGTGTTTCAAGACCATTGCTAAATAAAAAACCAATCTTTCAGTGGAATGAAGAACATACAAAAGCATTCGAGAGGATAAAAGATGAAATAATAAAATCTTGCATAAAATACACATTTTGATGTAAAGACTAATAAGAGAGTAGAAACAGACGCATTCCATAACGGACTTGGAGCCTCATTAGAACAAATCCACGAGAAAGACTGGAAAACAGTCTATTTTGCTTCAAAATTTTTAAATCCGCATGAATCTAAAATTTCCAAAAAAGGAATGGATCTTTTGGGAGCCGTTTGGGTAGACAAGAAGTATAAAAATAACCTTTACGACTCGGAATTTGAAATTTTTTTGACCATAAAGCCCTTCATTCAGCATTTTCACCTAACCACGGAAATAAAACATATCCTAGTCGATAAACGAGATGCGTCGATCGACTTTTGCTTTTCAATTTTACAGTTAAACACCAGGCAGGGAAAGATATAGGTTGCACTGATTTTGACTCTAAGAACCCCTTCAGGGAAAGCAATCACCCATCCCATTACGAAAAAAAATTTGTGGTTGCTATATTCATTAAAATCAACACGGTAATAAATCCCAGGGATAACAGAAAAACAAATTGTAATATTATTGGCTAAAAGTTGAAAAATTCCAATTACATAAAATTGCATAATTACCTTATCACTTCAGTTCTAAAGATCATTAACTCAATTTTTCCAATTTGTCACTCAAAATCCAACTCAAAAATTTGTCACTCAAATACAAAAATTATTTCAACAAATTCTGCTTTCTTATATTTTTTTCTTAAGCCTAAATAATTCCCTCTAAGCGTAGCTTAATTAAATTACTCAGAATCTTATAATTATAAATGCTATGAAAATAACGAGTAATCAAACTGTAATTAATCAATCTACTTCCGGTATCCAAATTTCAGTCTTTTGTCAGTACATTAAAAACTTGTGAAAAATACCGAGAGAATCTGAAGTTGCCTTTGGACTTGAACCCTTCATGAACCCTTCGAGATCTTCATGAATCCGACTGATCATTAATCATTGAGGCAAAACTAATAATTCCTTTATTTTTTGACCATAATTTGACCATAACGCAGTTTTAAAGACACTTCATGAGGCCCACACGGTACAATTCAGCTTGAAAGACCTCGCCCAGTATATATGGTGACCCATATGAAACAACAAATTTATTTTCACGGTAGAAACTGTTCTTAATGCATACAAACCGATAAGAAGGTAAAAAGTGTTACTCCTTGTACTCAAATCAGCGGATTACTATCTTTATTGCAGCGTACTGAAGAATTAAATCTGAATTTCGCCGGTCCATTCGATTCCAGCTGGGGAAAAATAAAAACATTTTATTGTACATCGATAGATTTTCAAAATTTCGCTCGGCTAAAATAACTTCTTCCTTTTCATCGATTACGTTGACGGAGCGTTGAGGATTACTTTTGTTTAAATCACATTCCCTTTTCTAAAACGCATCTTGTTTTACTAGCCAGGAATTTAATTTATTTTGAGATTCCAACAGCATTAAATTATTATTTTGTACAGTTGGCGACCATCGCTTGAATGGCTTGTTAGAAAATTTTGTACACTCTGTAAAAATAGATCATTAGCAATGACTCACGAAAATCAAAAATCTACTTTACAACACGCGTTCTCAAAAACTATCTGGAACTTTTGTTCGTTTTTCCTATCAAAAGTCAAATGTTCACCTTTTGAAATACACTTCAATAGAAAAAACAAACACAATCTGGAAACAGTTAGCCTCAAATTATCTATCTGATGGAATTTTAGACAAGGAAAAATCTACTCTAAATAAAGGACAGGCACTTGACTGGAACTCTGATGACCGGGTCGAGGACGGTATTAGGACACTTTAATCCCAAAGAAAAACTAGTTTCCGTTGGAGAAAGGCTACGAGTCAGACTACCCCTCACCATCCAAGCCTTCATCGTCTCGAATGTCATTACAAAGCCCACAAAGTTAATTCACATCGGAAAACTGAGGAAAGCATAAACGGAAATCCCTTTTAAAGAAAACTTAACCCGAAAATTATAAATGCTTTTCAAAAACCACGGTTGAATTATCCGACGGAAAAGTTATCTGAAAACCCGACATCGCTCTTCCGAATTTTAATTCGTCTACTATTCGTTCTCTCAGAGACATCATTTCATTTCCGTTAGTTCCTGACTCTGGAAGTAGGTTCAAAGCGTTTTACGAAATCGAAACAAACAACTACGAGACAAATAGGCCCGAAGACAATCGTCCAAACTGAGTTAGCTACCTCCGATAACGACACAAGGGCCGGAGTCTCGAACCCTCAGTCAAACCGGTCAGAAACAGACCTTCACGTGACACAAACACAGGTTACTTAGCGTGCGATGAATCAATGTTTATTCCGTCGAACACCTCAGATAATAGTGATTGGGAGTGGAGTGCGGGAGGTTTTCTTGCAGAGATATGATTAGAGAACATATCATTTCCAATAATTTTAAAGAACCAGAACCTAAGATCCCCACCTTAGACTCACATATAGCTCGGGATAACATAAAAACTTCCATCATCGGGTCCACTAGATTGCCCAATACGCATCATTCCCGCAGGACAGAGCCGGTCTCATTTTCCACCAATCAGGCAGTCTGCAACAACTATAGAGGCTAAACAACCCGACCATCCGCCAGATAAACAGGAGACCTCACAAAAGGACGCGACTGTAGACTTCCAAATTTATGAGATAATCGATTCTCCGAACGAGAGCACGGCTACCCAAAAATTTACTAGCAATAACATCCCGGTAGCGAGTTTAAACTCCGTCGGTCGGGAAAAATATAGGACCTCCTCATAGATTTACATAGACAATATAGATCGTCAAGACGAACAACCGGGAACTGTGAAAAACCCGATCATCCTCGACCATCATGAACAATAGGGATCGAACGGAACGACTTCTTCCTCAATTCCTTCGGATAAGAAAATCCCAATTTTCTTAGTACACTCTCTCGACGATACGGCTAACCTCTCAGATACTTCTCTTCTGCGGACCTACTGTCCCTTTCTTCAACAGACCAAACCTTAAGAGTGGCTCTGGACGACTTTAGTGAAATCGGAGATCTGTTCAGTGAATTGTTCAACGCTGAACTGTAAAAGTTTATAGAGGATGAGAAAAACTGATACAAAATTTTTTGCTAATTTTTCCTTAATCTAGTCTATTTTTCATAAGATTTTAAGATTTGATCTCTTAGTACACACCTGCAGTGCTTAATAATTTTTCTTTCAACTTTGTTTTAAATTTTTTATCAAGTTAATATTAACGTAAATTTTATGTGCTAAATGTCATCGGATCTACTCCGGCAAACCAGTTAGTAAATTAGTTTAACTGCTTATTTTATTAAACAGTAGTTTTGTTGACTTATTGATTGTGCTTAACCTAGTGCATAACGAACGTTCTTCGTTTAATTTTTCTTCGGCTTCGTTTAGGGGGAGAAAAGGGTCAGTTACCTTTAATTTAGTTTTTAGTTTTTTCCTATCCAGGTGGAAGATTGTGAAAAACAGTATTTTTTATCTTACCTTTATAATTAATTGCAATTTGCTATAACTGGTCCTGACGTTATGACCTTTGTGTACTCATTCTATCCGGCGGAGAGAATGCTTGCTCACTTTTTAATTGTTTAACTCCGATATTTTTTCTTTTTTGACATAGCATTTTTTCTGTAAAGTAGAATTAGCTGTAACAAAGAAATTTTTTATCAGATTATTTCATATCAATATGCGAAACAAAACAATTGGTTGATAATTTTTCATACTTAGAAATACAGCTTCAAAAAGAGTGAGAAGTTTTCCAAATAAAAGTTTTTTTGCTGTTGCAGTTAAAAAATTGATTATTACTTGATATTGTAATGTGAAGCAAATTTATACAATAAGAAGTGTTTAAAATTTGGGAAATAAATGAATTTTCCACAGGATATTTGTATTTGTGTAAGTGTTTTTATTGTCTCGATTTTAATTCTATAGCTCAAAATAAGGAAATATGGTTGAATTGGAAATGTTTTTCAGATTATGATTTCAGGTTGTGATATTTTTTTAGTTGCTTTTTTAAAGACTTGTTCATTAACTATTCACTAAAACGTGATTTTTTTCAGAATATTTGCGACGTTTCCGTTGAGAGTTCACGGTTGAGAGAGTTGAGAGCTCTAGTTGAAAGTAAGGGACTTGAAATGAGGCAATCCTACTGCCAATGCAATTCAATTTGAAGTGAGGCAACCTAATTGATCGAATTTTATCTGTAATTCAAGTAAAATGTTTTTGTTCTGACTTTCGATACGAAAGTAACGGAATATTTGATCTCGGGGTGAGTTTTTTCTTCAGACAAATTCGACATTTTAACTAGCCACTTTGACGGAATTTTTTTATCATTCAAAATGGTATTGTTGTCCTGAGTTAAAACTTGAAAAGATCTTTTACCTGTGATCATTTTTCGTAATGTTATGGGTTTTAGAGATTGCCATTTTGGCCAATTTAAGAAAATTAACGCGGGATTTAACCCGTCTTAGAAATAGTTCCAAATTGGTTGTAGGACTCATATTTGCCGTAATTGATTTGTTACTATGAGCGAAATCTATCACTTTGTACTTTATATGGCATGTGGGGGATGAACTTCACAAACAATGTCAAATTAAAAAAAAACTTCATGTTTTTTCATGTTATTACTGCGCTATAGTCCTTAAGAGAAAGTCGGAACATTGAGGGCCTCGCCCTGATACGAGCAGTCTTGTTTCTATATATGAGCAAGACGTCAGTTGGGTGCATTTCGTGTTATTTTGCATTTCCCCCAGAATGAATAGCTTGAGACACGTCCAACCGTCGCGCCCTGGTGCGAGCAGTTTTATTGTTCCGACTTTCGATACGAAAGTAACGGAATATTTGTGTTCGGGCTGGTTTTTTTTTCTTCAGACAAGTTTTGACTTTTTAACTAGCCATTTTTGACGGAATTTTTTTAAATCAGTCAAAAGGTATTGCTGTCTTGAGCTTAAATTTGAAAGGATATTTCACCTGTGATCATTTTTCGTAAAGTTATGAGGGTTTAGAGATTGCCATTTTGATCATTTTGACCAATTTGGGACAATTAACGCGCGATATAATTCTCCTTTTATTTTATTTCATTTAATTTTTTCATGTTATTACTGCTCCATAAACCTTAAAAGGCAGTCGGAACATTCAGGACTTCGCCCTGATACGAGCAGTTTTGTTTGTTTTGAAATTTAAGCTTTACTGGATAGAACAGACAGTATAATTATTGTACAATTGAATTAAGGGGGAGAATACTTGAACCACAGTTCCCAAAGAAACGGAGTTGTTGCTCCAATTTTTTTCAACGTCGTTTGAAAATTTGACAAAAAAGTCTCGCCTCACCCCATTTCAACCAGTTCATTCCAGCCAAATGGTTGGAACCAAAATATGGCTGCCGAAACAGCTTGTTTTCCCTTGCTAACAGTATTATTAAAAGGTGATAGTAAAAAAAGAGCAAAAATTTTAAAGAAAATAGTGATATATTAACAGGTGGCAGGATTACTGGCAGGTTTCTATAGAAAAACCCATTTAGAATCAAATCCTGGGTATTTAATATGTTAAACACTATACTAGTCTGCCTGTAAAAGTGCAAGAAAGAAAATTTATCTATCAATGCAGAGTTCTTAATATTTAGTATCATTATGAGACACAAATACATGAAACAATTGCGGTCGAACTAATAATTGTAAGTTATGATTTTAAGTCTAAACACTTCTCCCCACAACTTACAAAACATCTTACAAAGAGTTAAAAACATGTACATAAAATGTTTTATTGCTTGTAAGCATTGAGCATTTTGTTCATTTTTATCTCAATATCGCAATTTCCAGAAGCTTTTTTTTTCCAGCAAAACTCAACAAAATTATAAATTTTCTACGAAAAAATTCTTGCATAAGGCAATTTATTTTGTTAGACAAAGGTTTGTATATTTGTGCAATTTAAAATGTTTTTAAATACATATTATTGTATTTAATTTAAACATTTACCCAGATTTTTTATCTAGTTTTTCTATTACAAAAATTTAAATTCAAATAAAATTTAAAATTCAAATTTGTTTTTATTCAAAAGACATTGCCTGTCCCCGTAAGCAGCATGCCATAGATGCGTTCTATAAGGATTTGCGGCTGGTAAGTAGACAACTACGTATTCATACTCGCCGATAACTGCGTGTTCATACGGCGTCAGTATGTAAACAAATTCTATATTAACCTATCAGAATTCCCGTACCCAACGGAAGCTGTTTTTCTTTATAAAAATTTTATGTAGATTATCTGGCCTAGTTTTTTCGTATTTTCCGTGCAAAAGTTATCTATTTCTTTTCTAGTATATAAATAAAAAGTTTCTGAAAAGAAATAACCAGAAATCAGTTCACTGCTCAACCGCAACGAGATAAACATGTTTCGAGTATACAAAAAAACAGTATCAATACAATGAAAGGTTACATAGCAGTATTTAGACGACCGCGTATTCAGACTCGTCAGTATTTAGACAAAAATTGAATTAACCAATCAGAACAGAGAAAGCAAAAACAAAAATTACTCAAGAACAATGAAATATTATTGGACAAAACTTAAAACCATATTTTAGGCAGAGTAAACTTAAGCCGACAGAAAGTTAATAGTTTGAGAAAATTCTTAGTTTTTCAAAAGTTTTGACCAATGACTGCAACTCCCTCCCCAGACATTTTCGATGACAAGTGACCCCCCAGATAAGAACTTTTCAGGCGAATTATTTTTTCGTCCAGTAACTGATACCTTCGTCGTTTTTTCGGGGCTCGTTTGCCACGCGAAATTCTTAGTAATTTCGTGCGAGACTCGATTTCTTGGGCACTTAATTTTTTCAGCAAATTCCAAAAATTTGGCCGAACGACCCCAATTTCTTTGTTCCATCTCATATTCCAATTTTTGCATTTGTTGGTAGTTCTCAGGGTAACGTCCCTGTCAGAAACATTCCACATAACAAGGGGGGCGTAAACACTTATCCAAAATTCAGTAATGTTCTGAAAAAATTTTTTCAACATTTTGGCGTCGAGAAAAAAATTCCGATATTTCCGACTGATAGTTTTGGAAACATACAATCAACTCATCAACGGGTAAAAAAGGCAAGCTGAATAGTCTACAAGCTGTCAAGTGCAGGGTCGGATCATTTTTATATTCTCTCGAAAGTCCGAGTTCCTGAAATTTTTGGAAAATACACTGGGTATAGTGAAACCAACATCCGAGATGGCTAGTGACGTATAACCTTTTTTTGACTGCCGTCAAGATCCCGGTTTCGAAATCAGTCAAACAAATTTCGGGCATTAACGGCCAATTACAAAAAAAATGGCATTTTTGGGTCAAAATCTCGAAAAACTGAGATTTGTTTCCTCAAAACTTTTTTGTTTGGAGGCAAAATTTTTTCGCGGGTTCGGCTCATTGCTCTTTGTACTTGGCTGAACGCTGGCCGTAGATTTTTTTCATCTGTTTCCTGCTCTTGGTTTTCGTAATTTGTTTTCAGGGGGACAACTGGGTTTTTTTTTCAATCTTTTTGGTGATATTCTCCTTAAATTTTTGCAACGACACGCGATCTTCTGGGGGCAAGGGGGAGGGGTGAGTTGCAGGTTTATTAATAATTTTGTTGTTTGAAATTTCGAGAGCTAATCGGGACGGGCAACTATCGATAACGCATTTATAGTATTGAATGTTTCTCTTTTTCGGTTTTTTTTTATATAAATAACCATCAAAAAGTAAGTTTTCCCCTCAAACGGGGCTTTAACGAAAGAAAATTCCTTTATTTTACGATTATTTCTTGCCAACTTTCGGCCAATTGAGATAGTAATTCGTTAGTTTTCAAATTCTTGTTTAATTTGGCGTTCAGATTTTGATTCGTTTCGAACAATCAGAATTGAGTTTTTACTTTGTCTAAATACTGACGAGTATCAATACGCGGTTGTCTAAATACAGGCTGCACTCCGCAATGAAAGAATCACAATACAATAAAATGCAACACAATACGATATACAATGCAATGGAAAACGATAAAAGTTGACCTAATACAAGGACTGTTGACTAGTGGAGAGAGCAAGGAGAAATCCTGGGGTTCGAGTTGCACCAGGACACTTTTTTCTAACCAGAAATAGCATAGATTAAGCTAATTTCTGATCAGGATTAGGATGAGAATTAAAGAATTTCAAGAAAATCCATGTAATATTCAAACATTTCAAAAAGAATTTCTGGAACGAAAATAGATGAGATACAACATATTTCAGGTCAGAAAAAAGGAATTTTTGCGGTACGGGTTGAGGTAAGAGATCAAATTTAGGGGAAAAAAACAATTTTTAAATAATTATTTTGTACATTTGCTTTGTGGTCTCAATTCTGATTGGTAATTTTATTTTAATCTGCTTAATGATGAGTATGAATACGCAGTTGTCTACTCTACTCCTACGAAACCGTCTTATAAGTACCTGTATGACGGGATCCTGTATGATTTTATCACACCATTCTTTGTGGTTCTCAATTGACAAAATTCGTTTGGCATACTTCAGTGACACAAAAGTGCTTCCTCCGCTCCCCCATTCCACGTAAGACATACAATTTGTTGACTCCGTTTTTTGCAATAAATACCGGTGAAACACTGATAAAGGATCTCGTTAATTTACCTTTCCCGCACCTCCTTTGATGGTACCTAGTAAAAAAAAATTCCATTCTATTACACATGCTAATTCTCAGGAACGTCACAAAACTTGCATTAAAACTTTATTTTAAAAAAGTGATTAATTCAAAACATCATCTTAGGCCTTTGAGTTTTATAAGTTTTAGCAGACTACTAAATTGTATCGCAGTGAACTCTATTCTTAGTTACTATTCTAAGTAGCAGATCAGTTTAGAGGGTTAGAACAAAAATGAGGACGAGATTGAACGGAAGGAAAACTGGGTAGTTTTTGAGCTCCCACTTAAAATCAGTTTTGACTATTGGAGCAATTTCAGGCAGTTATCCAACCACGGGGGCAAATTGTGTGAAAACAGTCGTTTTGTGAAAGCTTTAACCAATAAGATAATTTATAAAAAGCTAGTTTTTCAATTGCATTCCTTACACTGCTGTTGCATGCAGTGAAAAATTTGAATAAATATTGGCGGCGGCCAACATGCTAAATTTGGTACGAAACGCTCCTTTTTAAAAAAGATTGAAAAAACTGAAAATAAGCTTCTAATTCATTTTGAACCTAAAACAATTCCCATTAGGAATAACAAGAGTGCTCGTATATCAGGCAAAGCCGTGAATATTCCGACTGTACCTCACTTCATAGCGAATAGTTTTTTGAAAAAGAAAACATTGAAAACCTAAAGTATTCTTCAAAAGTCGGAACAATAACTCAACGGATAAGCATATGCGGATTTTGTTCCGACAATTGATACGAAAGTAACGGACTACTTGTGCTCGGGGTGGGTTTTTTTTTCTTCAGAAAAATTTCGACTTTTCAACTAGCCATTTTTGACGGTTTTTTTATACCATTCAAAAAGTATCATTGTCTTGAGCCTATTTTTGAAAAGATATTTTACCTGTGATCATTTTTTGTAAACTTATGGGGGTTTAAAGATAGCCTTTTTGGCCAATTTGGGACAATTAACGCGCGATATAATTCGCGCCATTAACGCGTAAGCGGAGATTTAATTCGTCTTAGAAATCGTTCCAAATTGAGAGAAAGAAGTTAAGTTGCCATAGTTGATTTGTTACAAGTAGCAAAATCTTTTTTTTTTGTACTTTATATGGCGTGTGGGGTGATGATTTTCATAAAAACCTCAATTTTTAGAAAAAAAAAATCATTTTTTATTACATTCAATTTTTTAAATATTTTTACTGCTCCATAAACCTTAAAAGGAAGTCGGAACACTCAAGGCTTCGCCCTGATACGAGCAGTCTTGTTATACTTTGTAACAAACTCCGGGTCTTTTCTGTAATACGGCTCAAAACTGATAATTTTCGTATATTTAAAAATGGCTCAAAATGCTGTATTTCAATAAAAAGAGATTCTTAATCAACAAAATGAGGGAACGGAAGAGAAATGTTAAGCAAGATCCCTTTTTTGTCATCATCATTCATTACGGGTTCGTTTCTTGTGAAACTCTTCATAATGTCCGGACAATCACTTTGCTTGACATTGCCTATGCGTTCAATGACTGGCTTGTCCGTAATTTCCAGTTTTTCACTGACAGGTCTCTTGATCAGCTCATGCAATGGTGCACATTCTTCAATTTTGGATCCAGAAGAACTACCCTTGAGCATGAAGGGTTTAAAAATAAAAGCCGAGAGATTTCCATGAAGTTCTGGAAGTCCAACTCGTGAATAATCGGAAAAGAAGAAACAAAAACAAGCCAAGAGAACAAGAATGAACAGAGTTGCCCTCATATTTATGCACCATTTCAACAAAATACGATAAGTTGTACCATGATTAGAACTAAAGCTAACGGCCATTTTAAAAACAAATTCGATAAAAATTGTTAAGGTGGCTGGAATATAGTAATCACAGGTTCAAAGTTGAGCACAAACCAATAGAATAGTTGAGAGCAAAACAATACAAACAAAACCCTAGTTTTACTACAATAGTTGAGAGCAAAACAATACAAACAAACTCTAATTTTGTTCACAGTAATTTAATTTAAAAACAGGTTTTACCATCTGCGAAATTAAAGCTCAGAAGTTTTAAAACCAAATACGATAAACGCGTTAATTTGGTAAGAATAAAACTCCTTAGAAGTTGATACAAGCCTTATTTAAACTGAGTATAGCACACATAACCTTATTTAAAAATAGTATAGCACACATCTTTGACTAGTTTAATATCGTCGTTTTTGTAACAGAAACCAAGAAGTTTCTGCTATCTTAGTGTAATTTAATATTGTCATCATAAAATATTGCAGAAGTTATTATCGACAGCAGTTTCTGAAGAATAATCAAAAATTTCACATGTTTTCGCTTTTTTCTGAAAAAAAAATCAATTTATAGCGTCACTTATGACCAACTTTAACAACAGCGTCACTCAGTCGTTAAACGTTTTTGCAAACCGCAGATTGCCGTCAATTTAGATTAATATTACCGCATCAAAACGCTACAGTTGCGGCACATAGAAACTAAAACCTTTCGTCTTCAGTCGACAAAATGAACCACAATTTTCCGCGCTAATTGGTCGATTGCTCAAAGCCATTTTTAATCCCTATTTTAATTATAGGACTAAAATATACAATATAAACAGGGGCAGATATAGCGAGGGGGGACGCCTTCCTCATCGGGGATTCGACCCCCTGCCGACCCAAAGTGTCCCTCTTTGTTGCCTAAAATTTTTCTAACGGCGCCTTTGGCGCCAATATATACTAATGTTGGGGAGGAGTTTCGCCGAAAAAACGCGTTTTTCTTGCCAAAATGTTCCAAAAAGTTATTAAAATTGCCTTTTTTGGCCTGTTTTTCAAAACATTGCCTCCGGCGCCGAAATTTTGGCCAAAACAGCGTCTTTTTACTGCTTTGGGAGACATCGGAAAATCAATTTAGTCGACCTATAAAAAAGTTGACAAAAAAATTTTTTTTTTTAAATCCTCAACTCCTCTAGAAAATTTTAGATCCGCTCCTGAATATAGACATAAGATTAGTGGAAATTATTAGATATGTTCTAGCTGGGTTGAAAATGTATAAAAGAACTTTTTCTATGTTTTTTATAATCGTCAATAAATTTCAACCGAAGTTAGAGGTGTTAAAACCATCCTAACATCTTAGCTTTGACAATTCACAAAAATAATTCAACTTAATTGGAAGTGAAATGTTAAATAATCGAACTTTTAGCAAAGTTGACCAAACCATGATTCCATTATTCTATAAAACAAAACCATGATTCTATATATATTTCAAAAAGTATTATCGAGTTTGTATGAACTTCGTCGGGCTGCAATTGTTCCACAATTTTTTTATATAAGCCAAACTGGGAAAATATTTAAAAGAAACAAATAACGATTTTTTTGTCGATTGTTGCACAAGTTGATTTTGTTGAAACAATAAAATACTACAGCAGATAAAAAAATTATAAAAGATTTATTTTGAAGGAAGAGCTATTAGATCGCCAAACAATAGACTGTTTTTTAAAAAAGAAAGTAGGCGCAGTTATCATTAGATACTCCTCTCTGTTTAAAACTGTTTTTGTTAAAATTGTGTCAAAAACTTTAAAAAACAATCAGTTGACAAAGAATCATATATTTCTTTATTTTCTAAAAACAAATATCTATATATACTTTTAGTACTTAAATGCAAATTGTGCCAACTTCACGCAAATAAATGAATATACTGCATAAATGTTGCCAAAATTATGCAAGTTGTCCGTAGTTTTCCTGTGTATATTGGACTAAAGGACATTTCTTGCAAGGCTATGGATCCTTATAGTTTTGTAGAAATTTAACATTTTGATCGTTCTTCCTTTTATTTCTTCTATTTCAAAGTTGAACCCTAGAAAAGTTGTTTTCTTACAGGATTCAACCACAGGTTTTGAAGTTTCCCATTATCTCCACAATAAAACAATTTGAAATTTAATGCAAGACTTCTGTGATATTTCTATGATGATGAAAATTGCATGATCGGCTAATTTCACTAAAAAAAGGTTCACTATTGGCTCACTACTTTTAAAGATTTTCTTGTATGATACTTTGTCTGTTTGTATGATTTTCATAAGTATGGGATTTTTTGTAATCAACAATTTTAGTCAAACCCGTTTGAAGTTACTTTAGCTCTCAAATAGTGCGTCCCGAGTCAAGTTACTCAATTTTTTATCCAATTTTCAAAGTTGGAAATGTGCAAGATTGTGGCCCGAAACTCAAATCGAGCAAATTCGAATCATAAGTCAAGCACTGCCTAGCTTTTCATTAAAAAACATCGAAAAATTTTTTTCTTAAAACTGATCAAAAAGTTCTGTGAAAAAAAAACTCAGTAATTAATCAGCATTAGATATGTGGGAGTAGTCGCTTACCGCAATACATACTTTAAGGATTTCTTTTGAATTTTGAGATAAAAACTTCTTGCTCAAGAAAACTTAAATTTGAGCTAAGTATCTTCAAATTTTTTTTTGTTCTGTTTTTCAAAAAAAATTGAACAATTAAGCTTGGGGTTGTTTATTTATTCAGTTAGTTTTCGACAATCGAATTATAGTATTTGACAAATCATTTTTACAGCCCATTAGAGATATTGACTCCTTAAAATAAAAAATAAAAAAAATAGTTTACCTCCAATTATTTTTGCAAAAAGCTGGTAGTTTGAAAATTGCCAAAAATTGCAAAACTATGCGCGTTTGGAAGATTTTATTCCTAATGCAGAAAGTATAAGACAAACTATTTATGCGGATAAATTATTCCGCACAACAGAGGCGTTCAACTAAATTGAGGCTAGCTAATCGGTCGCATTATTTTCACACGAATCAAAGTCTTACACTTGATTTTTGGTTTTGTCCAAAATTTATATATTTTTACAAAAATATATTTTCCCAAAAACTATTCGATATGGATAAAGAGGCAGTCGAAACATTCAGGGCTTTGCCCCGATATACGAGCAGCTTTGTTTTGACAGTAAAATTTACATTTAAACAGTGGAACAGCAAGCAAGTTTTGGATACCTTGGCAGGTAGCACCTTACTCTGATACATTATTTGACTCTGATCTTTGTTTTTTCACCAGATTTTGTAAAATTCGCTAACAAAAAGAAGAGACAAGTTTTCCGATACACGTGGGTTCAATTGTTCGACAACAATATAGACTGGAAAATGGAGAATGTTAGCTGAGTCGCAGAAAAAATTGATGTCTCGATCAACACGGACATATTTTGTCTGTTCGAGAAAAGTGAGACATTCAAGACATATCAAACTTTGGCCGAGCACGACAAAAAACTTTGAGCTGAATTGCAAAAACGCACGGACAGTTTTTTGTCGAAAAAATCGAGACACTAGACATAATTTATTCTGGTCGAGCCGGTCGAAAAAATATCCGAAATCTCTTGCGCAAATCTAGCGCAAATTTTGGTCGAAAGAGTCGAAACATGCCAATACTTGTACTTGAGAACCTACCTAAATTGTGTCCAGATAGCCGTCAAATATCAATCATGGTCAATAAAGTCGACACATACCGATCATTGGGAGCGTGCCCAGATTTGGCAGATTTGGCTGAGCCAATCGAAACATATCGATTTTGGTCAAAAAAGTCGCAACATACCGGATACTTGAACACATACTCAACTTTTGTCCATATGGTCGATGCAGATCAAATTTGGTTCAGAAAGTCGAAAAATACGGATACTTGTAAATTTACCAAATTTTTGTCGAGATGTAGGAAGCAGAGTGATTTTGGTCGAGAAAAGTAGAACATAACCGATACTCGAGAACATAATCATTTTTGTCGAGATGGTTGACGCATTTCAATTCTGGTCGAGGAAGTCGTAACGCAGATCAAATTTGGTCAAGAAAAGAGAAACAAAACCAATATTTGGGAACAAAGCCAATTTTCGTCGAGATGTTCGGAGCATATCAAATTTGATTTATAAAGCATAATCATAACCGATCACCTGAACGCGAGATAGTGAAAAACCCACCCGATCGAATGCTTTCGAGTAGCGGAATGATAGGTTATGCTATGTTACTGAATTCACAAATGTAGTTTCAAAGCAGTCTTGAGGGCATTATGCAAACTTATAATGACTGTGAGAGTTCATCGAGAGCCCTAACGACTTAAGCTTCGGCGAAAAATTCGGACTTAGTTTTTTGAGGTGCATACTAAACCCAACTTATGATGAGCGTCGAATCATTTCTTGGTGTGAAGTTTTTTAGGTTAATCTTATGACCACTTCATACAACGGTGTTATTACTAAAAAAGTAATATCCCCTTTTGTTTTATATTTTACCCCCCTCCCTGCCAGTTTGCCACAAGCGCCATTCGCCGCTCCCCCTCATGCTAGAACATGGGGGAATTTTTTATTGGTACACTTTGAGGGATGGGGGTTAATTATTGACACCCACACCTCAGTTTACCCACCTCCTCCCCAGTTGACCCCCCCCCCCCCACCTGAGGGGGTGACGTTGACACATGGCGTTTAGTTAAAGACATGGCACACATTTTGCAAATTACAATTTTCCTGCAAAATTTGCAAAACTTCTGCAAAAATAATTGAATATAGTCCCAAAAACAATGGATTATAATCCATTAAAAGAATTATACTGCATTATTTTTTTTTTCAAAAATAATCGATTATAATGACAATATAATCAATTTTTTGGCCTGAATTTTACATTTTTAATCGATTATAATGGATTATTTTAGTCTCGGGCTCGGTGCGAGTAGTTTTTAAATTTAGTTTTTGTTCAGTTTTGTTTTCAATGCTTTATAGTGAAGGACGACCGAATTCGGTGAAAATGTGCAATAATTAAAGAGGAGAACAAAAAAGCAAAATTTACAAGAAAATACAATTAAAGTTGACACCAGCTTTTCATCCAAATTTTTCTTATTTAGTCTGACCACCAAAGATAGCCCGACCATAATAAAAAAACTAAGATCTGAATCACCGCTAATGTGGTTTTAACTTGATTTAACAGTACGATTTTTTTTTTGTTCATTCTTACAAACTAAACACGCAGTCTACGCTGTATGTCCAGCCAGTAGCGGATGTAGGATTTTCTCGAAGGGGATGGGCGGATTTTCGAAAAACTTTCGAAAACTTTGTCGGCTTTTTTAAGGCCGACCAAATTGATTTTCCGAGCTCTCCCAAAGCTTAAAAAAGATCCACAGGCAAAATTTTGAAAAAACAGGCAAAAAAAAACAATTTTAGGCTCTTTTTGAAATATTTTGACACAAAATCACGTTTATTCGGCACGCGCTCTATTGGTATATTTTGACGCCGAAGGCGCTTTTAGAAAAGTTTTTGGGATGGTCAACCAAAAATGGATGTCCTAAAAAGTTCTCCAGACACGCTTCACTGCATATTGCAGCATCATAGATCCTTTCATTTATTTTTTAGATATCGAATTTCGCAAAAAATGAAATTTGGAACGGAAAAGGTGACGGCTCGACTAAAATATAGCTCGACTGGCGTAAAAATTTGGAAACACAAAAATGTATCGACTATCCTAAATTTGAAACGGTTTTCCCCAAAAATACAAAACAAGAAAAATCCTTTGAAATTGAACCTTGCATTTTTGAGATACAGAAAAACGAGAAATCCTAACTATCCATTCTAACTAAAGGGGGAGATTCGTTACTAGGCACCAAATTTGCATATGCTTAATGCATGAACTGTTTCATTATAGGGGTTGCAATTCGTTAACAGATACAAAAGGTTATAAGAATAGTTAATGATCAGTTTTTTTGTATAATGATTTTGATCTTGTTAACTATCGCCCAACCATTGCAATGGGCGGACGGGGGGGGGGGGGGGGTTCTTTACACGATCTGGACGAAACTTTTCGAGATAATACCTACCAATTTAGACAATATTTGGTTTTTGTGTTTCAATAGTTCTTGATTCATTTTTAAGTTAGGTGCAAAAACAGAATCTTTAAGTTTTTAAGAAATTAAAAGAGATTTTTTTTGAAAGGACAAAGATGCAAATTAGTGTGTGACCGACTTTTGGAAAGATCGCAATTTTTTGGTTAAAAAAACTGAGAGCGTAGTTTCCAGGCAAAACTCTAAATGTTCCTTAAAGTGGAGTCAACGAGTTGGATGTATTTATTGGCAAAAAATATTCAAAAAAAACTTTCAAAAAAAGGTTCATCTTTTCCGCACCTTGCTAAACGAGCAAAAGCATTAATTGATTTGCACCTTAAAATAAACCATTTGAATCAATCAACTTGTCTCATATCAGTTGTGACGATGATTTCTCTGCAAGATTATTTTACCACGCGCAATAGTTATCCCATATTGGCATTTTCAAGCCCTCATTACTGCCCGATAAATTTTTTTTTGAAATAATCTTTTTTAAACTCAGGGCACAAACTAAAACGCCTGAACACTGAGACGCCTCAAACTTGAGACGCCTGAAAACAGGCCTAATTAAGTCTTATGGCGCTCTCTCTAGTGACGTTTTCGTAAAAAAAAATATTTTTAATTTGTATTTCTGTTCTTGTAATGACTTTACTTGGAAACAATTTACTGTAATTATCCTTTTTATTATAATTTCAGATGGTTTGAAAATTTTTCGCGCAAACATGTAAGTTGAAAAGAAGAAATTAGTCTGAATAAAAAAAGAAAAACCAAACTATCAGACTATGCGTGTTCCTTCTTTTTTTTGAAACAATAACTGTGCAATTTCGCAACATCAGTTTAATAAGCATTTTTCAACAAATTTTTCATCTAGCTGTTTTCAACAAATTTTTTTCTTTTTAGAAACTTTCTAGCAGTATTTGAGCTCGAGTTGAGGTGGTCGCTTTATATACTGACTTACAAACTCGAACCAGGCTAATGAAACATTTGTAAATTATGATGTCGTATCAATTTTTAAGGAGGAGTATTACTATACACAATTTTTTTTCAAATTATTTCAATCAGAAAAAAAATTCTACAATTTCAACTGAAGGCGCTACTTAAGGTTTTCTTCCGTATGAAAGATAATTAGTCGCTGAATTAGATAGCATCTAGAAATTAATTTCTAGGCTATTTCAAAAAAAGAAATCTGCGCTATTTAAACAAACTTAATAATAATCATCAGAATTAGGTCTTTTGTTCTAAAAATAATTGATCTGCTTCAGAACAGAACAAAAATTGGCAAAAAAAAAGATTTGACAGGCGTTGCTTTTTATGTTTTTTCAAGATTTGATGCAGTTTAATTGAATTACGATTTTTTTGCGGTTGACTCTATTTCGTCTTCTTTCGATGCAAAAAGTCAGGGCTGATATTTGCACCGAGAAGGCAGTTTGTTTTGACGCAAAACCTACTCCGTAACTCAAAAATTAAAAGCTGGAATCCTACTGCGTGCCGAGTTAATTAGGTTCCATTGCAAATGAAATCCCCAGCACTCAATGAATTACACAAAAAAAAACATGACAACAAATTACAAAAAAACTGTCAGACGAAACAAAAACAAGAATAGCTGGTTTTTGTGCGAGCGACACAAAATGTTCTTGCCATAGTCTTTACAATTTTAAAAAAAAAAAAAACATTTTTTTTTTTTCAAATTAGTGTAATTTTTTTTGCGTGGTGTGATAAAAAGATCTGACTTAAAACAATAAGTTAAGCATATTAGACAGTCATAGTAAAATAAGTAAATCGGACCAAAAATTTGTAGGAAAAGACTAGAAAAACAAAAAAAAATTTAAAGTTTTTTAAAAAGCAAATATTAAAAAAAAAATTTTGCTGAAAATTTTGACTTTTATGAAGTTTTTTGTTCCCAAATTGGAGCTAAGAAAATCCAAAACTAGTTTTAATTGCTGAAATTTTAAATTAGGCATAATTTATCTGTTGCAAGACTGCTCCTTGCTTTATTCGTGTTCGAATTAAGACGAAAAATTAAAAACATCAAAAAGTGTTTCTCGACATTAGAAACTTTTTGAAAACGTTTTAAGGTCGATCAAATCACGACTGAAAGGGCTTTAATATGAATCTGTTGAATGAAATTATCAGTTTTGAAGCCGAAAATACGTACTATGGAGTCTAGATATAGTGAGTCATCATATTGAAATATTTTCAAAACTGTTGATAAAAAATGTCAAAAAAAATTATGCCGAAAAAAAAGTGTGTGGCTTTAACTAAAATTTAGCTCAAGTAAAAATATTTATTTTCAATTTTTATATAACACATCAATTTAAATTTCTTGTCAAAAATAGAACTCAAAACAAATGTACAATTGCATTATAAAATAGCACCAAAGTCGTAAAGGCATGATTTGAGATTAACAGAAGTCGGAATTTTTTTATTGCAAAATTACTCAAAAATAACTAAAAACACTATTTGCGGAAATGAAAAAAAAACAAACGGAATAAAATGAAGACTGCATAAAAAAAGTCAGAATTTCGTTCTGAATTCAAAATAAAAAGTTGGTTATGAGTATTGTAGTTAATAGTGATTGCAAAGCTGATTTAAATCCAGGGGCTATCGAGGGACGACTGACAGGTGTTCCAAACTCGGCTATTTCGACTTTCACCCCACCGTTGAAGTTTCCAGGGTCCTCGTCGCCTTTAGTGTTTCTGAGGTCGTGTTTCTGAGTGTCTCTGTCCACGTGGTATGTTTGCCAGTCGGTCCATTCGCCGTCTGTGCCCCCCAGCATCAGTTTGTCGGCTGGAGTCGAGGGGTCATCTTTGGGGATCTGGTGATCTGAAAGCACAAAAGCGATAACTATAAGCTTTCCGATGACTCTAAAGCGGAAAAGTTATAAATGAGTAGAGCCAAAAATACATTGGATGGCACACAACAGTACCAATCATTAAAACTTTTAGCAGGTTTCCCGAAACTTGAAATCCAATGGACTATTAAAGTTAAGTGGGTCACACAATCGTGGAAGAAATAATCTGGCAAAATTCAGAATTCTCGAGCTTACTTTAAAAAGAACGCCACGCTTCTTTGTTTTCAGTTAAGACAGGACTTATAGACTGACCTCTGATGAACCTTTCGTCTGGAATGGAACAGTCTGATCCCTTCCAGCCATAGTCACAAACACACAGTCTCTGATTGCTGCAGAACTGAACATAAAAAAAAACATAAATAAAAAATATCTTTTCAGCTATAAGATTGTTAAAATGTCTCAATCCAGCGGCTCTCATTGTGAAAGTTAGGGCGATAACTATGGTTTTTAGTGGTGATTATTGCTTGCGAGAAAGATAATTTTGCTGATGTCCAATTTAAAAAGACCAATGATGGAGAGCTGGCACTTTCTCCATCATTCTCCATTAGCAATTTCTCCATCATTCTCTGCAGCAAAAATGTATTCTGCTTCTATGGAATACTTTTAGTTGATCAAAATTTTGATTAATACACTACTCAAAAATGTGCTGATTAGTACAAAAATGTACTGATTAATACACTACTTTAAAATTTTTAAAACACTACTCAAAAACCAGATAAACCCCTATTTGAAACAATCCCGTATTTCAAACGTCCAATACAAAATCAGAAGATATTGAAGAATCGCGTCGTCCAATAGTTTAACCGATTCTTCTATTAAAATATTTGAACTTCATTAAATTGAGCGTAAACTGGAACGATTTGAGATTTCACATTTTGGCACTCGGTATGTTCCGTTTAGAACCCCCCCCCCATCTACAAATATACCAAATTAAGATTCTCCGCCACAGCATTCAATTAAAAAATATATATCGTATCTGGCAAGCGTTGCATGTAAAATGCTCTAATCTGATTGCCTGAAAAATCGAGCTCAGAACCAAGTTAACATCCTCCCTCATAAACGAGTGTCGGAGAAAGAGAGTGTTAACTTGGTCCCTTGTTCCGATTGCTTCCTCCGATATGCACCCACCCCATGATGTGAACAGAAGTGGCCAGTGATCCTGTCGTGGCCTGGACATACAAAGTAGTCCATGTCTGATGCACGTAAGTCCAGACACTGGCTGTCTCTGCTGCAGACCCTGTTGGTGCCACACTTGGTGCCAGGGGCCACATAGCCCACATCTGTCCCATCGTCCAGCACCACACTCGCACTTCTGGAGAGAGAGCAGAGAAAAAAAAGAAATTTAGCAGGCAATCTTACCAATGAGTTATTAGCTTGAAAAAAGCAGAAAAAAATATTTCTTGCCAAATTGTAAAGTAAATCTTAAGAATTGGAAACTAAAAGTTTCATAGATTAAAAAAATTGTATACCCCCAATATAGTGGAGTGCGCAAGAATTTTTTGAGGAGAGGGAGTGGCTTTTTAAATTTTGAAAAGACTCTATTTTGCTAAAAATTTTGCACCAAAGGAAAAAAAGAAGCAAAATTTTTTAAACCTTTTTGGGACATATTTTGGAATGTTTTGGAAACAGGTATTTTTCGGTGCCCGCTCCCCTCTCAAATTTAGGGATTGTTGGCACGGAAAGCGACTTTAAAAAACTTTTCGAACATGTTTTAAGGACCCAATGAACAGTTGTAATTTTTCTAACGGAATTTAAAATCGTATCGAAATCATAGCAGAACAAAGAAAGCAAAAAATGTTAGGAAACAATGTAACCTAACGGTCTTATTAATTTGTAAAATGTGGTTATTTTTGAAAAAACTTGGAAACTCGGTGCTTGGGAAGAAGAGTCGTGATTAAATTGGACTGACGAGCACTTGTCGTTGATTCCCTGTTGAGATGAGTGGGAGTTGGTGTTAAAGGGGTTGAATCTGAATCGTCTCACTTTCTCAATCCTCACTGAAGTGGAGAGAGACCCATTGCACTGCAGCATCCCACAGTAGACGTTTCTGAGAAAAAAATCACAATTTTTTGTAGAGGCGTGGCATTCAGTTACGTAACGAGTTTACCGCTATGTATTCTGAAAGTTATTTAGAAGGCGTTTGAAAACTGTTGATTGTGGAATCCAGCTTCTAACTAGCACAGTTATACCTTTCAAGAGATGTAGAGTTTGGTCGTAGACTTTATTTTTTTTGTTTCAAAGTGAGCAAGCATGTTGTCAAAAAAAAGACTTACTAAATAACCATTAAATCAGCCATTACGCCGGAAATTTACACAGACAAATAGTCACAAGTTTGATAAAATAAAAATAATTTTCTAATGTTTGAAAGCATTCTCGAAATCTACTAACATCGAATTTTGTTTGTACCAATTCATGCCTTTCTTGATGGAAACCCAGTCAGCTTTGCAAACAAATTCGTTTACATTGTCAAGGCCTTGATTTCAGACCCCTTTACTTTTAAAACTCGTTTTCTTATGTTTAGTCTTTAGAAAAAAACATCAATTTAGGTTTTTCTTTTCCTTTTGAAGCATTACAAGGCCAAATTGTGCTTTTTGTGAATTTTTATGTGAACTCCGCAGCAAGCCAAAAACAGAATTGTTGCGGAATCCCCAACTTTTTTTTATTTTTCTTTCTCGTTCTGTGCTCTTTTCGATTCCACATAAAAATAGCTAAAACACTGTTTTACTCAAAATTGCTCCAAAAACAGGCAATCCGCAACAAAATTTTTTAAATTCGCAACAAGATGTGCGGAATTAGAACAGTTTGTGTTCACTAAATTTAAGTCGCGGAATCCGCAAATTGTGAGCGAAATCCGCAAACTGTAAGCAAACAACTACCTATATTCATTCGTTGTGGAATCCGCAACAAAACTAATGCGCCGACAAAAATTACGTCGCAGGGATTTGTACGCGGAATCCACGCTTCTTTTATATGTGGAATCCACTTAAATTTTGGAATTTGTTTTAAAAACTGTCTTTGGAATCCAGGAACATACAGACACAAAATTGTGCGCCTATCTAGTGAGTAATTTAACCTCGTATTGAGTATTTGATAGTTCAAACGTTTTTCTAAGATTCAAATGTAGTTTCTGCTTTCTTAGTAGCTGCTCAGATTTATTTTCTGACTACTTTCGCTATTTTCTAGCAGTTTTTAGGCCCATAGTTCATAACAGACGATGGCTCGAGAAAAAATTCTCAATTTCGTAATGTATGTATTGAGATAATTGCCGATAAAAAATTCTGAAAAGTTTACTCTGTTGAACCTTTTTACAACATTTTTTGATTTTCTAACGTCATAGTGTTTTTTTCAAAATTTAGCTGGCACATAAAGTTTTTTTCACTAAACTTTATCATGCAATAAAAATTAAACGGTAAGCAATAGACACGTGTGAAAAGAACCTGAACTCTAAGAAATCGAGATGAAAAATGTTTTTCTGAAATTTACTTTTATGTGTTTGCTTGTTTTAATAAAAGAAACTGGATTAACAGATAATTAATTCTTAATGATTGAAGTGAATTTTCACTTATTTAAGGTTTGTCGTTTTTTTGTTTTTCTCTTCATGAAAAAGTCTACATGTTTTCGAAATCAAAAGTATATTTTTTTGTGGTTTCCCTTTTTCATTTTTTTAAAATATAATTTGACACAACAGATAGAACTACAAAGTCTTGGCCGATTACATCAGATGTTTTTGGTTTATTGCTCCGACTTTCGAATCAAATGAGGGTTATATAATCTTGGGTTGATTTTTTTATTCAGATCAACTTCCAAAAGAACATTTGATGAGAAAGGGAACAATCCCTAGATTTTCCTGGCCCCTGAATGTGCTCGCATAACACTATACTAAACTGAATCTACGATCACTGCGAAACAATTCTGTCTAAACTGCTCCTCTAAAACTCTGATACCAAAAGTGTAACGAGAATTGTTTATGCGCCCCGAATTATGCCGCACTTCAAAATTTTTTCTAATTGAATGTAGGCAAGCAACCTGGCTGCAATAATTCCATACACCACTCAAATTTTATCACTTAGTTTTGATATCTTTCTTGATATCACCTAATGTCTGTTATCAGCCCAAAATTCATAGTTTGTCGATTTTTCATTCACCAAAAACTACTCGAGACCAGATAAAGGGCAGTCGAAACAATCAAGGCTTTGCGTTTTTGTCTGAACATTTTCGCTGCACAATATGGCTGAACTAGATTCGATAATTCTAAAATTTGATTTTCAAACAACCTTTAAAATGAAAGTATGTAGTCCAAAAATGTATTTTGCCCATTCACAGACTAGAACACCCAAATTATTTTATTTTAATTCTCTTTCTAAGTCTATTTAGAGCCAACAACCTGCAACAATTTTATGTGATCTTATGATGCTATTGTGTGCTAACTTAGGAATAAAACGCGTGCTTTAAAAATACTCGTTTTGTTTGACTGATTTTGTTTGACTAAAATTTTACAAAATGATTCGTTTTTTGGTAAAATTTTCATTTTTTTTTTGAAAATACACTGCCTTTTACAAAAACTTATATCAGCCCATGACCAAAATTTAAAGTAGGGTTTGACGTGAAGTATGGGTTGATTCAGAGAATCTTTTTGCATGCATGATTGGACTGCTTTGCCTCACATTGAAATCTGCCTTTGAACAGACTATTTCTACAACTTGAAGACTAGGTATGGTTCAACTTTAAGAAACTTTAAGCAAAAAAATGAAGCTTTGGATAGCAATTGTACTGCAGGTGGTTGAACAACCTCTTTGTGTGAAAGCATCGGTTGCGCAGAATATTTGCAATGAAAATTTTAAAAACAAAACAAAATGTCAATCAATCACTGTTTATAAAGCCGATTATAAATAACCTGTAATGTTGTCTGGTAAATAATTGACCGGTAGATTCATTTTCATTCTCTAATTTTATGGGATATGGATTTTTGTTTAAGTGCTAATGGTATACATTTTTTTCCGTGATAGCGAGACGAAGTTTTTTTTACCTTATTTGGTCAGCTTTGTAATTTCCGAGCTCTTGGCAGTGCGCTCAATTTTTTTTCGAAAATAACTGCATCACGTGTTTGCATCCGAAAACTGTGTTGCAAAATTTTACTTACCGTTAGATTTATGACGAAACTAAATTTTTTCATGAGTAGAAATTCAGCAGAAAAATTTGAGCAGATTCTTAACCTACTCGTGAAGAATTCAACTAGCACCCTACTAATATGATGTGAACACTCACTGTCTGTAGCATGGCCTGTAATTGCCCCCTCCTAGGTCCCCACAGTTGCCGTAGCCACTTCCGGCCGAGTTGAGGTTGTGGTAGCACAAGTCCACCCCACTCTTGCTCTGGATGCCATACAGCAGCTGGCACTGCTGGTCTTTTGTCAAACACTCTCCCTTCAGACAGAAGTCCTGAAATATCATCAGTATGTAAATTTTTGGCTCATTACATGTTCCTCCAGCCCCCCCCCCCCCACCGCTAGCAAATTGTAGCCCCGCATCGATTTGAGATTATGGTACCTTCCAGAAACCTATAGCCCCCTCCCGCAACAAAAGAACAATCACAGTGTTGGCTGTCTAAGCATAGAATGGCATCGATTATTTTACATGAAAAATTCACTTTTGTTTATAGAATTGATTTTCCATTGCTTGATAACAAATATTAAACTGCAGACGGCAATTTAAAAGCCCAAGAGTCAAAAAATTAGAGACCATGTGAACAAGCAAACAAAAAGAGGTTAAAAGAGAATTCTACATTTTCACGAAAAAATTTAGGATTTTCGAGAGTGAGTGCATATTTGAGCTCAACACTATCTCTAAAAAAGGTCAAATGTTTCTTTGCCACGGAAACATATTTAAAAACTGATTCCCTTTTCAAATATGTTTGGAAGGATTTCACCAAACATCACCGTTTACCAGATCGTTAAACGGAATTACGTAATGAATGAATGCATCAATTACGTAATGAATACGTAATAAACAACAACAATCAAAACAGTATTAGTGTGTGTGACCTGTTGGTGGTTGCATGGACTGGCGTCTATCTTGTAGGTGTTGGGGGGACAGAGGGGGGAGTGTCCGTCACACCTCTCCTCCACGTCGCACTGACCCATCTGTTCACGGCACACACTCCCATTGCTACGCAACTACAACATTTTTTCAAAATTTTAACTTCACTTGAAAAAATCATGTTTACTATATACTTTTCATGAATTAAAACTGTATGATAAGCATTTTTTGCTTGTTGTTCCGGCTTTCGATACGAAAGTAACGGAATATTTGTGCTCGGGGTGGGTTTTTTTTCTTCAGACAAGTTTCAACTTTTTAACTAGCCATTTTTGACGGAATTTTTTAAAAATCATTCGAAAGGTATTGTTGTCCTGAGCTCAAATTTGAAAAGATATTTCACCTGTGATCGTTTTTCGTAAAGTTACGGGGGTTTAAAGATTGCCATTTTGGCCAATTTGGGACAATTAACGCGCGATATATTTCGCGCTATTAACGCATAAGCGGAGAGTTAATCCGTCTTAGAAATCGTTACAAATTGGTTAAAAGAAGCCTATTTGCCATAATTGGTTTGTTACAAGGAGCGAAATCTATCCTTTTTTTACTTTGTATGGCGTGTGGGGGGATGATTTTCAAAAAAAAATTGCAAATTTTAGAATTTTTTTTTTAATTTTGTTTTATTTCATTGAATTTTTTAATGTTATTACTGCTCCATAAATCTTAAAAGGCAGTCGGATTATTCCGGGCTTCGCCCTGATACGAGCAGTCTTGTTTTTACTTTAAAAAAGCTCATTCTTAACAAAAACGACGTCCCTAAAAACTATTTGTAAGACTTTAATTCGGTAGTAAAAATGCTTATTTTTAGCGACTTATTAATTAAAATAATTATCATATAGCGACTTATTAATTAACATCACAGTTGCATAAAAAATTTCTATTCGCATCGGGTCAACATCGGGTCGACTTAGGAAACATATGTCAACTTAGGGACCTAGGCGTCAAATACGTATTAATTGAAAAATATTTTTTTTGAGAACGCTCTGCGATCAAGTTAACATTCTCTCATCCCCCCCCCGCCCAAAATAGACCAAGTTAAGATCCTCCACCCCAGTGCTGAATTTAAATTAAATTTGTTAATCGCTGCATGTAAAATGCTCGATTCTGATTGGCTGAAAATTCCGAACTTAGAAACTTAGAACCAAGTTAACATCCTCCCCCTAAACGTGCTTAGGGGGGGGGGGGGAGGGGAGGATGTTAACTTGGTCCAAGCTCTGTTAGAGCATTGTAGCTTCAGTCGTCGTATCTTATATACTTTTAAGATCATTCTAATAGGTTTTGTGAAAAAAAAAATTTTAATTTTACCATCTTCGATTCCAAAAATATGATAAGTAAAAAATAAGGAGCATCTCGTATGTTAAATACGTTTGAAATCATTCTAGGTGTTGTGAAAATATGTTTTTATTTCGATTCCAAGAATATGATCTTTTAAATAAGTTAGCGTGAAAATGAGAAAAAAAACGTGAACTGACTGACTGACCCTGCATTGTGAGTTGCAGCACTCCCCACTTCCACACTGTGCACTGGCCGTGAGCATGCACTGTGAACAGCAGCTAGAGTGTCCTGTGAGTGCACACTCCTGTGAACAAACAAAGGGCTGATCATCTCAAACAAAACATGGGTGGGCTGAAAAAACGATCAACTGATACCGTTTTCTGGTCCTCTTTGAGAAATCTGCTTTATTTGCATTGATGTAAAAACAAATTTCATGTTCAATTTGTAGTTCAATCATTTGAATCGAAGAAATGTGTTCTTTCATTTCTTTATTTTCAGCCAAAAACTGCTGACAAAATCCTTGAACGATATTGAACCAAGTTAATAAAACCTAAAACTGCTCATTGAGCATTGAAAAACAATTTTGCTTTCATTTTGACTCAAAAAACTAAGTTTAAACCCACAAAATTTCGCTCTTGGACCGACAAGGTTGCTCAAGGCCACTGATATTTTATCAGCAATATGGCATCATAAAAAAAACATTCCTGGTGATTAATTTTTTGTTTTATTAATTAAGAGTTTCTTCTGTCCAAATATAGACAACGAGTTTCAAAAAAACTTTGAAAAAAACATCAAATTAATTTCTTGGTTTCTTTGAAAGAAAAGAAAAATGACTGCCTTAAAGGTCAGCCCAATAGGAAAGTGAAAGCCGCGCTCAAATGATAGTCTAGTCTACACCAAAACGAAAATCGTTTGCAGATCTTGCAAAATGAGCCTCCGGGTTTCACATCAGATAGAACCAGAGACCAATTTATGACAAGGACCTAAATTTTTTAGCCAATTACTCCACAAAAAATGTCCATCCTAAATTGGTTTATTGGGACACGATTTTGTTACTTTTAAAGGTCTGTCGATGCAAAAATTGCTTTAATGTTATAAGCTCAATATTTTAAAATATTGCTCAGAAAAATAAATATCCAAAAAAAACATCTTCCTGCCGATTTGAGGGGAGTGCAGTCAAAAAGTTGACATGTCATACAATAGACAAGCCGTAAGCCAATCACAATTGAGTGTCACAAAGTAGACAAGTCGTAAGCCAATCACAATCAAGATAAGACTAAACAAACATAGTAACTAATTTGTTTTCTCTATTTTGATTGGCTTACGACGTCTCTACTTTATGGCATACTTTTTGCAACGTAACCATATTAAGGAAGGTCTAGGACAACAGGCCGACGGGATATCAAGCCGATTGGATTTCAGGCCGAAATTTAAACTTTACAAGCACCTCAAATCACTTTTTTATCTTCTGTAAAATGCTGCTTTAGAAAAATTAGGGCAAGTTTGGTCCATAACTAGCGTTATTCATTACAATGCTCAATTTACGATTGGCATCCCTAATAACAACAGCCGCTTTCTGAAATGTACAAACAATAAACATAAAAAACGCCTTCACTTGTGTTTTGTTTTCAACTTTCCCAATTTTCCTAAGCAGCATCCGGAGACTTAAAATTTATGAAGACGCCATTAATGACTGACGAAAGATCCAAGAAAATCAGAAATTCTTCAAAAAAAGTTTTCAAATAAAAAATATTTCTAAGAACAGTATTTCTACTTTATAAGAAGCAATTCGACTTGAAGTTCCTTATTTTACGATTTGGCTTAAAATCCTGCCGGCTTGATGTCCGGCACCCGTTTGAGGTGATCATATGCATGTTCTAAGAAATAAGACATGATCTTTGACTTGATTCCATTGCATTCTCTCAGTTTTACCGTCATAAATTCTTTGGACATGCGGGTTTGCTTCTTTTTTAAGCCTGAAATGCGGAATTTCCAAAACTCATTGTAATGTCTTTATTCTGATCAACAAAAATTAATGGATGATCTTGCGTCAATTTCTTCCCCCACCCCAAAAAATTATGTTCAGAAATCAGAAAATAGTATGTTCAGAAATCAAAATCCTGTTGGAAAACGTATTTCGATATTTTGATTTAAATTCTCCAGTAGCAACCTAACAAAATCCAAGATCATAAAAATAATGCTTTAGCGGTCAAACTTCGGAAATGATTGTATAGAAATGATTGACAGGAGAATAATAACATGAACTAAATCAAGACTCAAATGACTGATTTAGCACTATGACATTCCCTCTTGTGAAATGAAATGAAATGAATTTTAATGATAATTGCAATGAAATTTAAATACTGGATTTTTTCGTGAAACATGAATGTACTGATAAAAACAATTTAAAAAGAAAGAAGTCAACAACTCATTTTATTGCTAGTTTTTTATAGTTTCAAAAAAATTTCTACTTGGAAATTTCCCACGAAGAAAAGAACCAATATACAGTCTAGATTGTTCAGCTCTTCTCGGAGAACCATGTTGTGTTTTTGTTAAAGAACTTAATTCAGTATTTATGATAACATTTTGGTTTTTTTTGCCCGCAGTCAATAAGCGCAGATTTGTTTCAGATCTCTATAACTAGGTCCCCCTTTTGCAAAAGGGGGTAGAGTCGTCTCTAGGTATAACGTTTTGATATGCTTAACCGTTGATTTATTTCTTTATAAGGGGGTTATTCGTTCTAGTAGGACGAGAGGAGGCTATAGTTAAAGAGATCCTCCGGTTTAAATTATTACCACAAACTGATTTATAATAAAAATAATAATAATCATAATAATGATAAAAATCATCATAATAATAATAACAAAAAGAGGTTACCAGCTGTGTGCCACAGTCGCATTCTTCTCCAGGGTCCATCAGCCCATTTCCACACAGACCCAGTCTCTGCTGATGATTGTGATTGACACCACCATCCATACTCTACAACATCGCTCACAACATAGAACAGATCAAATCTTATTGATTTTTCTATGATTATTTTTTTTAAATTGGGTTCCAACTTGGACCCCGTTGTGTTCACTTTTTGCCTGATTATCGCCGCCTTCAAGCTACAGCATCACAAAAGAAAAGACCAAATATTATATTATTAATTTCTTTATTGTCATAAATTGGGCTCCAAATCGGCTTTGGGTCCACTGTTTGCATAATATGTCATTGGGTTCACTTTTTGCGTGGTAACGCGGGTACAATTGAAGTAGCACTTGAGCTCATCAATTTCTTCCCGTGGAAAACTAGGGACATGGTAAAAAAGTTTACTCCGGGTTAGAGCTGCAAAAAATCTGTGACGATGTTTAGAACCAACGTATATGAAATTTCATATTTTTGCTGGGAGGAAGTTTTTGCGAGGTGCTTTAGAACCGCATCTCTTTTAAGCAAAAACTTAATCCCCATTATGATTCTCTTAATTATACTTCATTAGCGGTTTGAAATTGTATAGGAGACGAAAATTTAACTGTGACAAATCATATAGCTGCGGAAGTGTTGTATATGGGGTTCAGGTATATATCGAGAAAAAAGTTAACAGCAAAAACGTAACTTTGTTAGATTAGAAGGTTTTCAGTAAAATGATGTAGCGAAACTAACCTTTTAGCCTCTGGGTTTTCGTTTTTTTTACCGATCAAAAAGATGCATGTAATATTAACTACTACCAATGCGTTACATGTGAAAAACACAGCATAGTATAAAAATATTGGGTCTGTAGTCTAATTTCTTACAAAGATTGACAAAGAACCTTTCTTGGTCACAGTCTTCTAACCCTGAATATTTCGATTGCCCTATTAGGTCCTTGATGTAGTCTTTGCCTAAAAATTTTTTTCGAGATTTACTTTATAGTCCCCTCACGCCATATAAAATACATCAAAATAGACAATACAAAAATACAAAATTCCTAGTAATGTGTCAATTGTGACAAATAGCCTGCTTCTGCCAATTTGGAACGATTTCTGAGACGGATTAAATTGCCGCTTACGCGTTAATAGCGCGAAATATATCACGCGATAATTGTCCCAGGCTCGTCAAATCGGCAATCCTTGAATTGCCATAACGAAAAATGATTACAGTTGAAATTTGAGCTCAGGACCACAAGGCTGATATAAAAAATTGCAAGTTAAAAATCAAATTTTGCCTTGAAAAAAAACCACCAAAACATCTTCGAATGTCAGAACAAAAACTGAAATGTTTCCAAATAAATCACGATTTTAGGTTTAGGCCATAAAAAAGTTGTGCCAATTCTGAGAATTTTTTTGAAGGTTTCGACAACATATAATCTTCAAATTTTAGATATTTTTTGATAATATTCCAAAATAGTAGAAAATTGAACCCTGTTACCTCCCGCATTGCAATTTTTGATTGAGATCAAATCAGTCTTGATGAAGTAGCGAGGAACTATGGCGTAAGGCATGTTTTTCCTAACAATTTCAGCAATCTCAAGGAAAGCTTATTTGGTTTCAACTGTGGTATCATATTAAAACCCTATTAGTCAACATTATGATTTTTCTGAGCTTTAAAAAACAAGAGGAAGCATTTTTTTGCATTTCTCTTCTTCAATCATTGTGGTAGGAACTTTCTCTGCTACTTGCACATCAACCAATTTTCCTTGTTGTTCCGACTTTCGATACGAAAATAACGAAATATTTGTGCTCGGGGTGGGTTTTTTTACGAAAATAACGGAATATTTGTGCTCGGGGTGTGTTTTTTTTTTCTTCAGACAAATTTCGACTTTTAACTAGCCTTTTTTGACGTAATTTTTTTATATCCTTCGAAAGGTATTGTTGTCCTGAGCTCAAATTTGAAAAGATATTTCACCTGTGATCATTTTACTCAAAGTTACGGGGGTTTAAGGATTGGCATTTTGGCCAATTTGGGACATTTAACGCGCGATATATTTCGCGCTATTAACGCGTAAGCGGAGAGTTAATCCGTCTTAGAAATTGTTTCAAATTGGTTAAAAGAAGCTTATTTGCCATAATTAATTTGTAACAAGGAGCGAGATTTATCTTTTTGTACTTTATATGGCGTGTGGGGGGACGATTTTCATTTTAAAAATTTCAAATTTTAGGAATTTTTTTTTTCATTTCGTTTTATTTCCTTTAAATTTTCCATGTTATTACTGCTCCATAGACCTTCAGAGGCAGTCGGAACATTCAGGGCCTCGCCCTGATACGAGCAGTCTTGTTCACCTTTGAAATTGAGTCGAACAGACAAAATCCCCTGCCAGAAGTGACCAGCTGGAGGTACTCGTTCTTACTGCACCGGGAAAACTTGGACAGCACGTACCTGAAAACAATTTGATTAAGCGTTAGAAAAAAACGATATATCAAAAAATGAATAAGACAGCTTTAATACTAACGGTGAAAATTTGCTCATGATGCAGCCTTCTGAACAATTGCAGGCAGCTGGAAATAACACAAAGATTGTTTTATAAAACTAGCATTTTTTCATCAAAATGTTTGAGGTCTTTAATGTCTTGTTTGCAAATTTATCAAAAAAATTTCACAAAAATATACGCAAATCAGCAAATCAGTTTATCAGTTTCTGCTTGAAGCGTTACTTTAAGCTCTATGTAATCAATTTAGTTAAAATTAGACGTCTTCAAATAAGGCGAAGTTTGTGTACTTGATCCGTCGTGTGTGAGGCCGAGAATGTTTCCCAACACGAGAGCCACCGTGTTCGGAGTTTCCGACTGGTCTGTCATTTTGTCCGGAAAGATCTGCACAACATAGAGTCAACATAGATTCAAAATCAGTGGATGAACTTTTTTTGCAACAGATTCAGAGCATGTACCTGAAAACACTTCCTAAGCAGTGTTTCAATTTTTCATATTAAATGTTTGCAAAATTTTTATAAATGCCAGAGGGTGGGGGAAATTGCAAGAGGTAAAAATAAAACATTGGGAAAAAATTTGCATAAAGGTTCAGAAACCAGCAACGTTCTCTTCAAAAAACTGATACCATTTCTTCAGATACCATTCAACAGTTAGGGGATCCTTTCAACAATGAATCAGTATCGAGTTGTGAGTTTGAGATGGCAATGCATCAATGAAACCCAAATTAGAATGAAAAATGGTTATCTTAATTGTACGCAAAGCTAATGTTTCTAATTTTTTTTTGGAAATTTAAGAATCAATTTTAGTTAATTTAACAAAGTGCTTTACCCGTATGACGCCGGCTGATTTTTTGGGGTCGCATATGGATCTGTAGTTAGACGCGCTCTCAAATGGAACCACTAATTTCTTGCCCCTGAAACAATCAGAACAATATTAATTATCATTTTATTATATTATATGCACCGTATATATCATTTATTATTTAACTGACTTAACTGGACCTAACTTGAAAAAACTACCATTAAAAATTAAAGTTGATAAAAAGAAATAGATCACCGATAAAATTCAGGTCCAATGTTTGATAAAGTGCTAGTTTCTGCAACGATCTTCACAAGGTGAACATTTCAACCGAAAAAAAAACTCGAAACAACAGACTAAGTTTTTTCATTGATGTCTGAAAAGTTCATCCTATAAAAATCCCTTGGTAGAAATTTGCGTTAATAACTGACACGCAATCATCAGTTTTGAATTTTATCACTGACTTTTTTTTTACAAACATCCTATTTTCATATTTTTATGGCAGTTCATTTTCATTATTTAAGACGCCATCATCATCATTTTTTTAGACTGGATTCTTTCAGTTTTTCTTAGCTCCTAAAAATTGAAAAAATCTTATATCTTTCTCAAAAATAGAAAAAAAAACAGATTAGTTCGTACTATTTTTTAAAAATTTGATTACGAAAAAAAAAGATATCAGCCAACTTAATCTAATTTCAATACGGATTTTCCGCAACTGAGAATGAAAAAGGTATTTGTTCACAAAGAGACAAAACTTTCGTTTTCATTTTTGTTCAATTTAAATTTCCCCAGTTTGGCAATGTTCTTCGTCAAAAAAGGTCGCTTCTTTGTTCAACAAAATAATTATATTTTCAATTTTAGACAGCGAAGGAATCTTTTGTTGAGTTTTTATAATTAAATAAAAAAGAGGAGGAGGCTAAAAAAATCTTTGGAAGAAAATCAAAGAGTTCATTATTTAGAGTTTCGTTTTCCCTAGAGAATTAGACATGAAATTACTTATTTAATTAGAGTTTGACAACCAATAGGTTAATGATAATTTATGGTAGTTTGTAATAACATTGAACTTTAAACGTGAACTCAATTTGAATCAAAGCAGAAAAAAACTTCACAAGAGTCAGCTTAAAAAATGTAATCCTACTAATGCAAGAAGTTTGACCCTATCAATGTTGAGCCTTGAATTTTCCGATAGTCTCGTTAATGTGAAAAAACTTGTTAAAAATGGAATGTTTTTTCTTTTTCCTCAACTGCAATCTTCCATATGCAATTTCAACACTATGTGATAAACTGTGTTTCGAGTAACGCTTTTTTGGTTTCAATTGTTTTTCGCATCAATTTAGTAACAATGAGCTTGAGAGTGGGTTGTTAGTTCACCGCACTGAATGATTATCTGTCCGATTTTCAAAAAAGTGACAGATTGATTTTTTGGGGGGTTATTTTTTCTCCTGACAACTTTCAATTGTTAAAACAGCCTTTTTTGACTAATTTTTTCTGTCATTTCTACGGTATTGTTTTCTTTACCTCAAAATTTTTTCTGTAATTTATTATGTTTTGCGCTATTAACGCGTAAGCGGAGACTTAATCCGTCTTAGAACTCGTTCCAATTGGCTGAAG